>NC_066374.1:13136793-13450472 GCF_013377495.2 Cygnus atratus | reverse complement strand
ATCCCTGCTGCGAGGAGCACAAGTCCTGCCGCGCTGCAGCGCCGGGACGCTCGCTTTCCGTAGCCACCACCTCCGCGAAGGCACCGCAGGGAGCTCCGACCGCTCGGCAAGCCGCAGCCCGGCCGGGTGCGTGTACCCTGCGGGCGAGGGGAAGCCACCGGGCCTGCTGGCGGGTTGTCACCTTCTGCCGAGCAAAACCACCGCGGGGCTGACGGCGGCAGCGCCCGGGCAGGTGCGCACATGGGAGAGCAGCCGGGGGAAACAGCTCGCAGCCTCGGCGGGTAGCTCGGGCTCTCTGCTTTCAGCCCGAGCGATCTGCAGGCTGCATCTCTGCTTCACGAAGGCGGGCGCAGAGCATCCATCTGCAGAAATACCACAGCAAACGCAATCCCTCTCCCTCCCCCCCCGGTCCCTGCGAGCAGCGCTCATTCTTTGCTCTTGCTGTAGATCCGGCATGCCGAGTCCTTTCTCCCCAAGAGTATTCTCCCTTTACAAAGCAAGATCATAAAGCAGTGACATAATCCAAGCCTGGCAAACACTTTTGCTGATGTTAAGCCAGTGCCTTTCGTGGTTCTCGCTGTTGCTTTTTAGTCCCCGATATAGATGGCGCAACCGGCTGATTAAATGTGCAGGAGCCTCCCAAGATACCATTTCATTTGAAACGCTGACATTTATATTTGACATTCCAATAAGTGTGGGGCTCTTTTTTTTTCTTTCTTTTTTTTTTTTTTTTAATTAATTCTTGCAAGGGTGCGGGTCAGACAAAGCTGCACATTGAAGCTCTCTGTAGAATAGGTGTGATTCAAACAGACAACTCCTGGCCAGACTTCCTAACTCATCTACCTCGCGGCTGAGCCTGGAAGCCAAATTAATTAGAGGCCACCCACAAGCAGATGTGAGAGGTAGGTGAATCTCCCCGCTCATTCATTCCCTGCCACATCTGCTCAGATCTCCGCGTACTCGCTCGGGGTGAGTGGGAGGGCTTCGGTGCTAAAAAAACCGACTCGATCCCTTTCGCTTTGACACCGAAGCGCAGTCAGGCAGCAAGGCCGAGCGGCCGGGGGGGGGTAAACAGCGGCAGCAACACCGGGGAGAGGGGCAGAGAGCGCAGCGGCTACGACGCCTCGGTGAAGAGGTGCGATTGTTGGCGGGACGCGTCCCGTTCGGGTTTATGGGATGTACAGAACCCTTTTATGAGGGATACTTTCTGCTAGTAGCATAATTAAAAAAAAAGAAAAGAAAAGAAAAGAAAAAGGACCAATTGTTTCGGCCATCTGAGAAAACTCTTGGTGGAGCAGGCAGAAATCCAGCAATAATTAAGGAAATAATAGCGCACACCCAACAAGAAAAACACGGTTCGTTTAACAGACGGGGTCCCTCCAGACTGCTCGGTAGCGATCGCGTTTCTTGCAGAAGCGGGGCACGAGCGGCAGCCGGATTTTTTGGGGCGGCGGGTGGAGAAAGCGCCGCGCAGCACCAACACCGCCCCGCAGCGCCGGGGCTCCTCCGCTGTCGCTGCTGCCGCCGGTGCCCCTGCACGTTTCCACCGGGGGGGGCGGGGGGGGGGGGGGGGGATCAGAAGCGCTTCGGAAGGCGCCGTTCGTCGGCCCCCGCCGCTCACCTGCGGGAGCAGGGCGCTTACCGCGGGGCTCTGCCGCTGCTCGAGCCCCCCCCCCCCTCCTCCCTCCCCGGGCCCTGCGGGACGCGGCTCCCGGCCGGCCGGGGGCTCTGAGGAGGGGTTCGGAGGGCGGGGAGGGGGGGGGGGGGGGGGATCTCGGTCTGTTCGCCCCCTCCCCGAGCGGCTCCCGGCCGTGTGCGGGTGCCGTGCCCGCGCCGCCCCGCCCCGTGCCGCCCCGCCGGGCGGTGCCTGCCGCCGCCCCCGCTCCCAGCAGCCCTTGCAAACGCCTACAATGAAATTTGCGAAGTTTTTTCGGTTTCGGCGCCATTTTCGAGTGGACTCGGAGGTGAGGAGGGAGGGCGGGCGGGCAGGGCGGCGGGGGACGGGGCGCCGCGGGGGGGCCTCTGCCCCTCACCCCCCCCCCCCAGTCCCCGCCGCCGCCCCCCCACCCCCCCCCCCACCCCGACGGCACGGCTCGGCTCGGCACGGCGGGGGGGGGCACGGCGGCGGCGGCGGGGGGGGGGGGGGCCGGAGCGCGCTGGCGGCGGGGCGGAGGGGGGGGGGGGGGGCGGACAGAAACCGGGGGGGGTTTGCAACAACGGGGCGCTGCACCCCCCACCCCCCCCCCGTGGCACCGGGGGCGGGGTCGCGCCACTTTGCCGGGGGGGGGGGGGGCGGAAAAAAAAGTTTTCTCTTTTTTTTTTTTTTTTTTTAAACGGCACCGAACAGCGCCCCCCCTCCCCCCCCCCCCCGGAGCCATCCCGCGGGCGGCGCCGCACAAAGGCGCTGGGGAAAGGGGGGGGGGGGGGTCACGGAGTGGGGGGGGGGGGAGCGGCGGCCCCGTGACGCAGCGGGGCAGTGACAGCGGGGGGGCGGGGCGGCGGCCCCCCGCCGCAGGACCGTTAGGGCGGGAGCGCGCCCGGCCCGCCCCGGCCGGCCCTGACAGAACCCCCCCCCCCCCCCGGCACCTCTGCCCCCCCCCCGGCCCGCTCCGGCCGGCCCTGACAGAACCCTCCCGGGCCGCCCCGCCGCAGGTGTGTGCCCGGCGGGGGCTGCTCGGTGCGGGGGGGCTGAAGGAAGAACTCCTGCCCCCCCCCTCCCCCCCCCCCCCCCCCCCGGTTCTCCCCGAATTCGTTTCCACGTCGGTTCTGCGCGGGGGGGGGGTGGGTAAAGGCCGGGGCGAGAGCGGCCGCACGTGAGAAGCAGCCTGAAGTGTTAAAACACAGAAAAACTGGCACCAGTTAAAAATACTGGGTATATAAATTAAAAGGAATCAATCGAACCGATTCAAAATGACCCGAAAAATTAGGACCCAGCTTTTCCTTTTTTCTCCGTCTATTTTTTTTTCATTATTTTTTATAACTTTTTCCCTTCGCGCACCCGCTCGGCCCCGGCTTTGTCCGGCCGTTGGGATGTCCTGGCCGGCGCAGCCCCGGCGCTCCCTCAGCCGCCCCGCACCGTTTGGGCGGGCTTGGAGACGGCTTTGGGCTTTTTTTTGTTTGTTTGTTTTTAGCTTTCCGAGCCTTTTCCGTGGCTCAAACACAAGCGGCTCAAAAATCAATGAGAAGTTGTGCTCGCGTGCCGCGGGCGGGCGTAGGTAGGTGAGGGACCCTCCGCCGAGTTTCGTCATCTCGTGCTCTGAAGAAGCCCAGAGAACTCCGCTGCTCGCCGTCAACTGCGAGAGCCCGTGCTCGGCTAACCTGCTTTGGGGGGAAATACAGTAAAACTGAGCTCCTAAGGCAGTAACCGTTTATGAAATACAAGAGGGAAGGTTTAAGTAATGCTTCAGGCAAAATGACCCGAATATATATATATATTTTTTTTTCCCAGAAAAAAAAACAACTAATTTGCTGTGTGCTTGTTATGGTTTGAATTAATGTCCATCTGACAAAACAATATTTTTTTTTTTCCTGTTCTTAACAAATAAACTTTATAGGAATCGTGCTTCCAGATCTGTCCCTTGTTGTTTAAAACTGGATGAGATGACAATGCAAAAAAATGGAAGTAACAAGAAGCATCATACTTTTCTTCTCCTCAGCAGTGCTGAGAAAAAACTGTGGATCCTGGAATTTTACTGTGGATTTTACTGGTTTTCTGGAGCACTGTAAGTTGAAGTCGGATCCTGCAGGCCTTTGCGAGCACCAGGAGCTTTCCCTCCTGTTACCAGGCCCGTCTTGGTAAACGCAGTCAGCCCTGCTAGGAGCAGAGTTTGGGTCAAGTTTCGAGTCGAGTAAAATTAACGAATTTATTTCTTACATGGACTGAATTTACCCGGTGTAGCTGCAGCGTGGCTCCGGGTGTTCTGCCCTCAGCAAGGGCGCGTCGAAGCGGCGCGGGCTGACACGCAGAGGTACGTGCTGCTGGAACTCACGTGTGGCTCTCCTAGGCTGTTACTCAGGTGAAACGCAAGCTGCTCCTCTGACCCTTTTTCTGAGCAGATTAGTCAGGGGAAAAAATATTTTAAATAAAGTGCGTGAGAAATCACCCGCTCTCACGCAGGTTAGACACGTGAACGTTGATTAAAATGTATATATTTTATGCATTAATTTTTTTGTGGCCCAGGAAGAAGTCTTAGCTGAGCAAAACACCTGTAGCAGGGATTTTCATGTGGCATTTGCGCACCCGGGAGAGGAGATGCGCTGTAGGCACCCGTACAAATGAAAGTAACTTCGCTGCGTGCAGCTCCCGCGTCTGGCTGCTCGTGCTGCCTGGTCGTCGTCGCTCTTCACGCAGCCTTAGCTCCACTTCGGCCGCTCTGTGAGTCAGGTCGTATCGGAAACGTAATAGCTGGAAACATGTGGTGGCTGTCGGTCAAACGGCGGGTCCCATTCCAGCTATTAGCCACATCTGTAAATATTAATACGTGACTTTGTTTAAATTTCATTGTTCAGACGAAGGCAGGAACGAAAGTGGTGTGATTTTTCAGATCTAGTCAGATATGAAGTGTTTCAGCGCTGCTACTTGTTTTCACCCGCTTGTTTTCGTCTTGTTACTATAACTGTGAGCGTCTCACTAATTAATGTCTGGGACCTTCAACTGTAACGAGATGACTTTTTTTTTTTTTTGTAAAATAGTAAATGCTTCTTTTAATTCTTCTTTTAAGTGAGAAAAACGATTTCAGTATTTATTTGTGCATGTCTCCTGAAAAAAAGTGTTGAATAACAGGTTTTTTTTTATTTTTTTTCTGTTCTTAATGTGTATATATAGGAAATATTTAATATTTACATGTTTCTGAGCTTATCTAGCCCTGGAGAGTGTGTGAGTCAGTGAGGGCATGTATGCAAATCTGTCCTGTCATGGGCTCATATATTTATTTCCTTTCCTTTCCCATGGTGCTCTTTCACACTTTTTTTTTTCATTTTTTTTTATTATTTTTTTCTTATTTTGTTATAGTGCTGTAAGGAGGGTTTAAGCTACATTTTAAGGGGTCCCTGTATTTCAGGGTGAATCTCTGTGTGTTTGAGCTTAGGATTTCGGGGGGGAGGGGGGACTTTTTACTTAGTTGCCCGATACACTTCGGCAAGCAGAAGCTGCATTGTTTTGTGAACTGCATTAACAGATTTCTGCATGTTCGATTTCCCCAGTTATTTGGAAGATTTAATTAAACCTCCGTAGGTGGCTGGCTTACATACGTGACAGGTAGAAGTCTTGATTTCTAGAAATAGCTGGTGCGTGAACTGTAGGCGCAGAGCCCTTGTTTGGTGGTGGCAGCAGCAGAGGCGCTGCGATGCCTTTGCATTGAGATGCAGCGTTTGGGGGTGATTCCCTCGATGTTTGGGGCTGCCAGCACAGCAGGGCACCGCCGCTGCACAGGGCTGGTGTCACCCTGCAGCACCTGGGTCATTAGTTGGGGTCATTAGCGCACTTTGTGTGCAGTCTCCAAGAAGCACACTCCTCGCAGCTCTGGAGGCGGAACGCTGTTTGTTTGGTGTCTGTTTGTTTGTTTGTTTTTCCCCCTAATTTTGTGCCCACCCAAACCTTTGCCGCATTCATGCGGCGAGGTGACCTCAGCGAGGTGACGGCCGCAGCCTGGTGCCCCCACCCGACGCACGGCACCTGCAGGAGCGCTTCGTAAACCTTTTGTGTTGCCTTCCAGCTCCCGCTGGAGCAGTGACTGCCCTGCGCCAAGCGAGGTGCCCGTGGAAGGAGCCGAGGCGTCAGCGCTCGCAGGTGAGTTGGAAAGGTAAGTGCCAGCACCCGTGTCTGGCCCGCTGTGAGGCGCTCGCAGCATCCGCCTCCCTCTGGGTCAGCGCAGGTCCTCCGGGAGAGGTCAGGGTAAAACTCCAGTCGGCTGCCGTCCTTCTGACTTAATAGTGAGAACCCAGAGCGCAAAGCAAGCTTGAAACGTTCTGAAAAAAAAGCTCAAGTGTGCGATGAGGTGATTCAAACACAGAGCTTTGTATTGCTTAATGTCATTCTTCTCTCGTGTCAAAAACGCGCACGTTTTGTCAGATACATATTTCACCGCCTGTCCCAAATTTCCAGCTGCCCAGTGTTCAGTGTGAGTGTTGCTCGTCCTTGGGCGTGTATTGAAACCTTACTTGGGGAAACTCATCCTTCCTGAAGAGCTCTTGCCCCCCTTGTCGAACTAGACTAGAAACTTTCTTATTTTTATCTATATACGTATACATGTGTATGTATACATGTGTATCTTATGTGTGTGTATATATATATATATATAAATAGAAATTTGTTAAAAGGTGAACCCCAAACACAGAAGAGATTCTAAAACTGAACTTGTTTACTATTGCTTTTTTTTTTTTTTTGAGCCACTTGAAGAGATGAAAGAAATAAGACTACACAGGTACGGTCATGTCAAATTGTTAAAGGAAAAAAAGGTAAAATTATGTGGGGGGTTGTTTTGTCTTAGCTTGTACAGGTTTAACTTTGGGTACTTGTCAGCTTCTTTGCAGTAAATAGCAGTTGCTCTTTATAGAGTTGGAACTAGTGCTATCAGTATCGAGGACGCTGAAGTGGGTGAAAAAAGAATTGTTGGCAAAAAATTGCATTGGCAAATATTTAATTTAAAATTTGAAATAATTTGGCACAGGTCCTGAAACCTTTTGAAATTCCTATTTTTAAATTTGTGAAAAAGGCAGGGGCTACTAAGAGGTGGACAAACGGGGACTCAGATAACCAGTGTGCTCACTGCAAGGGACGGCACGAGGATTTGAACTAATTGCGTCATTTCTGACATTGTTCTCTTTTTTTTTTTGTGATGCTGCTTTTTAAGAAAATGAATTGAAGGAAGTTGTCACATAACTGGAAAAAAAGTCAAAAGGAAACACAAAAATGTCAGGCTATCTGCACGGCTTCGGTATGGGTACTTGCAAGGGCCTCTGGCGGCTCTGTGCTTCAGAGTTACAGCTGCTCTCTGCCCTGCGCTGTTAGGTTTCTGCTCAGGTACAGGGAGGGGAGGTGATGAAGTTTCAGAGTATCTTTAATTTTTGGTTGCATACGATTTATCCATTCAAATAGTAAATGAGCATAATAGTTTGTTTTTTTTTTTTAAAAAAAAAAAAAAGGGTATTTCCCAAAAGTCGAAATAGTTTAAGGAGATTTTAATAGGTTTGCCCTGTTGGAATGTGTATTTAAATACTAGCATTGCAACTCCTGGAAAACACAGGATGTTCAGCAGCCCCTAAGAGGAAGGTACAGCGTGACGTTTGCAAATAGAGTGTTTGGAAGGCTGGAAAGGTCTGCAGGATCTTTACAGCAGCAAAAGCAGCAGATCTAGATCTGAAAGCGTAGATTTGCCAAGACCCAAGTGTTGTGTTCTTGGGGGGTGGGAGGGATGGCTTATTTCTGTTTGTTTGTTTGCACTGTGTAACTGCTTGTTCTTTATAGTTACAGACTTTATGATAGCACCTGTGAAGGAAAAAAAAAAAAAAGTCCCGTGGTGGTAATGCATGCACGTTAAATGTCTTCATTGTAGAGTGTTCTTCAGTACCTTATATCATGGTTTAAAAAAAAAAAATCAAAATACCATTTGGAATGTCAACATTCAGTGGGCTTTGAGGAGATGTAGCAGCACATCATGGTTTGTAGGGACAAGGAGATACAGACCATTCTGGGCTGCCTCATTACCTCAAGGATAAGACAAGAAAGTGAGCTTCTGGTTATCATAGATGTGGAAGCTAACGCATTCCCATGTATCTCTTTAGTTCAGTTGAACAGGTATGTGTAGATAAGTCTTCTCAGTGCTGACGTGCACATCTTTGCAGCTACAAATACATGCCATATGAGCCTGCGTTTGTGTGTCTCAGTGGGGCTGGCCCTGCGGGCAGAAGGACTTGCAGCTCCTTTTGTTCTTCAGGGCGGGGATGGCTTGATCTTGGCTTGAGCATAATGCCTCCAGCTGGCGCGTTACCCCTCAAGCCCTGTTCAAGGTAATGCTCCTGCTCTTCAGCCCTTGCCCCAGCAAAAGGATTGGCCAGGTACCCTGTCCCCTAGTTTTGGGGGTCCCGGGAGGGAGGGGGTGGATCTGGAGGCCATGGAGAGGTGCTAGGATGGAAAAGCTGTCAGCAGTGCTCTAGCAGCACGTAAATACTGGAGTTGGGGATTGCCTGTTGCTCTCCAGTATTGCATTGCTGCTTTAGTGAGGCTGGAAATCGGTCCCTGGCTCCCGGGGTGCCTCCCTGGCACCGCTCCCCGTGCCTCCGCCCTGCTGCTGGGGGGCTCCCGTCGCCCACACCAATAAACCACTGCGGAGGCAGCGACAAACGAGGGCTTGGTGTCGTTACTGGGGGTGTGCAGGGGGAGGGGGCCACACCTGGCACCCCTCTGCTCACAGGGGGAGTAAGGGAGGCCTGGGGGGGGGGCTGGAGAGGGACAAGGGGTAATGCTGGTCCTGGGTGCTTGCCTCTGGCAGCTGGGGGGGGGATGCAAGGGCTGGCAACCACCTTGGGGTGGAGGGAGGCTGAAGGTTTCCTGGGGAAGGTTTCCTGCTCCTGGGGAAGCCCCAGCCCGAGGGAGTATCCTTACTCAGCGACATGCAGCGCCTTCCCCAGCATCAGGGTTCCTGGGGGGGGGCGAGTCCCGGCTGGGGGGAGCTGTCCCTGCTGTGCAGAAAGCAGGGCTCGGCGCTCCCGCGGCGCCTGGTGGCGGTTGGGCCACTGGGAAATGCTTGGTGGGTGGCACAGACGTGTTCCTGTGGCAGAGAGCTCCTGCGGAGGGAGCCGAGCCCCGGGAAAAAGGGGTTTTCCCCAGCTCTGCTCCTTGGCACTTGACACCCTGAGCCCCCCCCCCCGGCCTTGGTGGCAGCAAGGGACAGCCGGGGTGACCTCTGCAGGGTCCTCCTGGGACTGTCCCCTCCTGCTGGGGCGTCCGGCCGCTGCGGTGGGAGCGAGGTCGCACGTCCTGCAGGTGATGGCGCAGCAGCAGCCCCAAATCCTGCCCTCTCGGGAGTGCCGGTGCCTGCGTGTCCCAGAGCAGCGGTTTTTCAACTAGTTTTAGGAATTAATAAATCACAGTCGAGGGCAGGGGGACGGCGGGGGAACGCGCGCTTGCCGATTCGCAGCTTAACGGTGGCTCCTGCTCTGCGCGGTGGGCGCTGGCACCTCTGGGAGGTCGGCACAAGCTACCCAGCGGCACGTAGACACCGCTCCTGGCGCGGCGAAGGTGTGAGGGGAGCGGGATTAGGAAGCGGCCTTCGCAAGCCTCCGTTGGGGCCTGTTCCCCCGGCGCTGGGTGCCTGCAGGCGGGTGGGAGGCAGAACGTTTGCGCGCACAAGTAGCCCGCTCCGCGCCGGGCGCCTGTGTTCCTGCACTCGCATCCGTAAAACAGTTCCTGCCCGCTTCCTACAAGCCGAGCCCTTAATCACCGTATAAAATACTGCTCTCCCTCAGGAGTAATGGCTAACAACTTCACGAGTAACTGCTTTTACAGGGCGATTGGGCGCTGAAGCGATTACTTCGTGTCTCCGTGCTTCTGTTAATTTTACATCCGATTTTTAACGTGCTTAAAAAACGTTTCACGTCGTTAGCATTTTCCGTGCGGAGCGCAAGCGTTTGAAATCAGGTTTACTCCTTTGTAGACCTCCGTTGCGTCCCGGTTGCTTCTACTCGGCTGGAAAAAGAGGCTTCCACCCCGCTGGCGGGGGGGGGGGGGCTTTGAGGCACGCCGGGCTCCCGCCCGGAGCCGAGCAGCAGCCGGAGGAGAGCAGAAGCACGGCGCAGCTCCCGGGGCGGCGGGCGAGCAGCGAAACGAGCGGCCACACGGAGCCGACGGGGCACCTCTCCCGGGGTGGCGGGGAAGGGGACGGGGACGCTCCCGGTGGCGGCGGCTCCCAGCGGTGCTTCGGGAGCCCCCGGCTGCTCTGCTCCGGGAGCTTCGGGACGGTGCCGGTTACGGATGCGGAGAGCCCAGGCGGGGCTGGGGGGGGGGGGGGGGGGGGGTGCGGCCAGCCACGCTTCTGTGCCGGCCAAGGGGCTGGGGGAGCCCCCGCCATTTTCTGTTCCTCTCGGCGTAAAGGTTTGTCTTCGAGGTGTCCGCAGGTCGCCTGGGAGCCGCCGCCGCGGCCGAGCGCGACCCGCTTGCCGGCGAGCCCCAGAAGCCCTCGCAGAGCGTCGCCGGCCTGAGGTGAGGCGACGAGGCCCTCGTCCCGCCGCGGGCGGCTCGGGTACAGGCGTGCGGACACGGCGTGGTGCGGCAGCGCGCTAAGCCGCTCTTCCGTCTGTTTGCGCAGGACGAAGCGAGGTGTAGGATTTTTAGAACGTGAATTCTGCTGCAGCAGGGGCACCTGTGACCGCTACTGAGGAAAAGCCTTCGGGTTTCCTTACTGGCTTTGGTGGGATTTTACAAGCCAGCTGAAAGGCTGCAGCTCCTTGTGGCAGGCAAATCTATGCAGCACGTCGCACCTCTGTGTGGCCGCTGGGTTTAGGAGGCAGATGCTAGAGACGCTCATTAATTACACGCCTCTACGCCAGTCTCTTTAATTTCCCCCAGACCGAAACCCTCCCACACAGTCAGGGTGAGGGTACTCAGTACCAGGTACCGCCATTAGCGAGGCAGCATGGTGGGAGCCAAATGAGGTGTTGCAGATTCCTGTGAACACTGAAAAAGCAACCCGAAAAGCCACCTTATCTACCTTCAGCGTTTTCCTGCTCACCTCCTTTGATGCAAAAGGAATTTTGGCAAAGGTTAGCAGCTCATTGTGGTATCCAGTACTATCTTGCTTTCCTTGCGCTTCTTGCCCACCCACCTCATCTGCTTTTCCTCATCTTTCCTCCAGCGTGCTTTGAGCCAGGACTGGCTTCAGTGCGTGTTTGTGCAGTGCCTTGCACAACAGCAACTCCCAGTGCTAAATGTTAATAAGTTCAGGTCTTGCTCTTTGCGCTGTGAGGGAGGAAACACTTTATACGTCTCCTTTATCAACAGTAACTGGCTAAGTAAGGTGATGCTAACCGTGTACACAGTGCACGTTCTGCAGCTGGCTCCAGTGGGAAGCATCCAGTACCAGTGATGCGAAGCCACAAGAAGGACAAAAATCTCCTCGGGTTAAATTAAACAAGAAAGGTCCCAACCACCTGGCAAACCAAGCCCTGCTCACCTGCCCTAGCAGTGAGTTTGCTGAAGCAGGAGTGCAACAACCAGAGCAAGCGATGGCTCTGGTGCCCTGAGGACTCAGGGGCTCTTGGCAACAAGCTCACCAAATGGAAGCCAAATACCATTTCCAATCCATTCATTTCTGAAGCAAAGTATAAGCATACACTGCTCGCTGGAATTTCTCACGTAAAACCATTCTTATGTTCTCTTCAAGTAACAGACTACTGAAGGTTACTCAAAATACAATTCAAATCGAGCATACATTCATTTATAAACTGTTGAGCGGGAGTTCTCACGGCTTATGCTTGATGAGGGGAAACAGTTTCCTCATACTGAAAAAAATCATCTGAGTGTGCCCAACTGCTAGGAAATGTGTGACGGCAAGGACGAGACTAGGTTGTATGGAAGACAGACACAGCTGCCACAAGCAAGGTTTTCTTTTTTTTTTTTTTTGGTGGTTATTCTTTTACTAGAAAGCACAAGCTGGTTTTCTAATTGCAAGCTTAACGAGTTTATACTGGGACGTATATTTCTGCTGCATAGTTTGTCTTCTCTGCTGGGTATGGAAGAGAAAATGGGCAAGGCGCGCACACACACCCACACCCACACACACCCACAACACACACCCCCCTCCCTCCCCTCCTCCCTCCCCCTGGCCATAAGACCAGCTTCCATCACATCCCAGCTCCTCCGGTGGGAAGCAGCCAAAGGAACAGGCAGCATCGGCATCGCTGCTCGGACACTTCCCGGACCCGGCAGCCACCCCGATGGCAGAGCAGGGGAGGCAGTGCCAGCGCCCTGCTTCACCAGCACCCAGAAACCCCATTCCCAGGGAGAAGGATGTTATCCCTCGGCACCGCAGGGAAGTCCAGCCGACACCTGGTGCTCACGCAAACACCCCACCAGGGCTCGCAGCCACTTTCCCTTCTGGGTCCCAGGGCTCAGGGAGCAAACCCAGAGCCAGGCCAGCATCGGTGGCCTCAGGAGAACGTGAGGCAGGGGTGGAACCAGTGAAATAGGCTTTCTTTGCTGCCATGCATAGCAAAATATTGTGGGAGAACTAAGCTCTAAATTAAGTCTCTAAAAACAGACACCCCCAATAACCACGTTAGATGAATACCTGCCTCTTGTTTTACTCACCGTTACCAGGCCTACCTCTCCTACCAGCTCTGTCATCATTTTCACCTTCTGAGATGTTTCCACTCACCAGTTGGTGTTTTAAGAGCAGAACAGACGGAAGAGTGTTTCCAGAAGCAATGCTTGCAGCCATTCAAATGTACCCCCCACACACAAACCTTGCACCAGCTTTTATCACTTGGCAGTTGCTACTGTGGACCCTTTCTAGAGACAGAAATCCTCACTGCCAACGCCGTGCTGAACCTTCATGCTTGTCTTGCCCTGGCCTCTTCACTTTGTGTCTGCACTGATAACCTGCTGGGGACTGGCACGTTACAGAGTTAAGCTACTGTTTTCCCATCAGCATAGTTACTGAACTAAACCTGCTTGTGAAATTAAAGATTTCAATCGCTCAAACACTACAAAAAGAAAAAAAACCATGACATCTCATCTGGTATAAGGTACTCATATACAGGTGAGATCTGATCTTGCAAGGTGCAACCTGAATGGAAATTAAAAGCAGTCGGACACAGCAAAAGCAGTCCTTTAATGTAACCAGCTCCCCGTATGTAGTTCCAGGTCCTCACTGCTGGATCAATGCATGCTTGACAGGATTTCCAGAGCGTAATAGACAATGGGACACCACCAACACACCATCAGCCACGATATACGTTTACAAGGCAATGTAAAGATCCTCATTTGTCTAAATTTTCCAAAATGGGATTTCTCTTTAATCCAAAACAACCCGCCCAAAAGTGAACTGTCAGCACAGTTTGCATAAAAACTTTTTACCACATCTCCAAGCTCTGCCTAGAGTCCCTTAGATTTGGATCTGTGCAAATGTAAAGCAAGGAGGATGGATGCTCTGACCAAAGCTACCCACTTTGGTACCGCATCACTCAGCGTTAATGGTCTGTGACAGACTAGAATCAAAACATGCAGAAATTCCAGATGCCACACAGTAGAACACTATATTAAAGCCTATAAATAATCAAAATTATTTTTCCAGTGTACATTTGTGATTCATAAAATGTGGAACTATCATGAATATCAAATGCCACATAAATATTCAAATACAAGATTTTCTCCGTGCTTTCGTAATGTTTTAACAATATATGTCTGGGCTGCAAAAAGCTTGCATTTAACTTGCAAAGGTGTGACTAAAACCCCAGTCTTTTAACCAAAATTACGGAATAAGAAGTAACAATTGCATTTTCAACTTTTTTCAAGTGGAAATTTATCTTCATGTAGTACACAAACATTTTCTGTAAAAAGCTGCAACAGGTTAGGACTGTTCTAGCAAGGGCAGGAGAGGACATTTATTTTCTGAAAAATTTTCATAGGCATTAATAAAAGCTGTTGAATAAGGAAACCCTCTGGGGTGATAGACTCCATCTGACAAGCATCTGTGTGAAGGAAGGTAAAAAAATAATAAAAAAGAAGGTACCTTCTCCCCAGTATTTGAAACGTGGGCACATTCAGTAATTTTTTTTTTCAGGAGTATCTAACTTTTCCATCAGACACAGCCAATGTTGTTAGAAGACAGTCCTGTATCCTGCAGTCTCACTCCTGTGGTTAGCGTAGCTCGAGAGGTCCGATTTGAGTATCTTGCCAGAGTCCTTTCTGTGACTACACTATCTGCAAGTTCATGCAGTTTGAACCCCTACCCCCGAAGGCTGGTAGTTTCCCTGGTCCAGTTATGTTTTGGAAGATAAACCCCTTGTTACGACTCACTCAACCTCTCCTGCTTTTCCCATGTCACAGCGTTTGAATCGGTCTTAACCAAGATAGGAGAACTTACAGGACAAACTCACGTAAGGGTTTAGTCCTGAAAGATATTGAACATCATCGATTCTTATTGTTTCACATGTGAATAGGTACTTTTATGCCACCTCTCCAGTGTAATGTCCAGATGGCGTCAATCAATTTTGAAATCCACTGTGAAGTAGAAACCATTAAGAAAGCTGGAGAAATCAGTACTTTTTTATAATTAGACCTTAAGTTCAACCCCACCTAATGAAAACTTGAGTGGATGTAATAATTCTTAAGTGGATTTATATTTTTCCGTGTTGCATTTGTGCTTCCTCTTCTTAGACATACACCATGTATTTTCCAAAAGGGATTCCCAGGTACAGCGCAGGTTCTTGATAAGCATACACACAAACATTGAGAAATACAGTCTTCGTAGTGCTTTTAGAAAAGCTCTTTGGAACATTAACCTTAACCTGGATCATTGCAAAAGTATGGTATAATCACGACCAGTGGTATTGTATTTGTTAATGAGAACTCTGAGTTACAAATACAAATTTACATCTCCAACACATCACGGTCATTTGGTCTCAATTACATTATGTAAATTATTCATATTTTAGGTCTGCTACTAACTACTACAGTTGTAACTGAATACACCATGGAGAGACAATGATGTGCAGTATTTGGAAAAGTACAAAAGCACAACCCAAACTTCAAAACCAGAAAACATCTTAAAAACAGGCTGTCAGAAAGTTAATTATGTATTGAGCACTGACCAGCATTGAATCCTAGCACGCAGTGGAAGAATCCATGTGCAGAAGTACAGGTAGGTACTGTGTAAGCTAAGGGATGGAACACCACGGCAGAAGGAAAAGGTGTGAGGTGGGCTGCCATGTTTAGAATTAAACTCAGAATGAACAAGATGTTAATAAAACAAAACCAAACGATTACTTACAAAATGGTTGTGTGTTCCCTCCCACCCCTGTGTATTTTTAAATGAACATACATTCTTCACTCTTCATTTTTGCCAAAACAGAACACGGGACACTACTTAGAGCATTTTCTCTGAAATCCAGTTTGGTTATAGAATATGCAAGTATTTCGATAGCTTTCCCCCAGGCCTTGATCATCTCTTATAGATGGCACAATATTGACTAAAGGCTCTACAAAGATAACAAATGTAGAGTCTGCCTTCACTGTCAGAAACACTTATGAAAAATATTACTGAGAAGAAAATTTCAAGAGCACTTTAACATACAGAATGAGTGGCATAGATGTATGGGGCTTATTTTAAAGAGACAGCCTTTATTTAAAGTACTTAGTTTTGTAGATCTTATAAAGTAAACATTACAATACTTTTTCAAAAATATATTAAACTTGTTTAAATTTAAAAGGCAATTTCACCATCTGATGGGTATTTTTAAAGAAAAAAATCCAAAAGAAATGAACAGCTCAACTTAAACTAGATTTTAAACATTCTGCTTTGTCATTCCATCTCCTTTTAGCTCAAAAAAGAAAAGAAAAAAAAAAAGATTTTTTTACCCAGACTTTTACAGCGATAAGGCAACTCCAGGAGACTTGAATCAGCTCCCTGGAGATTACAGATACTGTAACTGGCTGCTCCTCATGTTTGATAACACCCAAAGGTGCAACTATCCATTAATCACAATCACATTTGTGCATTAAAATATAAAACTTAAATTACAGATTTTAAAAATATTACTAATAGACTTCCCTATCATAAAATGTTTTACATTTACAGTACTTGAACTATTTCAGTTCTGGGTTGATGAGGTTTAGGCAATTTACCACTGCAAGAGTTAGACTCCGGAGCTCACAAACAGCACAACCCAACCAGGGGCAGCAATAGTCGGTAGAGTCATAGTGCAAATCAAAATAAGGAGTGCAGAATTGCACTAATTGTTTACATTTCTAAAATATAAATGAACAAGACAAGATTCGTATATTGTACATGCAATAAGTTATAGTAAGCATCTGACAATGGGGCTGGATAATTCTACAATTTTAGCTGGTGTACCAGAGTTGAAGCCTGTGAAAGATAGGACTCGGTAAACAAAACATTTCAAAGCTCTGCTATCAGAGCACTTGAACTATGCTTTCATGCTTTGTATTTCTGCTTCCCCGTCTCACTGATCACACAGATATGCTGAAACAAAAGAAAATAAAAAGCTCCTGTTAGAAAGTAATGTAGGAGACTGATGTTTGCAGATGTATTCAATAATGCACTTCTGAAAAAAATAAATGCAGGCTATACACGTTTCAGTACCGAAGAGCCTTTTGATATTGTTTATGCAGAAAAACTTCAGCCTTTTTTTTTTTTGTCTACAAATCTCAAAATTGGACTTCCTCCCTCTCCTACCCAATGTGTTATAAGGTTAGTGAGACCCAGATGAAGAATTAATAATGACCTAACATGAAATGCAAACATCTCAACTTCCAACGTCTCCCCTCTCTAATTTTGATGTAACTAAGGAAATGCACTTATTTCTTGCAGATATATCTGGTAAGATGAGAAACTTCATACAGACTGCCACATTATTTCAAAGCTGACAGGAGAAGTGTAGCCTCCATTCTGCATGAAGCAAAACAAAAGTTAGTTTCATATGAGCTCCGGAACACTGTTGTGCTGCTCTAGCCTTTGCTCTCGTTGTTGCATCACTAACGGAACAGGCTTGCACATGAGCTGTGATTTACACAGAGGAGAAAGAGTGATGCGAGGAGACTTCCCTTTCTTCGTCCTCCCTAGTTTTAAATGGAGGAAAACATACGGGAAAAGTTACTCACATTCAAATCTCTAAAGTATTCGTTGTAATCTAGGGCGTATCCCACAACAAATTTGTCTGGCACTTCAAATCCAACAACTGAAAAAGAACACAAGTCATCAGTATGTTAGAAAATAACTTCCTAGAGTTCACTAGACCTTTTTACAGAGAATCTAGAATTTTATAGACACATAAGCATCCTAACAATTTATTTCTTCCATTCAAGTATCCTGAGATTAATATTCAAGCTATGTAAAGTTCTAACTTTCTTTGTTGATTTAATTCAAGTAAAACAAAATGAAATAGATTTACTTAGTGGTTCCCAAGCAGTAGCTTTCCGTTTTGTTTTAGTTGTCACCCTCACAATATCATTCAAAAGGCAGCACCTGTGTGACTGTGCCCTCGCCTTGGGCACAGCTGTAAGTAAGGTCACCTCTGGGATAACGAGCAGGTAGGTTCAGCTGTCAGCTCCCTCAAAACTACAGATGTGCAAGTCCAACAGGACTCTTTGTGAAGAGCTGGGAGAGTAAGCATGGCATCACCTGAGCCCCAGAAGGAACCAGAGTTACTGCAGGGGAACCAGTCCTTCGTCTTTGAGGCAGTGCCCAAACAAAACGCGCTCCCCTCTGGCTGCTCGCGGACAACGACCTGGTGTACCAGGACGTGCTGTGACTGCGGGACAGCTCTGCAGAGCAGCATGTGGTAAGTGCCGAGCTCTTGGTAGAGAGAATAGTGAAGACCACAGGGCAAAGGATGCTTTTTTATTTATGGAGTCACTTGCACTTTTCAGAAACAGGCAGGTTTTTTGTTGTTGTTGTTTTGTTTCTTTTTTTTTTTTTTTCCAGAGAAGCTGCCTAAAAAAACACATCAGCTGTTCCGCAGATTGTCCAAATGGCCATGGATCTAGCAGGACAGTCCTTGGATGGTCAAGAAGTATCAGTCCAAGCCATCCACACACACTGTAAGACAATCTAGGGATGTTTCCAAAAGGCTTTCTCCCCTCATGCTAAAAGTGAAAGACTCCCGAGCTGTGCTGTTTCTCTCTCCCTGGTTACAGTGAGGCTCAGTAACGAAAAAAACGGAGATAAATCACACAATTCCAGTGAAAGACTGTGTACGCTTCTGGAAAAAATAAGGCAATGTTTAGAGTCTACTTGGCCTCCTGATAGAGGGATAAAAGGCAGGCCCAAGCATCTCTGCTGCGTTGTCTCTTGCTTTCAGAGCTCACGTGTTGTGCACTGAACAGGTCCTCTCTGGACAGATGGCAAAACAAGTCATCTGCTGCAAGATGCTCAGAAAGGCAGACCGCTAACCCAGCTAAGCCCATAATAAGATCTCAGGAAAGAGGGGCATCCTTGAGTGAGGGAAACACCTGAATTAAGCTTTCAAGGCATTGAGAAATTTAAATTTAAGAATACTGTGCAAACTTGGAAAGGAGAGGGAAGAGGATGCAATTCTGCTAAACTCACTTCACTTCCATTGTGAAAGTGCACAGTCCACATGAACAGGAAATCAACCTCTGGCACAGGGATAAGACACACAGCCCTTTCCAAGCCAAGAGGGGCTATCACCGACACCCCTGTGCGCTCTGGATGCTATTCCTTTCTTTATGGTCTTGGGACAGACAAGAAGACACGACAGGAGTAACCCAGATGCCTAAACAAGATTGGGTTTATGCTATTTTGAACACCTTACCACTGTAAACTTTGATCAGATCTGTTACCCTGTGTGGTCCCCTTACATTTCAGGGGACATCCAAGTGGCACTGGGTGGCTATGTTTAGGCACCTGGAACACTGCCAAAAGCATCAAAGATGAATCCAGCAGATTCTGCTGACCAAACCATTTGATTAACATGCAAGCTAGGAGAATTTCCATGTGAAGAGGGATTAACTTGGACCAAAACATCAAAGTTTCCTATCTGTATAATAAAATGCCACAAAAAGTTAAGAAAAAAAGGCCTAGACCAAATCTGTATTAACTCCGTCAAAATACATTCCAAATATTTAATCTTCCCTAATAAGAGCAAAATAAATCAAAAACCATTCATGAAAACTTACTTGGAACACCCTTGGACTTTGACCAAAGAGTACGCAATACATCAACATATATACAACATATTTTTAAAAACTGATAATGGTTGTCAAAAAGTCACTTACAGTCTGGCCGATATCCCACGCTTCGAGGAGTTCTTTTCACCAACAAACTGTCAAATAAAAACAACGTAAAGCTGAAACATGGAAAAACACCAGGTACAAGTATATGAAACAGTTATGAAGATTGGCTGAATTCCACTTCAGTGAAGCTACCTGTGCATAATTGACAGCATAACTATATACATTTTAAACATATTATTCATTTGCAGGTGCAGCTGATCATAAAGAGAAACTCAAAACTTCCTAGAGTCATGAATGGTTTACAGCCTAAGGGATAAACAAAATGTTTGCAGGGAAGAGGCTGTGAGATACTTTACTGGAAGGATTTTCATTGCCAAAAGTGACTTAATGAGGTTTTATGTGTTTTTAGAAACCTCAGGTGCAATCGGTTTAGCTCACAGGTAAAAGGTGACACCTTGGGATCTAGCCAGACCAGCTGACTTCTTTTCAAAAGCATTAGTATTATGAAGCAGAAGTTCAGCTGGTTAAATGTAACCTCAATTGCACTTGTGCAACATGTCCTCAGCTGTTTTTCACTGGTAGTACTAATTACCCCCATAAAGAAAATGTAATTGGTTTTGATGATCATAAGCTGATAAAAACCAGCTCCACTTTCATAGAATTAATAGTCAGAGGTGTAAAAAGCACAGACATACAGAGTTGGGGGTACTGCAGCAGAATGAAATACCTTGCTACTTTAATTTGACTCACTCATTATTCAGTTGAGCACTTTTAGAAGATGACCCCATCATCCTGACATTTGGCTGTCTTTGAGATATAGAGACTTTGGGAGGAAAAGAAAAGGTAGTCGAAGACTGAATGTAAAGACGGACTAACATAACTCTGTGCATTAAGCACAGACCTCCTCCCCTCCTGGATTACCTCTGAAGGTGGGACTTCATTTGTCACGTTCATGGTTTCAATTTTAGACATTCAGTTTCTGAAACTTCTAGTTGAGAGTCTTAATTTGAGTACTGGCGTAAAACTCGATTGAACCAACCCAAAATCATATTAGCATTAATTCACATCTCCCTGCTACAACTGCTTAATTGTCAGAGAGAAAGAAAACAAAATTAAGAAAAGAAAGGCAAGTGAACTATCTAAGAGCATGGCACTGAAAGCTATCCAGCATGACCACGGTTACTTGCTCAGGTCTTTGGCAGACTCAAACTGCAATAGGTTTAAACAATCGGAAGCTAGGCTTTGTTCACGCTGTATTCTACTTGTGATGTACGCTGTAGCATTAAGGTACTATTCAGTGACAAATATTTAAAATCTGGTACATTTAGGCAGGCCATGGAGAAAAAAAACCAAACTCACCTTCAGCAGGTCACCCTCACATTATCAGCAAGAAGAGCTGCTCTAGCACATCTAACAACTGCCTTGACATTGTTATGGCAACACAACTGATTAGATTTTACACACAGCTCTGGTTTATCTCTAATCCCCAGCAATCATTATGCTTTTATTGCAAAATACACGATCACAGCATAGGAGCGTAAAAGATGCAATTTAAAAAGAAGTAGGAGGAATGTTGGTATTGGTTAATATTATCCTCAACATTTCTTACTAATTCTAAGTTATTTAATTAGAAAATGTTTCAAAACTAATTGATTAAAGATGCAACTAAGTAGAAAAGCCTAAAAGAGCATATGGCTGGGTGACTCACAGAATGACCTCTGAGGCTCAGCTACGCTATATACACTATATAAACAGTAATGTTTAGTGCAAACTAATTTAATTCTACAATTAAAGCTGGCAGACCAGAGGTCTCCATTGCACAGGTACACTGCTGAAAAAAAAACCGAAGTTGCAAACAGAAACACATTCAGATCCTGTATGTCCATAAATGTCAACCACTTACTTTTTTTTTTTTAAATCCCAATCTCTAGTAAAAGTTTATATTTATGAACTAAATTTGTGTTGAAAATACCCCTGCCACCTTGACAGATTGTTGTTTTAAGCCCAAAATTCTTTAAATTTAATTTACATTCTTCCATATACTTCTAAACCTAAGCTAAAGATCAGTGGTAAAACCCCACAAATATTACTAGAATATAAGGCAACACATGTACTGAACACGCACATGCTATCCCTTTCTGATGCACTGAAATTTTTCAAGCAATAGGACTGGAAAGAAGAGCGTTTCTGTTAGCCTTAATGAACATATGCTCCCGCAACACGCGGAAGTGGAGTTTAAACAAATACTAAACTCTAACTCCATCATATGTGACTCCTGCAGAAATGTTCCTTCCTGTTTCTCTTCTGTGGGAATGTATTCTATATTATCTTTTTTTTTTTCCACTGTGTGTCATTCTGAAGGTGAAATACAGCACAAATAATCACATTTAAAAGTTTACCTGGCTACTTTCACCATCTTTGGATTGTACTGCTTAAGTAGAGACAGCAATGTTTTCATTGTTTTACCAGTATCGATTATGTCCTGAAAATAAAAATGTCACGTAAGTGAGAATATTAAACATGTCAGAGTAGCATTTTCAAGTTTTTACTGCAGAAATTGCTCATCCAAAATAGCACGAAAATGACAAAATAATGTGCATAATCAAATTTGGTGATACGTACCACTATATCGTGCTTAAGCGATTCTGCTCAGTAGAGTGATCACAACAGTCAACAATAGTTCTTAATTGTTGTGGATAACTACTACTTTGAAAGCAGTTACTGAACTATGACCTTCTAGGCTCCCTCTGAAGATTTTATGGCTTGTGTTCCTTGTAGCTATTAGACAAACAATGTTTAATTCTAGTATTATAAATGTAACGTTAGTCTTGCAGTTGAACTCAGAGACAGATGTATACAACAGAAAGAAAATAAGAAGGGAAAATATTCAGAACAACCCATTAATGCAATTAAAGGAACAAGAAGTGCAATTTACATTACAGACCCCAAAAGATCCGAAAGACAAAGAAGCTGCACTGGCAATACCTGGGTGCAGTTCTAGAGTTTCTATTTATACACACTAAAATGATGTTTGACACACCATTTTAATCCCATCCCCTGCACATAAAAGCAGAAAAAAATATATATACATAGCTTACAACTGAAGCATCAGAAATGGACACCCCATTTGGGCTGACATAATCGCAAGATCTCTAGAGAGACAGTCCTTACCCTGACCTGAAATCAAGTTTATTTGAAGTGAACAGGTAGATAACAGAATTAGCTATGTCCTGATTTCTGGTTATTTTCTCATGACTCCCAGTTAAAATAAATAAATAAAAATTAACACAGCACCCATCAGCTATAACAGCTTTAACACTTAATGCTTTCATTCATGGTTATAAACTCAAGTTAAGGATGTACAGATATATAGACAAGAATAAAAGTTGGTGTACAAACAAAACCACCTACCTCTATGCTCTAAAATCAAAATAGAAGTTTTAGTGACTTTGCAATGCTTGATTTTCTGTTTATTGGAGGCAAATCTCCATTACGTGAGGGTTTTTGTTTGTTTTTTTATACATCAAAGGGATTCTGTATGGAAAACCTTAGTGCTTTGGTGCCTAAAATAATACGTGCTGTTTGTTTTTTTTGTTGTTTTGTTTTTTTTTTTTACACTGTTTGACAGTTAAAATGGTGATTGGTCAAAGGGTTCATATTTGACAGTGTATAAGACAAGGCACTGGAGAGATGATTCACTGAACAGATGAGAAACTAACCTACTTAGCTGCCTGGGACTTTGAAGACATACATTCATCTGAAATGGAGCAGATACATAATTAAATGCATCTGCCTATCTGAAGCAAAATACACTTCAAAGGACGCCACCGGTCACACAGATGACTGCTGTATACATACTAGTTTGGTAGGAGTTTTAGAACTGAACGTGTTTCCTGTGGAATAATGTAACCTTCTCAAACTAAAAAAAGACATACATAAAAAACACATTTAATGACAGAAGGAAACATCCTTTCATTTGGTTGCTGAATCAGTTGCCGGGGCTGTTTCTTTGCTTATGAACAAAGCCATTTCCACTGTTTGGAGCCTGAAGACATTATTACATTGCACATTCATTTTTCCTGTTTAGTACTTCTGCTTCGCCATCCTCCAGTTGGCGATCTTATTCTAGAGCATCCCTTGTAAATGTGATACTTACTGAACGTAAGCAACATCGTTCATCAAAGAGGAGGTATGAAAGCAAGATTTAAGCAACAGTACCTACTAGGAAATCAGACTTAAGTGTATTGTACCTAGTATCAAAGAACCACGACAAGATAGAGAAATGGGAATTTAGCATTATCAAAATGCAAATTAGGAATCAACATTCTCCATGCCTCTAAAGAAATTGTATACAAAGATGTTGGCCTTAGCTCTGTTTTCCCATGTATTTTAGGATATTCCTACTAGGAACTTCTTCCTACCCCTTCAGTTTAACTTCCTAGCTTGCTGTTATAAACTCAGAACAATAACATGCTTAGTATCACTTTGCTCAAGCTACTTTTTAATAAGAATTCAAAAAAAATCATGATATTTAAGAATTGACAGAATCACAGAAAACTGAAATCAAATGCAAACAGCAAATAGTTTTACACAGATATTTTCCTTGTTAAATTTGGCATAGTTGAATGCGATGTGAGAATTCAAAACACAGGTCATTTCAAATTCAGAGACCACTTGCAAAATTCAGGCCTAGAATCAGAAACTAAAAACCTTGAAACCAGAAACTGTAGGTTTTCTGACTTAAAACCAACTTCTGTTTGAGCTCTTTTACCAGTCACACATTAGAACTTCAAAGTGAAACATAATACTTACTTCCACAATTAAAACATTCTGGTGGAAAGAAAAAAAAACAGACAAGAAGAATCCATTAGCATTTAAAGAATACAGCATTTCTTACATATATTGTCTTCTATAACTTAATAATTTAATTTTCAATGCAGTTAAATATTTGTACCATTATTTATGTATGTTAGGACACGTAACAGTGAATTCTATTTAGTTAACATTTCTGATGCTCTAGTGACAATTAGTTGGCAATGAGACTTGCCTCAATGTCTCATGCTGAGTACAAAGTGGCCTTTGAATTCTTATAATGCAAAGAATGTCATACTATAAAGTTATGTAGTGTTTTGTCACACCTATGTCATTTACACTGAAATGGGACATGTCTTAAAAGACTGTTTGTGTGTAACCAGAAGGGGAAAGCAATGTGTTCTGACAGAACAGGAGGCATCCATGTTTTACCCACAGGTATCTAGCTCAGTGATCTAGCACAGTCACTGAAGAAAAGCAGATTCCCAATTTACATTCTCTGCATTTCCTTCTCTTCATTGCCTGTAACAGGACCCTTATTCCCTAACCTAGGCCTGCAACTTACATGTCAAGACAGTACCAACTCCTTTCACTATTGCAGTGAAACACCAATACAGTAAATAAGTAACGCTACCCTCTTTTAAAGGTACTTTGTTAACAACAACCAAGACAAGACTATTCTTAGGCAATGCAGAAAAACAAATTTAAAACTTGCTGATACTGAAGACAGTGAATATACATACATATGTTATGAAGTACAAACTAAACTGATGGCTCTGGTGGGGCTTATGCACCCCACCACTATACAATGGCGAATATTTTAAATGAAACACTTCCGTTTTCTTTTTTTCTTTTTAAAACTCTATAATTATTTGGTTCTTCGGTGGGGTTTATTGGTTTTTGTTCTGTTGGTTTTTTTTTTTAGGATTTTTTTGGGGGGGTTGCTTTAAACATATAATGTGCCATACCTTTCCAGTCAAGGTTGAAAGGTCATCCCCACCAATGACTTTTATATCTCCAGTTGACTGATCATTCTAATAAGAAAGAGCAGGGCAAGCATTAGCATTATCAGAATTGAAGTAATTTTTCTTCCAATAAATATCAAAACTGCAAAGTACGTAACCAGCAAATACCAAAGCTTTCAGAAACATTGCACCAGCAACATCTATTAACTAAGAAATTACAAGTGATCAAACTGAACGATGGTATTTCAGATAAAAGACTGTTTGAAAAAACACTTGCATAAATACAGGCACCACTTCTCATCTTTGACCATTATATATACATATGTACATAAAAAAATATTATTTCCCACACATTCATTAAAGATATGGAAAAAAAAAGAAAAAAAGTTTCCAAGCTGTATGCTGCTATAGAGCTGGTAATTTACATTTTAACCTTTGATGCCTTAGAAAGCCTTACTCTGAATAAAAACAAGCAATCATAACAACAATAAAAATAGCCATCAAACAAGGCAATGATTAAGAACAAGAAATATAAGCTACAAGAATAGCCAGAAAAGCTTGGGTTTGCCTATTTTACAAACAGTAATAAATTACTCATTGTGGCAATTAAACAGCAACACGGCTACACAATCCTATCACTAAAGCACAGCATTTTGCTTCAGTAAAACTAGGCTTTGATATAAACATCAGTGAACTGTTTGTTATATAAGAAAGTTATAAACAACTGCTAGGGGTGCCTCCAGATCTCTGCAGTTTATTTAAAGTCATTCAGCTGACTTTAAACCTTTACATTGTCTCATAGTTCTTGTTCATTGTGCTATACTCATTACTGTGCCACTTACAGATGATGTCATTATCCTACAATTTAATCATTTAAGGGTCATACCACTTTTCAAACTTCATTCTCACAGCTCCTTACTGCGTATCTTCCCTTTAGAAAACCTTTATTATTTTGCCGCTTCAATCTGAAGCCCAACCTTACTGCATAACCATGCAGACAAGCAGCAAAACAGCAGTTCCTTCCCAAAACCCCAAAATGGCAGATACAATAGAGAGGGGACCACAAGGGAACAGACAGACAGCCACGTACAACTTCCTGTTTTCAGTGACACACATATTCATACTGTATGAGTTGTTGACAAAAAACTAGAAGTGTTATCACACACAAAAAAGGGGTAAATGATTTAGAGAGAAACACACACTGAGCACACAATAAGTAACACTGGGATTACAGTAAAGAGAAAATGTATTAAAATCCCTTGGACAGTGACGTCAATGCTCTAGGATAAAGAAGTGCTGACAGCTCTAGGTATGGAAAAGCAGATAACGAGACTAACAGATACTTTCTATTTTAGATTCCCATGACAAACCATCAAAAAAAAAAAAAAAGGCAAGCACAAAGCATTAGAAAAAGCGCCTTTACAGTTTTACCCCACGTTTTAAAGAAAACTATAGCGAACAGAACCAATGCCACTGTGTTGAAAAAGTCCAAAAATAGGATGTCCAAAATGTCTGCTGCTTGACCCAGTAGATAGCAGACTGCTCCTGAATGCCTGAGATACTGGTTAGATTAATCACAAAAATGTGATTCAGTTAAGCACTGGATTTGTAACGCTAAGGGGCATTTCCTATGTTCATCATATCTTAAAATTATCTTAAACGACAGCTTTTTTAAGCTTTTCCTTGTTTATGCTGCAGGATTCTCTCTTATCTATTCCTACACTAGTAAGAATTTCATCCTTTTTCCATGGAAGGATGCAAAAAGCACCATTTCTTACAGAAGGAAGATGGAGAAAGATGTTACAGATATTTGTTCCATTAAAATGACATGCACAGACGATAGACCAGTACTCTCAGCACATGCATGCAGATCAGTTTCCTGGTGATCTCTTTGGCTACAAAGCAACACACTATAATCAAACAATAACACCACAAAACTACAGATCCCTGTAGAACCCTGTGGGTTATACATATTCAAGTATGGTGATCAGCAGAGAAAAACAATCTAACCAACAAAATCTTTCCTTCTCCTTCCCACCAAGCACCATACAAATTGCTAGATTTTTTAACACAAAACATAAACCTTCACTGGCATATAAACCTACATTCCTATGCAGGTACTGAGTTTCTGAGCAATTAAAGGATTAAAAATGGTTAACGAATTTCCAACACTGGTTTTAACCTGATTTCCATTGGAAAGAACTTTGTTTAATAATTAAGCAATGCTTTAATTATCTTCAGGAGCATTATTTCTGATTTCAGTACTGGTAAGACTTTAATGCTTTGTCATTTAACACATTAGAGATTTACTGTTTCGATCTGTTTTCACTGCCTCATTGTCATTGCTGGAAAACAATAACGCACTGCAAGATCGTAACCCCTGACAAGGCATTTTAAGTTCCTCATGGTATTTGCTATAAGGCTCAGTTAACACGAGATCTTTCAGAATACTGTCTCAACCAGCCTAACTAGATTTTGCCTTAAAGCTGCAGTACTCCTCCGAAAAGCCCTGTTTTCCTGAGCGACAATGCAACACATCCATTGTCTTTTGGCTGCCCTTTGTGACTACATAAGCAACTTTTGCTCAACTCTAACTTCACATGCAGGAAGCTGGTGAAAAGCCATTCTTCTAGCACAAGAAAAATAAACTATTTGTCAGGAATACAGAGATCTGGTTCTGTTCACAAACACTATCTTTCCATTTCTTAACAGCTTGCCAGATCATTAAAACTCATTTGTAAGGACTCCGAAAGCAGGAATTATAAGCAACATTTAATCACAGCTTCATCATCTCGGTATTCTTAGCGAATTATTTTTGGGTGCAATCCTAGTATGAACTTTGCATTATGAAACAAATAACCCATAAGCTTGCAAATATTAAATGATCAATTTCAAATAAGAATAGAACATCAATCACATCAATTTTAGAACCACTATACGAGTTCAGCTGCTTTGTTTATGCAACGATGGTATTTTTAACATCTTTCACCCAGTCTGCAAAGGCAAGCAGCGTGATCTAGTAATTGCATCCAAAAACAATCACAAGAGAGCTAGCTCTACTTTCAACTGTCCATTACGGTTTGTGATGGTTTTCCCATCACTAAGAATGCTGACTCCTCCATTTAGTAAAGCACGAATAAAAACTACAGAGCAGATTTAGCATTCCAGCACCATTAATAATGGAAAACTAAGTGAATCAATTACACGCATGTTTGTGTTAGGACGGTCTTACCCAGTCTATCAAGTCATGCAATCTAAAGAACGTATGTCTGGATATTAATAACTACCTAAGAGAGTTGACAGAAATGAAATGCTCGTTACAATCTGCTAGTGGGGCCATCAGGTAACTGGAGCTCCTCAGTCACATAGAACAAGAAAACATTCTCTACAGAATTGGCTGACAAAACCAAAACCCTGAAGGCAACACCTCATGGAAAACATTCTGCTTAGACTCCTTTCTGTGTACATTTCTCTGCTTTTCTCTTCATTTACTCCTTTTTACTACAAAAAGAGAATTAAAATTTCCATAATTATTTCGCTGTTTGGTTTCCTATATAAAAGCACTATAGTTTGGGGGGGACATAAAAAAATAAAAGCAGCAGAACCAAAACATGCCTAATGCATACAGATGAACAAAGAAAACATGCTGTACAATAAGCCTTGCACTTCAACATAGTGTTTTTTTCCAGGTGTTTCACAACACTTATCCAAGAGTTTGTTCCAAGTTACTTGGAAGGTGGAGAGAGCAAAAAGGGTGTAGTCTTTATATTTTAAATAAATGAACAAAGTTATTGGATGTGTTCCTTGAAGAAAGCAGAAAATACAAATTTCCTCCCCAAAAAAGGTGGGAGTCGTCATTTCCTATTCTTTTAAATATTATCCTCTAATAGAGGCATTCACCTTTCTGTTGTGGCTTTTACAGACAGCGTATGTGGGCACGTGGTGGCTTTGTGGTTGAATGGACTGGTAGAGGGAGCCTGAATCTTTTGTGGGGAGCAGAAAGAAAGTGTGTCAAGCAGCTCTCCCTTTGCAAGATGTAACGAAAGGCTGGCATGTCCCTTTCTGCCTGGCCTTGCCTTCTCTTTGAAGCGTGCAGCTGAGTCACTGCAGCACGCTCTGCAGACATGACGGTGGTTTCCAGGTAGCCCCAGGACATCACCACGCACACACCTCGGGAGCCGGCACGGCTCTTCTGCAAACTTCTGGCTTGGCCAAACTCTGACTCCGGTCTGAGCTTTGCCACGCTACGAGGTGAAATGGTTACAGATCGCTCAACAGCAACAACGCGTTTATGAAGCTCTTCTACAGTCCAACCTAAATCTGCAAATAACCCTATCTCTGGTTTAATGAAATGAATGATGAAGTAGAGTTTCCAATTTAGTAATCTATTTTCTTCTACTGCAACAGGCAGTCCTCCACAACCACGACAAGCAGCTTATACTACTGACTGGAAAACGCGGTCATTGAGGCACAGAACTAACAGCATGACCTTAAGAAGAAATTTATTTTGACACCATAAATTGAAATCAAAAAATGTAATTATTTCCACACTACAGACGATCTTATGGAAGAAATTTAAATTACCTGCAAATACTGTCTTGAAAACACAAGACTAGGCTGTCGCTGATTCGGGAAGCATGCAGTACTAACATACATCTGCCTCCTCCTTTGACCTGCACAATGTAATCTAATGCTTCCCTTATAAAAATCTTACATACTACCTCATGCTCCGTTTCCCTATAAAGTTAAATCCTTGTGTTCAAAATGAAAATAAATTCTCTTCCAAAAGCATATAACCAAGGCAACCTACTCTTAGGCTTTAAAAGGTAGCACCATATTCAGTGGCCACTAGCCATAAATCTGTTTTTATGAATCTAGTATTTCCTCAAGGCCAAATGCAATTCATTTCGTTCACTGTTCAGTTGAGCCAAACAAAAGATGAGGTACGGAACCCACGTATAACCATGTTCGCAGTTTTCAAGTCTTCCTATCTGGTGAATGATGTCTAAACCACATGAAAATTCCTAGAATTAAGTTTTTGTAATAAGATTTGCAGGACTATCCTCTGTATTATTCTAGAACCACAGTTTTAGAGGTGGGATAGGGGGCAGAGAAGAAAGTTTTTAAGAAGTAAAGGACATGGAAAGAGTCTCTTTGCTCTGGATAAGGATTTTACTGGGCTGAGGAGATAAAGTCTGAAAGAAACCAGATCATATAAGATAGACAAAGAACAAGTTAGCTTGTGACTACTTTTTTGCTCTTAATTCTCTTAACTATTTGTATAAAATTAGCACAATTTAGGCTGCACTTAGGCAAAGCTTTTGCAGTATTTAGTGATAATACTAAATCATCCCTGTTGTTAATTTGAAGTTAGTCAAATTTATAGAAAAATTGCATGGTATTGCAGATATACTTACACAGTAACTCTTCAACCTAATGAAGTCTACAGTCATGGGGATTGATTTGTCACTGTTTCTGTTCAGTGCTTTGATGTAGTCTAATAAATCAGCAAAAAATTTATAGCCACCCTTGAGTACACAGAGAGCTACAATGTGATGTCCTCCCATGCCCTTCATAATTTCTCGTGCCAGTCTCTCTGTCCTATACAAAAAAAAAAAAAAAAAAAAAAAGAGAGAGTTAGCTGTCATAACACATTTAATTTGCTTACTCTAGCAGCAGTATTTTGTACTGCAAACAACAACAGCAAACACATGCAAACTCAGAAGCATATTTTGCTCGGAAATATTTGCCTACCACTTCAGTCACTTTAACCCACTATTGGTCAACAAAGTTTTGATTTCCAAGGTTAATCCAACAGTAACACTGCCAAACTCCTTTGTTTTCATACATCATACTCAGCCAAAGCAAATCTGAACACCCTGAATTGTTTTGCCGTCAGATAAGAGACATAAGGGTGTTTTCGTCTTCCAAAGATAGGTTCAGCTTCCATGCAAAGAGCAAATAAATCAACACAACCAAAAAACTGAGGAGCAAGAAAACTCTCAAACTATCAACTATAGCTTTATGTTTTGCTGAACTAGAGTGCCAGAAATTTGTCCTGACTGCAAAATATAATGCCAATAAAGCAGAGCAAGAGAACACTGAACAGTTTTTCAGTGATCATTGTTTCTAAATTTATCTTGCAATTTATTTCAGCAAGCATGGTATGTATTTACAGTGTAGCAGCTGACAGCAGGTTTCTCAGAGAATGCCTACCATTATAAACTTTACATCAATTACTTAATGACCTGTACTTCGTCCAATTTTTTTCCTATACAGGGTCTTTCAGTGTAAAGTTAAAAAACATTTTATTATAAATACTGTAATAATCTAATCAAACAGCACCATGCAAAATCTAGAAGCATTCCTATTCACATGATCAACTCAGAACCGCTCTTCAGTGGTTCTGTGTCTCCAGCAACTCCTCCACTGAATTTGTTGCTCATTCTGTTAAAAGGAATTAGGCAACTATCAAACACAAAGTAAAACAAAAACGCCTTATAGGCTTATGTACCCATTTCTCATCGCATGAGATAAAACTTCCAGAGCAAATCACACATTTCAGCAACCACAAGTGACAGACTGGTATTTGCAAAGGCTAATGTCTTTCCCAGAAAGCAGGGGAAAATCGGGCATTAGTTATCTACCACATGAACATGAAAAAGTCTATCATAATGTGATTAACAATCTACTCTTATTAACATCCTAAAGACGTTTGAGAGACTATAACTGTTTTTAGATTGAACTAGCAAAAGTAATGTGTTCTAATTACTTTAAGAAAGTAAAACATCAAAGAAACACTGTAAAGAAAGTCGTAGACTGCTACGTACCACAAATTTCTTTGAGAATTGACAAATTTCCAAACAATAGCGTAACTGCAAATGTACAAACTCTTTGAAGCCAAAGAAGAAAGAGTTAATTAACACGTGTATTTCTTAGTCTCTAATTAAATGTAATCTGTTTAGACAGTCACCAGGCAGCAAAACTATCACTGGAAGATTGTTTTTTCCAGTGTCATGGAATCAGCTGGAGCAGTGTACTGTCTGAAGTCAAACAAACCTGTCCATGATGAGCCCATGAGGAATATAGACTTTTTCCAAATCATCTGCATAATGTTTAGGTATGCAGAACAAGTCCAGGTCGTAACCTTGTTCATCATCGCCAATCTGAAAAGGAAATAAGGTGAGATTTCTACAAAGTCTTACAGAAAGCCTGTAGTGAGAAACTGCCAATCCTTTGCTTTACTCAGTAAGCTACCAAATCTATTACACTCATTGGGATCACCTTATTTTCCTTCTGAACAGAACATGAAGTGGAAGCTTGCAGAACCCACAGTTCACAAGAGTTGTCTGAAATGCTACATGAGCTGTTGCTCAGCACGATGTGGAAGGGAAATGATTTCAAGCCCTAACAACATTTCCCCCCATTGGAGAGCAGGAAAATGAAATTACTACACCTCAAATAATCTTATTTCATTAAAAAAAAAAAAAAAAAGAATCAAGCAGCTTTTAGCTTTTCAACATCTTTGATTTCAGCAGTGTAATGCAAAACCTGCCTTTGCAACTAAGCAAGCAGACCTTGTAACAGGGACATCTTCCAGATCTCCACAACACCAAATCACAACAAAACACACGAGCCAGCTGTCAACACAAGACAAGACAGCTACATTAACGGGACAAGTTATGTGCCTATGAAACAAGCCTTCTCAGACCACGATCTGGAAACAGTGGAGGTTCAAGACCTTCAGAATCAGAAATTAAAGCCCTGCTTCAGCAACCTGTTCCGCACGGGCAAATTCTCCATGTGAAACAGCTTGCAAAATTAGCAGGTGTGTATTAATTAGGACAACGGGTTAGCCTACGTACATAATTATACAACCACTGCTGAAGTTCAGGGCATATTGTCACAAAAGCATCAAGAAAAACTTCCCCTGAACCTTAACCCCGCCGCCACTTGAAAACGACGATATATTTTTAATCGCTTCACTTGTTGGTTATGCAGCTGAAGGCTACTCGGTGTAAAAAGAACTTCGGAGGGAACACCGAAGCTTACTGCTGGCAGGGCACCGGGGCAGGCATTCTAAGCATCCACCTCAGCTACGCTGCCCGTGCAGAACACGCTTCCATTTCAGTGCCCAAGGAAGCACTTACCTTGCCTCTGATCAGCCAACTGTTTACATGTTTTTTGGCTGCGCAACCGGTAACGAGGATTTCAGACGGGAGCCAGGCCTGCCCTCCCAGCCACAGCAGCCCCTGCACAACCCTTGCTCACACCAGGCCAGGCACCGAGCCCGCGATCAGGGGCCCTGCAGCCCAGAGCAAGCCGCTACCGCAAGTCAGGATAGGTCCCTCTCATCAGCTACGGAAATTTCCTACGGTTCAGCCCCATAATTACATCTAACACATCCACTACACCTTGCAGGCTACGTTTGGTACGGAGCGGGCTGTTCTATGGGTTCTACAGATGGACTTTTACCAGGAAAGTAAACGCAGATTTGCGGGCACAACCTTACGGCAGGCACCGCCGTGGGCCGCAAGGCACCACATGTGTGTCAAGCTACCGCAGTCGCTCACAGCACCCGGGGGTGGGTTTAAAAAAAAATAAAATAATAATAATAAAAAAAAAAAAGTAAGACTCTTATCAGAGCACAGTGACGATGAAAAATATACCCTCAGCACGTTCTTCCCCCAAAAGGCATCCTAGTTTGGGTGCCTGAGCTCCTTACACCGCGCTCCTGGGTTTTGCCACACAGAGCAGCACCTCCCGAGCACGCTCCGAAGAGCAACAGGAATAGGAAGTTGTGCCACGCCGGGTCGGTAGCCGATGGGAAGTTATTTCTGGGCGCTCTCTGAGGCAGCAACCCCGGCTTTCCCAACCGCGGTAGCGCTGCGAGCCGCCGAAGCAGCGCCCCGTAATTGCGAAAAAAACCTGCCGGCCCCTCGCCCCCTCCGGCGGGCAGGGGGGGGGGCGGCCGAGCGGCCGGGACACCGGGGAGGAGGCGCACACCGCGCCGGCAGCCGAGGGGCGCTGGGGGCCGGGCAGGGCCGGGCGGGGCGGCCGAGCCCCTCAAGGTGACTCCCGGCCCGGCGGCTGCCCGCCGCGTGGGGCTGCCCCGCCGCCGGCCGCGCCTCCACGCGGAGCGCCCCACGGGGCCGGGCGGGCGCAGCCGCCCCCCGGGCTCCCCGCAGCCGCCCCCCGGGCTCCCCGCAGCCGCCGGCCGCCCCCTGCACGATCACTCGCCGGGCTGCCGCCCCCCCCTCCCTCCCTCCCTCCCCCCCTCCCCGCACGCCGGGCCCAGCGGGAGGCCGCGGCGGCGCCGGGCCCGCACTCACCACGATGCAGGGGCTGGGGGTCGCCATGGCGCGGCGCGGCCCGCCGGGGCGGCTGCGGGCGGCTGCGGGCGGCGGCGGGCAGCGGGGAGGCGCCGCGCCCCGCAGCGGCCCCGGCGCCGCCTCCGCGCTCCCCGCCCTCAACATGGCCGCGGCGCCGCCGCCCTCTACACCGGGGGAGGCCCGGTGCGGAGCCGCCCCGAGGGGCCAGGTCCCCTCACGTCCCTTGGCGCCCCGGTGCCGGTCCTCACGGGGGACCCGTGCCGAAGGCCGGGGCAGGGGGAGCCCCCGGCCGGCGGCCACAGCCCCCTCCTGCCGCTGGCGGGGCTGGGGTGCCCGGCTGGCGGGGTACCTGCCCCCTTCGCAGCACGAGCACGGGCACAGCCGGGGACGCGGCGCAGGTGCCGCTCCACGCCTACAGGAGCAGGGAACCGATAGACCCCAAAAGTAGGATTTAGCTGGCGGCGGCTGCTTTTGCACTGAGCAAAGGGACGGGGGGAACAAATGGGAAGGGGTCCCCTGCACCCCGCCGCCTCGTTGCACGGGGTGGGCAGAAGGGGTTTCTTACCGAACGCATCTCCGCTGGATGGAGGGTGAGGCTGAACTGTGTCTCCAGGCGCTGTCTGGCTCTTTAACCGCCTGGAGGAAAAATTTGGTCTTGAAGTCAAATTATAAGAAAGAATGGAAATGCCTGGATGGCTCCAGTGGTCTCATATGGGAAGGAAAAAAATAGTAACAGAAGCGTCATTTTTTTCTGTAGGTCCGGAATTAAGGGCAATGCAGCAGTGCAAATGGAAATTCACGGTTTCTTATATTCTAGCTTAAGCAATTTATCAGCTGAAGGCATTCCTCTGCTTTCTGCAAGGGTGGAGACCTAGTTTTATTTTACACTGCATAAAGACTTCGCATCAAGGAAAGGATAATGATTCTTAAAAAGTACTTTATTCATACAGTGCCATGGCAATGTTCCTTCATGCCAAACAATTCCTGATGTACACCTAGCATTACTACTTTTGGCACAGAAATCGGTTTGAGTGTTCCTTTGTATGAAACAAACAATTTAAGCAGATCCTAACGCAGCGAACGGGCACGAACCCTAGCGAGTGCAGTTTTGTTGCAGCGAGGTGTTCAGCTACAGTTCGGGTGGGTTAGCTCTGGAGCGGGAGGAAGGCGCCTTTATCAAATTGCCTAGGGCAGCAGAATGAAATACACCCAGCAGCTAACTAAGATCAGAAACATGTCATAGCTGGCCCATTTCCAGAAGGCTGGGAAAAACAGCAGCTGCCCTGTCAAGTTCAGAGAGCGCCTGACATTATTGGACAGTGGGCAGTATCTGTCAGGAGACTACTCAACCACGGGAGTGGTTCAGGATCTGCTTTTGTTCTAGTTACTGAAGACGTTTCTAATTAATGACTGATAGTAATGGCTACTATTAAAAGTAACATCCAACGGCATCTTTCTGATTGCACGCAAAAGTTGTTGGCATAAGTTCTGTGCAACTTCTCCCAAGCGGACAAAAGCATTAGTCCTTTTTGCCCTTCTGGGTGAGCGATTTCTTTGTTCTTCCTGCCAACCAGCACATTTCTGGATCCCAAGCATTCCTGCTGGCACCCCATTACGGAAGGAAGAACAGATTTACAAAAGCATTTGCTGATATTACAGGAAGTTGGTTAGCTCAGATCAGCAACAGATTTAGTAGATGACCAGTTTTAGCCTTGTTGGTATGGGAGCCATTGATGTTTCCAGGGCAGGGTCAAGGGAGGTGATTTGGCGGTACCTGGAAGCTGCACATTTTCTAGCTAGATGATGCAAAACGGTTGGAGAGCCAATGTTGTGATTTCTCTGGAACGCACAGCTTTTAGAAAGCAAAATAATTTAATAAATAATGGTTTGTTTCTGAGTAGTTTCCTGATTTCTAAATTATTTTACCCTGTGTTACCATCCAGGAATATCTTAGAGCTCAGGCCTGGCAAACCAGGGCCTGTGTGAATGTCAGCTGTATGTAACTTTTCTAACAGACTTACTAAAACCTTGCTTGGTAACCACAGTACCCCAACAGTGGGGTACCTGGAGACAATAACTCAGCATTTATCATTTGGAGACACTTGAAATAGCGTCCTTTGAGTTAGATCTTCAGGTCACTCAATGTCCCTTCATCGATCCCTCTATGTCCCCCATTTTTTTCTCCTAGCTTTGCCATTGCTGCTGGGTGACTCAGAAGGAATCAGCGGAATTTATCTGTGTTTTGTTTTGTTTTTCACAAGACAAGCCTCCTAAAAAAGCAAAGAGCACAATGATTTTTCAGCAGATTAACAACTGAGACCAGCAGGACTCACTTTTGACCAGAAATTTGTCTGTGCAGACAAAATGAGCAAAAATGGAGAATTCAAGGCATATCAAACTGTGATCCTGAGATAAACACCAACATTTTTAATCAAGAGGAAAATCGGAAAGGAATATTTTACTAAATGTTACATAGTGTTCACCAAAATATGAATTTAGCGTGCAAGTGTTCTGTCTTCATCATGGCCACAGAGAAATCTCTCCACTTTTACTTGTAATTTAAACTGCGCAAAATTATTTTTCTGGCCTTGTGGCTCAAATAGGAGAGGAAGCCAGGTATACCAAAATGACATTTGCCTTGCAAAAGCAAAGCAGGACAAAGAGCAGGGACAAGATCTGTCAGGAAACCCAGATTGTTTCCTTCACTATGCAGTGAGCATTACTGAGAGGTGCTTTTTCTCCGTGCCAGTAACAAGGCAAATTCCTGTTCCCTTCATTCATCAGCGCTTGTATCAATAGAGTCTTTTCCAGAAACCTGTGGAACCCAGCAGCTTCTATGTGACACTCTATCAAATTAATGTGACTGATGGCAGCCAGGCTACTCTGCCAGCATAACTGGAATTAGATGTTACAGGAATCTCGCGGAGCACTGGGTGGACAGACGTCCACATTACAACGTGCGTGTGCAGCAAACTCCTAGGATCACACAGGTGTAAGTGGCCTTCTGGGAGAAGGGCTGTACGTGGGAACCATGCTTGCTGAAGTCAAGCAGCTCATTTTAGCCAACAGTTTGTACTGTACCTTCAACTTCAGTCAGAATGGCAGGCTGGCTGACTCCAAACACAGGTGGTTGGCGCTGGCAGGAGGTCTTGCTGTCAGGAACACAGAAGTGGGGCAGAGACATGGGATTCCCCCCTTTGCTTAGTTGCTTTTGAAGGAACGAACAGGTTAATCTGCTTTCATTAGGCATCTGAGTGCAAGACCTACCTGCAACCCTCAAGAAACATTTCTAAATGGCTGCAGAGGACTAGCTGTGTCACTAGGGGCTCCCTAGCTGTGAGCCAGACAGAAGGATTATTTTTAAAAAAATCTGGAACCTGTTGATACCAGCATGGACAAATGGGCTTACCTGGCTGTCACGTGAGGATAGAAACTCAAAAGATGATGAGAGGAGGCGGTAAGGCTATCTGAGCGACAGGGGAGAAGAAATGAGGAAGGCCAGCAAAAGACTCCAAGGCAGCAATCTGATCAGATAGATAACTCGCTGACGAAGGCTGTATTCGCTGAGGCTTGCAGATCCAGCTGGCACTGTCTCAGTACAGACTAGGCATCAGGTGGCAGAGCTCGCATGCCAAGGCTGCTGCCTCCCATGCAGATTGTGGCAGCTGTTCAAGTATCTCAGAAATCTTTTCTGGGCAGATTATAAGGGAAGCGGAGACACGAAGCGCACGCCAGGCTGGGAGGGAACTGCCCATCAGGACTCCCCTCCCCTTTGCAGGTCCTCTCGAGTTGCATGGCACAAGCTGGCAAAATAGGCATTCAGATCCTCAAATATTAAGAGCTGTTCTAGGAGTAACGCCAGACCCTGAATCTGAATTTGGGTTAAACGTGCAAGACTGAGATGGGCAGTAAGGGCAAAGTCAGATACTTCAGTGGAAAGGGTGCCTTAAGAACTCAGTTTACACTTAAAAGGGGAAATAAGTGCATTTTTAAGATCTCAAGATAAACAACCTGGTAGTAGGGAGATAGAATTCCTATGTATTATCTATCACCCATTCAGGATCCCGCTTCACCCAGTGGAAAATCCTTTCAGAAATCTGTCCTCAAAAATCCCTACGAGACAAGGATGGGAACTGCTCTGAAAAGGACTGTCCAGCCCCGCCCCATTCTAAGGGGAGAAATAGCCTTTCTTCTGGGACAGAGGAGATAGGACCTCCTCTGAACCTTCCTCTAAAGAGAGGGCTAAAAACTTGACGGTCCTGGCAAAAAGAAATAATCTTGAAGCTTTTTCAAGCTACCTGGCTCCAGACACTAATCATATTTAGCAAACAGTACATTTTAATTAACAGTACAGGTTAATTGCAGAACAGAGCACCTGTACCTCTACCTGCAGAAATCTAAGATGCCATGAAGTACTGAACAGAGATGGCAGTTTTGTAAAACTCTGCTCTTAATTTCATCTATTAACTGAAAGCCTTTCCTCAAAATGTACGTCTGTAATATCTGATGGGCTAATACAAGTCTTAGACAGTGATATCATCAAGTTTTTAAATTCACCATGGTTTATCTAAATCTCAGATTGCTTGGTTTGCTTGGAGTCCGGAAAAGTTTACCAGAATTCAGTTCCCTGTTGATGTAAATATTGCTTGACAGTATCAGAAAGGCTTTCCAAAGGGAAGTGAGACAGACTACAGCTCCTGTCTCTTTGAACCCCTTCCAGGCACATCCTAAATTACAAACTTACAGACCAACCAGTGTGGTCATACTACTGATGAGTTTAAAAAGAACGCAAAGTACAATGACGCTGATCTTCCGTTTAATTCCCACACAAATCAGATAATTGGATACAGAAGATTCAAATATAAGCTGAGTATTAGACAACAAAAAAGAGGGAGGAAAAAACACTGTGCGAAATTACCGTGTTTTCAGTGATTTATGTGAAATAGCTGAAAATGATCGAGGGATTTAACTACTATCTTGGAAGATATTCTTGCTGCAAATGAGAAATCACGATAAAGGAAAATGTGAAGCTTGTTACATCTAAATGATCAACAGCCTTTGAAAGAAATAACAATGAAGCTTGGTATTCAAACTGAAGCATTCATTTTCACAGTCAAAACATATGGAAGGGCATGATGTGATTTATTTTAGGGCAAAATGTCACAAATAAATCACTGGAAAATATGGCAAAAAACAAGAAACTTGTAGGTGTCAAGACCTGAATGAATCACTTCTATTTTTCAGTCCAACCGTCCGGGGAGTCCTGTGTAAAAAAGTTTATTCTTTTTAAGCTCATCTAATTTAAGGAACTGACTTTCCCATTTCATGCTGTCGTGTCAGGATTTAAGGATGTTTAGTTAGCAGCAATTTGGAGAGTTTAAAAACTTTTTGCAACCTAGCTACTGCAGTTCTTACTCTACAGGAAAGAACTTTTTGGAGATGTCAGCCGAGTATTTCAACTTTAGATTAAGGGCCTCCTCCCTGCTTTGAACTTGGCAGACTTCAGGGATTGCCAGCACTAGTCTTGACAATGGTGTAACTCAGACATTTAAACTTAAATTGAGTAAGCTACCTGCACTCTGGAAGAAACTAAAATTGATACACTGTAGGGACTATCGAGACTATAAGCACTGCTGACTGCATTTAACTTTGGCAACTTTTTGTTTTGTTTTGGAGGTATCTAGGCTCAAAACTATAAGGCAGCTGCATGGCTGCATGCCAGAAGGAAGTTCTCACAGCAAAGCTGTTTGCACTGCGTTGACCTATTTTTAGTATATGCTTAGGGAGTGAGCTTCCTCCCTCTGCCCCAAGCCTCTCTAATGCCCTCCACTGGCAGGCAGGATCTGCGCAGGAGCACGTATTTTCTTCGGGTACCAGTGTAAGATTTTAAGATTGCTGCCCTAATTCTGTAAAGATTGGATAACAGATCAGTCACCCCCAACTCTGTATCATCACAGAGTCCACGTGCACACAATGAAGAAAAATCAGTAAGTTGTGTACAATAATCCCTCACCTTTGTATAAAGTACACTTCGTGCACTAGAAACATGTATTGAAGTTTTTGGACATAATCAAGGAATTTGGGAGTAATGAAGTACTCCCAAAAATCTGAAATAGAAGAGTGGATAATGCGTTTTGCTGGGTGGTGTCGGAAAGTTCATGACCTTGCAGACCTGTGCCACCCTGCAAGAGCATGTTATTACCACCACAAGTGCTATTTTAAATGAAAAGATGAAAAAGGAAATGCGTGGCTGTGAGCCTTAAGGTCAAGCTCAGGACCTGTGCCAGTGAAGAGTTTTACTTCAGAAAAGTGGTTCTGACTCCCTTGCAGAAGGCCTTAGAGTGGAGGGGAGAAGAAGAAGAAAAAGCTGGTAGGAATTTCCATTAGCCTTATCCCCAGCACCTCCAACCTACAATTGCACCAGCCCCAAAAGATGCCTACAAATATTCCCTGTAAAATCTAATTCCAGGGATTCCACGATCTCCCCAGGAAGCGTATGCTAGAGCTTAATTCTTCCTACTATCAAGGACAATTACCCACTCTGATGGCTAAGCTAAATGCTTCCGGCAGCAACTTAATCTATTTTTCTTGTCCTACCTGCAGTGCTGAGAACTGTTTCTTTCTTTCTTCTCTGCGGCTCTCTCTTACAGATTTGAGAAACATTTTTCTCTCATCACCTTAAAACAAGGCTCATTTTCTATCCTGTCATCCCTCTCATTGCTTTTCTCTGGATTATCTCCACTTTCTTCACATTTTCCATGGAGTGCAGTGCCTACAGCGGGATACCACGTTCCCAGAAAGGCGTTCTACTATCACCTAAGGAAGAAGGACCAAGACATGCATCTTACACACTACATTCCTGTTCATACATTCCACAATGTTTGTGTTGTTGTTTTTTTTTCCAGCACATCGTTGAATCACGTTCAGCTGGTGACTGGCTATAACCCTAACAGTACTCTTCTGTAGCACTGCTACTCTTAGTAGCCTGTCCTGTCCTATTCTCTCTTTGTTCAGCTGATTATTGCTTTGGAAGTGCAAAAATTTACATATGTAAAATCCATTTTGGATTTCCTGACTCATACTCTAACTCTTTTGAGCTTATCAAGTTCATTTTGAATTGTATTTTACAAGGTCAGTAGTTAGCTCAAAACTGTTAGCTCACATTATAGGTCTTCCCTACAATTTAACCAGCATGTGCCATTCAAGTCACTAATGGAAATAGCAAATAATATCTAGTCAGAGCAGAAGCGTAGAGAATCCCATTCAGTATATCCTTGCAGTCTGTGAATGATTCACAACTCTGAGTAGGGTTTTCCAGGCAAGTTTTGTTTTCCGAGCAAGTTTTCAAAACCTCTATTTTTAAATTGGTCTCTGACCACATTCCCATGTTTTCTTATGAAAAGTCATGAAAGTAAAGCTGTGTTCACTGCTTCTCCTCTGCTCAAAAAGTTTGTTATCTGGGTGTAGAAGGAGCAACATTAGTCTGACACAATTTGATCTTTCTTTTATAGGCTCACAAACAGTTTCTCTGTTCCATTAATTTTCCAGTTCAAATTACTGGCCCAGAGGTCTGAACAGAAAGGTGGAAACAGAGACACAAGCTGAGACTTGAGACTTTACAGCATCCTTCTTTTGTCTCTAAGGCTTGAAAGTCATTTACCATATGTGGTACATGATCTAGGCACAAAGATAACTACTTTTGTTTTGCCTATGCTTCAAGTCTCTTACATATGGTAGATTAAGTAGAGCTCATTTAAGTGGGGACACAGGAGCCACTGAAGTACTCACCACTCTGCCCTAACAACACGCTACATGAGGACAACGAAAGCCGTTTGCTCCTGTGCCTATGGATTCCTCTGTCATTATTCCAAGATCTCAGTGACCGGCTATTACAATGAAGACACATCCACAAAACAGAGAAGGCTCCTCAACAATATCCTGAACCTCTTTCAGTGCTTCCAGCTGACTGAATGAAAAACAAAAATATACAGCACATAAAATAAATATCTATCCGGTAACTATTTACATGGCATCAAACACCATGTAGTGAACTGCTCCAAACATCAAATTTGACAATAAAAAACTTAAAATTAACCTCTTCAGGGAACCTTTGCAAAGATGGATATGTAATCGCAGTATTAATAATTACACTCCATCAACAAGATCTGATTATTTGGCAACTGTTATTTGAAGATGATCTATGACAATTTTTTTCCTGACAAATAAGTCTGTGTTGACTGGGGATACTGTTTCCCAGGGCACAGTAAATACCTACCACAGTAATTAAATCAACATTTCAACATAACAGCACATAGCTCCTTTTAAAACAAACAAAAAACATTTATTTTAAAGTTTTCCCCATTACATTTCTTGACACTTTAAAAATACTGAATATTACTCTCACTCACTCACTCTCAGCAGCGATTTATTTGGACAAAACCAAGCATCTTCCAAGCAATCCTTCATTTTGCTGCTCTTTTACACCACATTTATATGGTTCTAATGTGCAGCCTGAGTCTATCTGCTCTTCTGCAACATAACTAGATACCGAGAGCGCAGAATGTAATATATCTCACTCTAAATTAATATGATATAGCCTTCAAGAAGTCCTTGAAAGGTGAGAATGGGAACCTTTAGTGAGCCAGCCACTTCACATTAACAAGTGGTAAATACAACGCAGCTTACCCGTTACACAAAGTTAAGAACAATGCACAAATATGCAGAGTTACCACCGAGTAAGTAGCATACTGTAAGCATGCACTCTCACTTGTCTTCTGGTAAAACTTTTGTGGTACTTTAACATCAATAGGGAATACCGCTTTTATGCATTAAAGTGTCAGTTTTAAAGTTCTACTTTCAGAAAAAGGACAGATATGCAAATATGAAATTCATAACTCATTTATTGAATATATATATATATGCAAGGATACCAATAAAAAGAAACTAATACTGCAAACTACAACTTTGGAAGTAAAGCCAATATAACAGGAACAAAATATACATAACATTGTAGATAGGAATGCATTTACCCTCTTTTACACATTCCTTGTCTTTACACCTAATGTAAATGTATGCTAGAGCAAAAGCTGCAAGTGTTAGCCTAACCTGAGTGCTTTTTGACAAGCAACAGTTCTCCAGGATCTTTTAAGGGTTGAGATGTACTGCTGATTAATGAATGTGCATACATATGCATATATAGAATCTGCTTCAATAAGTATATAAATTAAGAGCTGTATTCTGGTTTTTTCTTTTTTTTTTTTTTTATAAACCTCCATCACTAATACAGTGGAATCTGTTCCTTGTGATATGGAAGTTACTATTTGCTATGATGTACTTTCAGTTCTCTTCGGATTAATTTCAACTAATTAGGATTCATTTTCTTGTCAATCTGATTCAGCACATTAACGTTTTTGGAGTGAACTGATTATCGCCTGCCAGATAAGTCTGATATTTCAAATACATTATCACCCCTTCATCTCTCACTCTGCTTCAGTGTAAAGTTATTCTTCATTTAGGCAGCAGTAAGAAGCAAGGCCTCTTACTTAACACTACATTTCCTGTATACTGATAGCAGAAATTTAGAGTCAGATTCAGTCTAATCACATCATTCTAGATCAGCACAGCTCTTTGTACCTAAAGATCAGACTTTGCGGAGTGTAGATGGTGGACTTATTGCTGCCCTCCAGGAGTTATGCTGGTACAACTCCTACTGGAGCTTTATCATAGAACCTCCTGTGGATCAACACCTGCTGAATAAGCAGATATTTTGGTCACCTAATCTATTTCATCCTACTTAGCTACACAGATGTTGGTATTGAACCGGCCTTTTGCCCTTCCTTGAAATGGAGTGATAGCACAGCTTACTGCTATGGTGTTTGATCATGCCTTGGGACTCTGGCATTACACCAGCTGTATCCTCAAGTAATTTGAACAATACCCTTCTGATGCCTGTCCTTCCTTGGTACAGTCCTTTCTTGGTATAGCACGATCGCAGATCTGTTAACACAGAGATACAGTGAGTTGGGGAGAAACCTCCATTCCAGAGGGTTCCAGGAGACTTTAAACAGCAGACATTACTCTTGTGAGCAAAAGAAATACCCAAAGGCCAAAAAAAAAAAATAGCGACACCAGTTTCATAAGACAGGTTTTGTTAAATTAAGAGTTCTCCGATTGTGAGATGAAAACAGAAGGTGCCTATCAAAAAAATCATCTCAGTAAAAAATAGACTGCATTAATTTACCTAGCTAATTTAAACATACCTATCCCACCTACAGAGCACTTGCATTACTTCTAACGTTTCTGGGAAGGCAGTAGATGCTCCAGAATAATCTTCCAATATATGCTTGCAAAGATTACATTGCTTTACCAAAAAACAAACAAACAAAACCCCCCCTCAGACAGACTGTCTGAAATTCCAAGCTAAAATACACATAAAAAGACAGTAATGGCAGTATTTTGTCTTTAAAAAAAATATGTAAATGTTGTATACTATCATACATTGTCATGCTTTTTAAAACTACAATTAAGGACATAAGAGATGTACAGTAAATACACTGCTGAGGTACATTTCTTCTAAATATTAACACCACGACAGAATTACTCCCCAGCAGGTAATGCTACTTGGGAACATATAAATACAATTTTTACATTGTAAGGCACTTTTACCCAGCATACATAAATTGAAGTCAAGTTATGACAAATTTGAGGCTCATAAGAAAAAAAAGACTTTTGCTTTTGACATTGTTTCCATGAATTCTGAATTAATGACAGTTTAGTCAGGCCATCTCAGCACAAGGAGGTAACAGGTAACCAGCCACTTACTTTTCTGCTACCCAAAGGTAAAGTGCTGTTCTGGTTCTCAGAAGCATGGAATGGGGTAATTTATTTCACAACAGATGAATTACTGGACTGAATATTATACTTTATACTAAGCAACTGACACAATATAAATTAGAGCTTAGTCTCAAGTACAATCAGTATGCTGGCAGATCTACCCCATGCACCTGTCATCCAGCCTTGGTTAAAAATACAGTAGCTGCAAACAAAGTGCCTTTATTCCATGGGAGGGCCATGTCTGAGGCACAAATCTAGAAGTAATTTAGACATTGAAGGATGTTATTTCGCATTCTAAAACTGTTCTGAGTGGCTGAAAAATGTTCATGTTCTAGAAGAAACAAAACACCTTGATAGACAATTTCAATAATCGATCTGTCATTGCAATTCAAGTCACGCTTTTAATTTTGAAAGTTACAAATACAAAATAAAAATGATCAATGGCATCATGTTTAGAGCAGTAACTGAATATTTTCTGTACACAGCAATATTTCTTTCCAAAACTGCGTTATTCTCCAGGAAAGCAAACAGAATTGATTGAATTCTAACAGGTAAAATGTTAGAAACTCTAATATACAGTAATTGAGTCCCTCAAGGCATTAAGGGAATGCATAAGAAGACAATGACACACATTAAATCTTTTAAAAATACAAGTAAAAAATGCTACAGAAACTCATGTTACAAATGAACTGTTTTTGCAATACCAATCACAGAACTGTAGCAGTTTATAGTCAAATCAGTGTATTTTGCTTGTTTCCTTCCTTCAAATCTGGAAGTTTTGTTGGGAGTTCAGAGTGAAACAAGTCAAAACCCTAAACAAACAATACAGTGACGTGATAGCAACAGACAAACATGTGGACTAGATTCAGCTTTTTGGTTTTATTTAAGTCTGAGAATGTGCTTTAACAGACCAATTGAAGAAACTAATAGCCATTAGAAATGACAAGGTGTTTTGAAAGCAGTCAGAGGACTGATCTGTTAGGTTTGGTATAACTTAAATCTGATTATTCCCTAAAGGAACATCAAGCTCCAGCAAGTAGAATTCCACGATGTGATTTGTTGACTTGACAGAAAGAGAAGGGAAAAAAAAATCACTAAAGCAATAAGGATGATAAGCAAAGTTTCTCATATAGTGGTCATAAGATTAAAAAATAAATACCAATCTAGAAAAAAAAAAAAGGTTCTTTCCTCATTCTTCTTACAGAATATGGGACTTCTATGCATATTCTGGACAAAATATGAAGTGTTCCACACAACATAGAACACTTGAGGTACGGACGTCAGATATGGTGGCTAAATTCCATAGTGAGTTAAGAGTTGTAACTCTCTGAAGAGAAAGATCGGGCTGCAGAGTCCGAGCATTTATATAGTAAGGTTTAAATCACACTTAGTAAAGTGTTCTTTGTAAATCAGGGACACTGAAAGAGGTGGGTCGTTGGGGAAAGAATGAACTACAGCCCTTTGGCATGAGTTCTAAAGCTCACAGCTCAGAACCAACAGCTGCTCAAGTAAATCTCCCGCAAACAATGCTGGGCGGAATGAGCCATCACAACAGGAACAACCTGAAATGTTCAAGCGTGCTTCGGTGTACACTGAGTCCTTTTTTTACTGTGTGCTTTGCAAGCAAAAACAGAGAGCGGCTTTCCCATGTATGGCCTCCATAACTTGTATATGAAGAAAATGCAAAATTCACAAAGTACCAGCTTGTTGCCACCATGAATTTGTCCATGTTGTTAATTAAACTAGCTAAGACCTTCCTTCTTTGCATGAATCCACTAAACAACTTACACATTCCAAATCTTAAGGTTTTTATTCAGTCCAGAAATATAGATCTTGCTTCATTTCAATGTCTGCCTTAACTTTTGACACTGTACATATTACATATCATTTATATAGTGTTTCATTTTTTTCCAGACACTGCAGACTACAAACTACATTAATATTGACATGTAAAACTCTGCCACTTACTGAAGGCTCACACACATGAACGTTTCAGGCAGTTCAATGAAATTTCTAACAGAGTTGGGTAGTAAAAAATTACTAACCCTTTTTTGAATTTAGGAAACAATTTAAAAGAATTAGTAGTTATGATGTCTTAGCCATTCCCAGTTCTATAACTCTGTCCCTTGAACCTGTTTAAAAAATGATGAAAACAATCGTAAATTTAAAGTCATACAGAAAAGCATTTTGCAGCTCTGACATCACATCTATATTTAGCGATAGAAATGAGGGCCTCCCTTCTAATACTGTTACAAAGTCAGCCAGATTTAAAAACCAACGTATCCTCCCCATTTTTCTACAGTATGCCAATAAAAACTACTTATCCGCATACACTAGATTTAAATACTTCACTGCAATAAACTACATTAAACGTATATTGCGTTTCAGTCTTGGTAACAGATCTGTCAGGAGTAACTTCCATACCTAGTTTCCATTGAGCTGCTGCTGAGGAATGTCGTTATGGTCAGTGCCTGATTTCCCACGGCTTTTGCTTTCTCTTTCTTCATCCTCTTCATCTCTTTCATCATTTCCACTATGGTTTTTACAATAGAGTCTAGCACAATAAAAGAAACAGATAAGATTTTTTACTGAAAGAATAAAAAAAGAATCTCTTCTCAATTAGTTTTGCTAAGTGCGACAGGAAAATTGGTAACAACTCATTCATGTTTTTCAGTCAAGCAGCAGTTAAACAGAAAGAAAACAAGGCAGAGGTAAAGAGGAGCCAACAAGATTTGATCTATTCTAGTTTTCAAAAACTGCTGATACACTGCTCACAGAATGCCCTCTTGTGGGCACAACAACACTGGCAATTCAACAACAGCTGCAGTTCAGCAAGCAAGCAAGGAAAAGTTACGGGGTCCAAAAGAACCAAAATAAGCTACAAAACTTATCCATACAGGGCAATCATAAATTATCCAGGGCTTTCGCAATAGAAAATACAGATTAATCAAAGAGGAAAACATAGTGAGTCAAATAATTGTTTTTCTCCACTCACATATTGTTACACTTGCACTGAAATTTGAAGTTATAGTAACTGAAATATTTTGCAATTATTAAGCTTAAAAGAATAGTTTTTAATGGAATATTTGTTAACTTGATTTGCCAAGCTTGGCAGAAAAAATGTTTTGAAATATCTTCACTTGCATTATAGACTCAAGATGTACATAGGTCCTTACTTATAAATTCCTCGTGACATATTCTCAATGTATTTAGCTTTGTCTTCTACTCCACAGTGGTAATGGTATGTTTTTATGCAGGCTTTAATTTCACACCCAATAGTAGCACCAGGCTGGCTGCAAAGTGTGCATTTCTGTTAAGAGAAAGAAGAGTGGCACTGTTTATTTAGCCTTTCGGTCTCTGTTCAGTTTAGTGTTCCTCATGCTTATGGCTATCTTTCTGGAATACAGTAATTTCTCTGGCAGATCATCCTTCCAATAAAAAGTTAATCAACAATACTGTAAAACAGAAACCATTTAACACAAACCTATTAAAAACATTAACAGCCAGGTTTACCTATCCTCTGCACTGAAATCTGCTGTACAGTAGCATGTATTATTGCACTGCCAAGCATTGTTTGATTGCACTCAATCAATTTTGATATACTAAAGAATTTTGATATACTAAAAATCCTATTTTTTTTTCAAGTAGCAATATAGTTGTTTTTTAATCCCTACAAAGTTCTTACTGCTTTTAAAAAAGTGTAATTTTAATAAACTGCAACGTGACATTTTTACCAACATCCCCATCCGTGAGGCCTTAATGCTTTTTCATATTAAAGCATCAAACCAGTTGGAAAGAAGTCACTGCAATAATGTATTCTCTAAGTTTATTTGTAGTTTTACACACTGTACTTTTAGTAACACACAGGATACAAACCTTTTACAGTTACAGGAAGGCTAGTAATCATTTACAACGTACACCATCATAAAAAAATAAATAAATTAGTGGTGGTTGGGCACGTGGTATTTTAAAGGTGACTCCTATCTGCCTAGCTATCTCCAAAGTAGCAACACATTTAAATTTTGTCATAAGTAGATGGAAAAGATTGTTTCACAAAAGCAAATAGACAGACCTATATACTCCGTAGTAGATTCAGTAACACATTCATTACATTCTGCAGATACATACCATTCTTTTTCCTCTCTTGATTTCTTGAAGAACAGTTTTGATATCAAAATCACCAAACTCTGCCCTTGATGTTGTTGTTAGCTGGACAGTGCCAGAAGAGAACAACTGTAAAACAAGCAAATACAAAATAATTTCAGATCACCAACATTAAATAAGTTATGTGCAGGAATCACAGAAAGGGATGTTCAGCATTCATTCGTCTCAGACTGTGCTCTACCAACAAACAAGGATGAAATACCATGCTGCGTAGAGATTAGTATGATGAGTGTTCTTTCTGATACTCACCTGACTGCTTTAATTACATTTGCTATCTTGGAGAGAGGTATTTTAAATGAAAAAGGAGTAGACGAAAAATGACTACAATGCTGAAAATATAAAGTAATAAATGACCAATATTATTAATTGTACCAGTGAACTTCTCAGGAATATTCCAATTCCTTCTCTGTGCCATAGAGGTACATCAGCACATTCATGGCACAGACAGCGTCAACATGCCCAAAAATCCCTGAGGTATGACAACGGAAGACATAAGCATCATCCCTACTATCACCATTCTTGTATAGTCAACTTAAACTGTCTTAAAACTGAAGCTCAGGTACACAAAACAGCAAAGAATACTCTAATGCTCAAGGCTGCTGGCACACACCAGATCTTTGTTTAGTTAGGCCAGCTGTAGCAGGATCATTAATATTCCATAGATTGTCTGGACTACTTATTCCTTTCGAGGTACAACAGAAAATACTGTGGTGGTTATTCAGAGCACTACTTCGTTCATAGAATTGGTTACGTGAAAGACAGTACTATTTGCACAAGTTCATTGAAATTAGCAGATTCTTTTCAAGCTGACAGTTGGCAAGGGTTTTCTAGAACTTCTATGTCCCACACACTAACTGTGTCACAACCTGAATCCACTGGTCAGAAAATTAATGAAGTTCATTGATTCTTCCAGGATTCTGTCTCAATGCCTGTGGAGTAAAGGTACTTATATTTTATTTTTGGAGTGGATTCTTTCAGTTAAAATTATTTTCTCACTCATTTTTAAATACTGCGTATGCATTTAGATGCTACAGAAACTTTTTTAAAATGCTAAAGAGTCTCCCTGAACTAATCCTATCTCTTAGCATGTAGCCAACTTTTAGGCACATATTGCCTGCAGTGAAAAATCAATGAATTGCTCACTTCACAACGCTTCAGCACTTAGAGATCATCAACACAAAGACAATATTCATGCATAATTACATATAAGGGTACCATATGAAAACCTAAAATAGCAATTTAGTCAAAATTCATAATAAACTGAACAACAACAATACTGTTACTCACCATGCACTTATAGTGTGCTGCAGCCTTTTTGGCATTAAATATATGAAGCTTTCCTCTAGCTTCATTTTCTTCTTCACCTGCATGACAGAATCCACATTTAGGTTTTGTATCACTGGGGCTGCTTCTGTGGGGAGACCTGTCTCTCTGAAAGAAAAACATTTTACTAAAATATACTGCTGGGTTACAAATAAGGTTGCAATTTTAAAAGCCTGCGGCCACCAGCTGGAGGCTCAGACAGACAAATTTTAATAAAAATTATATTTGCAGAGAAGAAATATGCAATTCTGTCTTCTAAGAAGTTTAGCATATTTACTGCTTACATAGGAACTGCTTTCTATTTCGTCTGTGCCATGTGAGGACGTGGATCTAGTGTCTTCTGATTGCCCTTTTAAATTTGTTTTTCTTGGCTTTCCCTTACGACCCCTCCTTTTTCCTTTGGGAGGTGAAGGCTCCAACTCATGTTCATTGATACTTTCTTCTAAATCTGCTTTAGGAGTTAGAAAACATCATCAAATAACATTCTCAAAAATTTTACGCAAAACAAAACCAAAAACAGGCAAGAAAAAACAACCTGTATTTTCTGTATTTTTCAGAAATAAAAATAACCAGAAATTAAAATAGTAACTTTTTCACGTTTATTACAAACATGCAAGTTCCTGAAAACATTATTTACTTCTTTATACATATCACACAGCTTTGCATCTTTATAACATAATATATGAAGGTTTAACCTTTCATACAACTCCTACTTTCAGGACCAAAATATGGCTTCAGATAAATATATTCACCTTCACTGAAAATACAACCAACAGATGTTTTCAACCACAAACTTTTTTTTTTTTTTTTTTTTTTAAGATGCACGCATCCAGTGTAAATTGCACTTGATATTATGCCAGTGTTTCTAAATAACTCCTCTCACCTTGCTTTATTGATGTCTTTTGACTTTAAAAAAAGAAATTACCCATTTTGGCTATAATATTAGGAAGTTTTAAAGCAACTGAAATATATTTTGCTTCCATGAAACAAATCTAAAATTTCATTTTAGTTACAGCATATTTTTACATCTACAGCTAAAAGCAGGGAGCCACTTTACAGAAAATCATCCACACTGACAAAATCCCAGATGGAGCCTTTATAGACCATTAGGAATATAAGAAAGCATATTTTTAATACAAATATACTAAGGAGGTCTGACAAATTCCTTTGAAAATGCCAGGCCAGCTGCTGAATTGCTATACAGAACAGTAGTCCAGTACTATCCCCTCCCTATGGAGATACTCAAAAACTGCCTGGAGGTGGTCCTGCGCAACATGTTCTAGATGATCCCGCTTGAGCAGGGGGTTGGACTAGATGATCTCCACTGGTCCCTTCCAACCTTAAATATTCTGATTACAGCAGTGTTCTTTTGATTACTCAAAAGCATACAGTTAATAAAGATCAATTCTGCAAACTTCTTGAGGTTATTTCCACTATGAATATAAATATTGAATAACCAGCTCTACTTGATTGCTAACAACTTTCCTGATCATCAAAAGCTCACAGGAGCAGTCTTTTTTCTTTTAATATGCAATATCCACCCCTGCTCAAACTGCAAAGTTATTTCAGCAGACTTGTTTAAAGAAACATGCACGCATACTGCTACATAAATCTCAAAATCCAAGCTACAAACATCAGTATGAGCCCCAAAATGGAACAAAATCCTACTAGGTGATCCAGAACAACTATGCTTAGACATTAACGGGACACTTAACCGTTGTGGTATTATTATTAAATACCACTAGGGCATTTATCACCATTATATCTTGGTCTCAAATTCAGACAGGACATCTTACTTTGAGACTAAGAGCTGTTTCAACAGAGCTCGTCTTTCTTATCCATTATTGCATACAAATCAAATCATTCATTCTATCTCACGATTAACAATGAATCAACTGCACAGAAGTTTGAAATCAAAGCCCTGAATATATTCCACAGCCACAAACCTTTAGTTGCAGAAAAGTGAACTACAGGCCCGAGGGCCTTGCATACAAATGTACCTTATTATACTTAGTCTATCACATCTGCTGCTGATCCCTGAAATAACTTCAGCTTCTTGCACATTTATTAATAAAGAAGAAAAAACTAATCCAAATGTATCACACCATATTATACTGAAATTTAATTCCCCCCAAAGCTCTACACAGATGTGTGGTAAGGAGGCAAAAATTTGAGAAGAAATTCATACAAATCTGCAAATTATTTTCACTTAAATTGACAGATTAATCAGCTATACACACATATTCCCAAGTCACTACTAAACTAAATTAGCCTATCTACCACAACTTTCTTATGCTTCAGTATGCATCCTGTTTTCTAACGAGATGACAAGAGTACCACCATTTACTCTACTCAAAATAGAGTATAATAAAATACATGATGACAGGGATTATCTAACGAAACGATACATTTTACATTTCCCTTTCATAACTTACTATCTAAATGTATTTTTCGTTTAACATTAGTTGCTAAATTCCCAAAGCAAGATTATGCAATTTAGATATCATACCTCTCAGACTGCATATAGAAAGTTTTATTACAACCTGAAAAGCTCTGTCAAATAATTACATTTTATCTTGTCCCTCATCATATGCATGAACTTCCCCCTACTATATTAAAAAAAAAATCTGTCAATCTTCATGAATATTTCTACATTTAAAGAAACCATAGATGGCTCTTCTACTAAAAAGAAAAAAAGCCTTAGAAAAGTGACTATTAAATTGGTGACCCTTTAAATAACAGTTTGTAAGACAAATATTCCTTCCAAAAATCATTACACGGAATTTCCTGCTGTATTTCATAAGGCAGAATGAAGTCCATTCACCAACATTCTCTGTTTTCCTCCCCAATTCATTATCTATCCTGTCAACCATGCTGCTTTCCACCTTTGTCCACCCTTATTTTCTAAGCATTAAAGCATATCCCAAACCCTCTGTAGTCACACTCTCAAAACTGGAAATGGAGCTTAACTGCAAAAACCAAGCACTCACCAAAGCCAATTTTTTGTTACAGCTTCCTTACAGAGTAAGTTATTAAGTGCTATTTTAAATCTCTAATTAGAATATTTAAGATTTGAAACGTAAACCTTGCATTTCTTAAAAAGATGTTTCTGGTATAACATAAAAAAGCATCAAGATTGCACAGCTTTCCTCAAAGGAGAACCCCTTTCCTGCCCTCAAAGCTTGTACTTCCAAAAAAGTTCAGAGTTCACTGAAACCCAGACACTACATGACCCCTCCATTAAAGTAAATGAGATTCCTTGCAGATTTAGGTCTCCATACTACAAGTGACATGAACCTACGGATTAACACGCCCGAAATGTGAGGACCTGCACTACCACATCTACCTGCAAGATGAATACCTCAAAACATTAAAGTTTCTATCTATTTTAACAGCACTACAAACAAGTGCAACAGTTCAAGGAGAAAGAATTGTAACCAGCTTTAAAATATACCTGCCTTGGATGGTCTTTACTGTTTAATATACAGTTTGGTTCGTGCCCTATCCCTCCCCTCAAGCCCACTGCCAGCTTACCCTGTTTCCCTGGCATCTGATGGTTGGGTGTTTCCAACTTCTCATGTCAGCTTGAACTAAGGAAAACACAAAAAGTTGTTCAACTCCTCCCTGACCAGATGAAGTTTTATCATGGGTATCACCCATACTCTGAATCCCCTGAGACTCCCTAAATACACTTTCAGCTGCCCCCATCCCGTAACCCACTACTGCATTGATTTTTAAAGTCATCGCAATATTCTCAATACAACTTTATCTGAACTCTTCAAAGGAGGTATCTTACGAGCTTTCTGCAGAACTCCCTAAACAATATACCTGAAAAAACGAGCTTAATATGCAATATGATCTCAGAAGGGGGGGGGGAGAGTTATTAAGAGGAAACATTCTACATTTTCAAAAGCACCTAAGAAAATGATATTGTAAATTTGGATGAGCAGAAAGATGAGCAACAACAAGCCCCACATTTGCATTTTAGAAATCTATGAGCAGTACGAAGTACCACAAAAAGAAGACGAGCAAAATTCTGTATTTCATAAACCGTTAACACAAAGACAGCTTCAGAGAGAATTCTATGAATTCTCTTTTGATCATGACTAGAAGGAAAAAGGATCAAGATGTTCTGCTGCTTAAAATAAAGCTTGACACGGAAGTTCAGATATCACTGATCTATTCTTTATTGCTTGAGCTTGAAATATACCAGGAATCAGCCTTTTCCAAAAGCTACGTTAAAGCAAGCTAACACAAAGAATTAAGTGATTTAATGGTTGTGAAACACCAAATAAAAGGAGGATGTGTTCAGTAAAAGCTAATACTACTCTATCTACCTGCTACATTATCTTAAACAATGACTAAGTGAGCCAGAAGCAAAAGGTCCACATCTGCACAAGAAAGATAAACAAAACTGATGGGAAATATACATTTGCAAGTAGGACATAAAAAAGCCAAATGTAGAATACGGAAGTGTCTTAGACGTGCTGCTATGTAAATCTGAAAACAAGCACATGCCTTTTAAGTTTCATAGTGCACTTAGAACAAAAGAGAAGCTCTTAAAATTATAAAGAACAAAATCAACTTTACAGAATTCTAGAAGAGAAACAGAGTATCAGAAAAAGAAAAAAGTAATGTAGCATATTAAAGTAAGATGTCCTTAAAAATATGGCTGAAAACAATGAACCTCATGTGACAACAATTATTTTAAAATGAAACATCACAAAATCTAAAAACCTTATTGTCCTAGTAGTTAATAATGAAAGCACGAATGCATTTTTAAGTAGTAATAAAAAACAGATTTGCTTAAAAACATGTGCAAGCAAATACAGGTTCAAGTGAACAGGTTGTGAAACAGCTGTAGCTTACATCAGAAAATGATGTGAAATTAAGCATCAAAATGCTGAACATAATTCTTAGGTATTTTCTTTTTGAAAATGGAAAAAGACTAGATTACATGTATCTAAATTGGAGGAAATAAGAGTGGAGGGGAAAAACAAATTATCCCTTAAGTCTAGTCACTAATTTGTTTTCAAAAGTACCAGATACCCTCAAGGAATTGATGCTTCTTGTCCAAAAATATTTTTGACTGGATAGTATCTATGTTATGAAATACTTAAGATTGTTTCTTCAATTAAGTACATTTAACATAGAAAATGAATAAAATAGTCCTTCTTAACCACACAATCTAAATGCCTTTTCAAGCGAACAATTGTTGGCAGATACTAAAGACAGACAATATATTTCGCTTATCTGCATAATCAGAAGGCTTACGACAACTGGTCTGATAAACCTTTTAAATATTAATTAACTGACCAAGTTCCTATTTGAATACGGGCTTGCCAAGATAAGAAAATTAAAATGTAAACGTCACAGGGCAGCTTCTCAGATGGTATATACCATTCACCACATTACTGTTAGATTTTCTCCTTTTACTTGGAGCACCCGTTCTTGTAACGCTATACATACATTCGATGCCATACTCAGAGCCGCTTTCTCCATAATACAGACAACAAGAAGGCTGAGTTAGCAGAGCTTACAAGGAATTTGAAACCATCCACCAGCAAAATTGAAATGACCGAACTGCAACACTACAGAAACTTTTACACCTGACTGCATTAGCACATACAATGGTAGGCAACCTTATGTTTTCTTTAACAATGTTCACAGCATAACTATGAAGAAAGACTGATTAAAGCACCTTAAAACGGATCAGACTCTTAACCAGTCATAATGCCAAAAGGTTTTGGACGTTTTTGCTATCACCTTCTGGCTTAAACAATGCTTTGAAAAAGTAATCTGTTTGTTACAGATTGCAGTCTGTAATTAGGTCTCATAGAGGAATATTATCCCGACTCCAGTTACTGAGCAAAGAGAAAAGCACAGATTTCAAGTTTGATCTTTAGAATAAGATAGAAAGGATACTGAGACACGAACTGCCCTTATTTCTATTGTGGAAGCATAATTCCCCAAGGCTTTGGGTACAGATACAATAGGAATTATGTACATTATTTTCTGACCCAACAGTCCCAAGCATCTTCTGTTTTAAACATTAAGTAGTCACATGGCAGTCATCTTTATTCTTCATTTTATTATTACTATGTAACAGAATGAAATATTCTTATCTTAGTTTATAATAAACTGTTCTGGATCAGCTGAATTTGTTTTAAATACAGAAGGGCCAGGGCAGGCCCACCTGTAGGGAACTGAATAAAAGATAACACATTTTTAAGTTTTCAATGATTATTTGTAGTACATGGAAATAAATTCCAATAAACGAGTCCAAAGCCTTAGTTCAACAATACTTTACTCTTCAAAAAGAATAAATGCAATTGTATCAAACTGAACAGTAATTCAACTAATAGTTAGCTCTGCTAGTCTGAAAGCACTGGTACCAATTTCTTTAACTTGTAAGGTACTCAATACTTAAGAGGGCTTGCTGAGATTAAGATTTAAACCATTACTTGAAGTTCAGGTCAAAACAGTTACATTTATAAGCAGCAGGACAAAAGCGCAGACATGAAACTTCAGCAACTTGGTCTGCTCCTATGAGCATGTGTCTTCAAATTTGTCAGCATCATAGCCAAAGCCAAGAACAAAGCGTGAGTACCTTGATTTTACTGTTCTTTTTACCAGCTAATGGGAACAAAGCACAAATGGGTTACACTGAAATATAACAAAAAAAAATAGGTGAAATGCATTTTTCCTGTTCTATGTCACCTGAAGGCTAGGCCATTCAAATAAATTAGACAAAACCAACAATCTGTCAAGACAGATAATGAATCTAAGAGCAGATTACTTTGTTGTCGTGTTTCCTATTTTCCTATTCAAACAAAACAGAAGGTAGTTCAACTTCTGTCAATTAAAGGAAAATGAACTCCCATTGCTCATTAATTTTGTCTTGATGAGTCAGGAGATCCTTAGTCTGATGAATTCTTGCTCCACTTGAACTTCATGACAGCAATAGGTAACATTTAAGAGGTCTTTTTTCGTTTAGGTTTTACGTTGGTAACTTTTAATTCCTACATAGGTCCTTCAACCAAATTCTTCAACCAAATTTTCTTTAGCTGGTATTAAATTGTTAGCAGATTTTTATTAATTTATTGAAAAGAACTAGAGCTTCTAACAAAACTTACATTAACCACATCTCAGACTTGAGCCAGGATGCTACAAAAGCACCTGTTTTTGAGGGAAAGGAAGGAAAAATCCCACTACTAAGCAGCAGTACTACCTACAGGAAAAAAAATAAATCCAAAACCAATATTGTTCTATAGGACATCAAACCAAACACCCCTAAAAACACTACAGACATCCTCTAACACAAGCGACGTAAGAAGAAAAAATACTTGCACTGCAACAATTAAATCTAGATACAGAGTAGAGGAAACAAATCCAGACATTCTACACTGACCAAGAAAAAAAAACCACAAGCATTCCAGAGCAGAAGCAGTAAGTTTCCATTAAAAGAGACTCATAATTCCAGTCCCCATGCATCTACACATAACCACTGATTTGCTTTAACTATTCTGTTACAAAAACCCTGTTGTAAGCCAGGATTCCTGAAAATGAAGCAAAGGTGCTATGTTAGCATCCAGTATCCTTGGCTAGTTTCTTCTCTGCAAGTCTTCTCTGGTTTCACAAACCACCATTCTTTCACATTTAAATTCCTCTTTGAGATGCACATTTCCCTCAAGAAACAAACCAACAAGATACATACACAAAGCTCATCCCTGACTAATCTCACCATCCAGCATCTCCCAGTTACCACTTCACTGAACAAACTTCAGTATTTAATTGTCAAGAAACAAAGCCTCTCAAGTCTCTTCTTGAACTCTGAAAACCATCCTGTAGATTTCTCTATCTTCTAAAGGTGATCAGTTTTCAACATAGCACAATACCACTGCTATAATATTCTGTAAGTCATTTCCTTAAGACAGATGCAACATGTATTTTTAGTTCCTGCGATTTAAATGAGGTCCAGCATAAAAAAGCCCCTGATTGTGGTATTATCAAATCTAAGATTGTAAGTAATAATATTTTACAGGTATAGTATAGTAAGTTCCTGAAATTGTATTGTCTAAAAAGAGAGCTTACTCTTCGGGAAAGAGCACCAGGCTACAATCTCAGACAAATACTAAACAAAACCAGAAAATAAATAGCTATGCATATTTCTAGAAGCATAAAGCATAACTGAACTAGATATTTTAAGCAAAAAAATGAATGGAGTGCAAAGTTGAATTCTAAGTAAGACACTATTGGGTTCTCTGGCCTCATCTGAATGATGTTTTTTCCTCCTCCTCTTCCTCTCAGTCTGGGTTTATTTGGATGAACCTTATTTAATGCTTAAAAAACTACAATCATCAACATTTAAGAAAAAAACACTATCCTACTGTAGCAATTCTTCCTGTGTCTTCTGATACAAATATATCCATATAAAATTTAAAAGCCCCTACTGTTAGAGAATAAGATTGTACAATTAGAGATAATTTCTGAAAACTCTGAAAGAAAAGCACAGGTTCAGATCCTGCAAGGAGTTTCAAGCAGGAAAAAAAAAAAAAATCTGTTGGCACTGGACTCCATGTAGAAACGGTGGCATTTTTCAGTAGATGCCAGTATAAGCCATTTCTCAGCAAGTATAAAATATTACGTTTAAGTATCAGTTTAAGAGATCACTGTCTGTCTTTGGACTCAAATGTCTTTTGTTTCTGATAACAAGCAAAACAAACCCTAAAACAAAGTCCCAAACTACAAGATAATTCTTCAAAGAGATATGGCCATATTAACATATATACTGCTTTCCTTGCTTCAATCTACTAACAGCAAGATCAGAACAGAACGTTTTATACAAAGCACACTACAATATTTAAACAGACTAAAAAAATGCTTTACTTTGGGATTTTCTACTGCCTTCAATATCCTTTTGAACACTGAAATGACACCCTAACTTTACCATTAACACTACCCATAGAATAGGTAATACATTACCGTAAGCATGTAGTTGCAGAAAGAGACTGAATTTATGAAATTTTATTATCACTAAATGCAGTCCTCACTACCTAAATCTGCAACATTTTAATTGAAAGTAATGCAAAAGTAAACTAACAAATGCTTGCTTACCCAGATTCAGATATGGTAGTAAACAAGTAAAAAGGAAAAAAATGCATAAATGCAAAATTGAAAATTAGTTTGGAATTCTGTCAGACCACACAATTTATCTACTTTTGTGGCATATCACCCCTCGTGCATTTCACTACTCTCCTCTGCAGAGATGCGCAGCTTTTATTAATGTATGCATACAGCTTTTTGTTTATCACAAGTACTCAGCAATATATCTGTAAGTGATCTGATCATAAGCCCATTTATTTCATATTGGATCCTTCTTATTTGAAGAGTTAAACTGTATTTAATAGTTCAACAAAATGGTGCACACTTGGGAATGCTAGAAGTGGCAAAAGTCAACTGCTCCCTGACAAATTTCATGAATTTTAGATGTAAATATTGTGAATATTTAGCTAAAAATATAAGCCAGCTTCTTCCTAGAAAGGAATGCATTAGTTCTACCCATACTATATTTTGACGGAACATCTTATCTTTAGAACAGCCTGAAATTTAGTTTTAGGGTTTTTCTCTACCTCACTATTTTTTTTTTTTTTTTTTAGAGAAAATACAGAAATCAGATGGGCTTCCAAACTCGCTATTTTTCAAAAATATATAATTCTAATTTTTACTGAAAACATTTATATTCTCCAGAAAAATTAAATTTAACCAAAATATCTTTCTACAATGGGAAAAATTTATATTGAATAATTTTACCTTCAGAGTTATGCGTAGTTTTCTTGTGTTTTCGACATAAAATCCTATAAACAAAGTAGTTGAAAACTGTCAAGTCAGTTACGATTCACAGATTATTTACTCATCTTTTAAATTTAAATGCCAGTACATTTTTCTCCCACTTGTAAGACTCACTGATACACAAAACTTGCAGTGAAAATGTGCTTTTTTTTTTTTTAGCACATCACTATTTTGAATGCCACAATCATCATTAGAATTTTTTGTAACAGTTTTGGTTCGATTCAAAGGGTATTGTGTTTGTTTTTTTTTTTTAAGAAAAAAACAAAGAACATGAAATATAAATACAAAAGTAAACATAGTAAATAAATAATAGTTACATGTAAATGCCTTGTGAGGGTTTCTCTCTTATCTGAGCTTTATCATGCAAAGCACAGTAGTAGTGATATGTCTTGTGACATGTCTTCACGTCACAACCGATGGTTGCTCCAGGACAATGGCATAAAGAACACATCTGTAAAGAAAAAAGAAAGCACAATTCATGTTACTGCTGAGTCGATGTGTCTGAGTTTAAAAATAATATAGATACTTCCAGTGTCACTCCCAGTGACAAAACAAAAAGGGTTACAGACAGGAATACTGTTGTGCAAACTGCTGAGTAATGAACTGTTCTTGCCACTCCTCCCTGCTCCCTGGTGTTTTTTTTTCCCCATTTATTTTAAAATCAAGGAGAAATTCGTTGCAATTATGCAACAGTACAGTAATCAAAATAAATTAATTACCAATTCAATGAGGAAAAACAAATGATTTGTAGAATACGATGTGTTTCATAGAAGCGACAGTCACCTAAATCTCCCACCCCAATGTTTGTACCAACCATTTCAGAAGAGGTAAAAACACAAATTCTACCTCTTTAATTCTGAATTACGTTCTCAAGGTAGCACAGAAAAACGGTAGAAAGAGGAAACGCATTTGCCATGAACTTTGCAGACTAAGAAATACTGATGCAGCAGCTAACTTTTCCTCATTTTTCCATAGTTATTTCTTTCTTATTTCTAAAACATCAAATTTAGTAAAGTATGTTAAATACAACAAAACTTTCATTTATATTAATTTTTGTTCTATTTTTATTGCAAAAAGGGTTAAATGGAAGCCTGATACTTTACTCTTCTTTCCCAGTAATTAGTTCTCACACTAGACTTGCATTACTGTTGAGAATACGCCATCTAAATTGTTCACTGACTTTCTCATATTATGTTAGGAAAAGAAATAATTGATATTACTGCAATTTTTCCTCTATATTATTTTCTACTGACATAATATTGCTCCAAAATACCAGAATTTCCCACTGAACTCTCCACAGAGAAGTGGAGCTTTGTGCTTGTGTCCTGATTATCCTCCCATTCCTTCCCATAAGATTACAACTAATTCCAAATCCTTAAGCATAAACGTACCACGTAAGACACTACCACCATATACTTTTGAAGAATGTGGTTTCTGTCCATCCCACTAGCTAAGTTAAGTTCTTGTTAGTCTAAAATGTGCAAAATAAATATATCAAAGGTATGTATCACCACTCTATTTTTCAATTTTAACAAAGTTAACCGAACAATAAGTATGTCAAAGCCTTGGGTTATCTCCATTTACTCCTCTCCAAGCTCTTAAATCGTGTAGTCGTACACTGCTCACTAGTTCTTATCTAATTTGGTTGGTATTTTATCTTATATGTTTAATATATAATAATGGTTGATCAAAGCTCTTTTTTTTTAAAAAAAAGCCCAGGTTCAAATTCCACTGATCCAACCAATTTTAGCCAGTAGTGCAGTATTTTTAAACAGAAAATTGACAAAAATTGAACTTTCTTGTCAAGAATGCCAAGATGTATCTGTAAGAACAAAACAGACCACAGGAATTTTTATACTGATTTATTGGTCTATATTTCTTGGGAGTAATAAAATATTTATTGCATTGGTACAAGTCCAGCTGTCCAAATGGTCACCGTCAACAGATTAATTAATTCCCAAGTTATATCAGGTATACGTGAAGTTTGACAAGCTGCAAAATAGACAATCTCTTTAAAAAAAATCCATCCATGCACGGCTAGCAGAAATAATAAAAACATCAGTGGATTGTATTCCCCAATGTTTAGACTTAATGAGTTTGTAAGACTGGCCTGTTAAGGTTTGAGCCTACAAACTTTTCTCAGACAAACTTATTACCATAGGAACACTTTATGTATCAGTCATTATCGCTTCAATAATGAACAGGCCTCGATTTTCAGTGCATACCTGGTCAGCAGCAGCATCTGCTGAAGGAGGGCAACTACATAAAATCTGCCTGCAGACAAATTTAGCGCAAGCTAACAATATAAATCAGTGCAACACACTGAGCTATTTTTGCTCAATGCCCCCCCCCCCAAAAAAAAAAAAAAAGTCTAGAACAGAAAGCAGCCTGTAGCAGCATCTTTAGGCTAGCTATAAACAATTAGTTTTTTAAGCTTCCTCTACAAGTCAAAGTGTTTGGGGGGGGGGGGTGTCAGAGCAGTAGTTTACTGATGGCTACAGACAGAGATAAAGCACAGTTACTTCAACACCCATGTGAATATACAAAATCACCCCGTAAATTCCCTCCGAATAGGGAACATCTTGGGACTATGAATTTAAATTTTTCAGCTTTTTGCAGAAAACCTGGATCTGGTTAAAGCGCCTGATACACACAAGTGAACTCAAAGAACTTATTCAGATGTCGCATCAGTGCAAGAACATAGAGAGACTCAGAAGCACATAGAAAGAAATCACCAATGACAAAAATAAATAACGTTAAAAAAAACATTTAAGAGACCCAAGAATCAAGAAGTTTCTTTATGATCTGTACTTCCATTTATTACCATATTCTTTCAAAGTCTCTAATCACGAAGTGAATTATCTGTGAACAGTTCTTTCTTTATGCTTCATCTAACTAGAGCAAATAAAGTTCTAGGTGCTGGAAAAGATATAAATGATATAATGGATGAAATATCAGACTGCTGTTATATAATTGTAGTTCCATACAAATACATATGACTACTCTCAGTCAAAAAGCTAGAAAATATGTAAGACTGACAAATAATTAGGCTGAAAACAATAAACTTGGAGTGACTTGATAATCTGTTAAAAATATTTTGAAAAGGCCTCCGTCGTATTGAAAATAGAAAATGAAAAACGAGTAATGAATTAGCTTAGATTCTTGGGAATAAAAAGAGTAATTTCTGCCCAATTCTCATCAATTTGGTAGAGCTGTAATCACTATTGTACCCTTGCACCTCACAGGATGTCAATATTCACAGGCCCCACTTCTAAATCAATATAAAAGGAAGCAATAGCCTCTTTGGTAGTTAAAGTCTTATTTCGGTAGCAAAGCCAAATACTGGTAAAGGTACAGTATTAGCCTTGCCAGATCCCTAGAGTGTGGGTTTCATTCTGAAATCTAGAAGAAAATATAAATAGAAATTACTGGATTAGAAGCATAAATTTAGTAAATGCTATTTTTATATGCAGCCCATTAAAAGGAAAAACAGGCATACCCTGAAAGAAAGTTTTCAAATTAGCTTAGAAAAAACTGCACATCTGTTACAACCATCTACATTTGCCAATAAGAAAAAAGTGACTGTAAAAGTAGTAATTCTGGATTTATTTTTGAATAATTCCATGATTAAGCAAGAATTCTTTAAAAAAAGTTTAGATGAAACCGGGACTTCACTGCAATAAACTACTTTTGATCGTTTCATAAAGATGCTTCAAAGGTTGGTTAACTGGCATTTAAATTTCATTTCAATATGACTATTGCCATATCTAATCATATTTTTTCCTAAAACTAAGGCTGACTTTTCTTCATCATCATCTTCTGTCCTTTACCTCAGACCTCACACAAATGTAGCACTTTAAAACAAAAAATATATTACACTGAACAATTTCACAATAAACTTTCTAGAAGGTAAGAAAGCATTCTTTCATTTTCAAGGTCTAAAAACAGAGACTCACCAATTTAGTGCCTCTCTTTATTTCTTTCTGAATATCCTCAATAGAGAATCCACCCAGACTCTCATTATCAGTGTGTGAAGATACCAGTGCAGATGAAAACAGCTAAAATTATAAAGCCAAACATTAATTTTAAAATATATACAATATAAAACATTTACCCATTTGAAAACCACTAAAATTTCAAATTAGAGCAATTAATCATTTTACCAATGCCACAGCTGATTTTTTTTTTTTTCTTTTTAAATTTGTTTGTCATCTTCCACTAGATCACAACATTCACTTCCCTTTTCCTATGGATTACTTACCATACATTTGTGATGTGCTGCCACCTTCTGGTTTTCTGACATCAATAATTGTCCACATTCATTATCTTTATTAGATCTACAAAAACCACACTTCCTTTGTCTTGAAGAGACTTTTTTCTGTCCAACCGAGCTTGTCATGATTTTAAATGACCTTAGAATGCCACTTCACTCCTATCAATGCTACAGAAAAAAAAGTGCAATCAACATGTTAACATCAGCAAAGGCCAATTTAGCTTACAGCTTCATAAATACAATACTGGTGGTTTGAAAATGATCTTTCCTGCCTTACCTCTCAGTTTGCTACAATATAATCAAACAAACATGCACCCAGCAGAGGCAGTAGTTGGCTACTTTTTATAAAAATTGTATCAGGAAACAGAATTAGTCCTTTAAGCAAGAAGTTTGAACATCAATATAAAATTCTGGACATGTAAAAACCTGAGGGGAAGATGAGATAAATGGAAAATACAACAAGAACAGCAATCATAAGGACTCTGGGGGAAAAAGTAACCGCAACTTTTTAATCCCATTCTTTTATTTATTACAGTAAAGCAATTTGTAGAAAACATGCTTACTACCTGCGCATGCAATAAAATCCATGCCACTGAACAAACACAGAACCAAAATAAAACTCAAGAGTCCAGCCTAGCACCCGGAACTGGTTTTGAGTTTAAAAGCTCACAAAGTAGCGTAGCACCTACCCTTCGAGGAGGGTAGTGATGAGATGATAAAGCGCTACCATTTTAGGTATTACATAGATCACATTGTGGCTAGCCAAACAGCATTAAGGACAAAATTTTAGAGGATCTGTGACTAACAGGCTGCAATGGAAACCTTTTCAAGACCCGTAGTTAAATTAGCAGCATCATACTAGTTCTCAGTAACCACATGAGAGCTGTTAGCATCATCTAAGAAAAGCAACTTAAGGTTAAATTCAACACGAACCTCAAACTTCCCACAATGCTACCAGCAACATACTTTGAAATACATCATTACGGTCCCACTCCCCCGAGGCAGGCACTGCAAGTTCAAAAGTGAAGACACCTAACAAATGTCCGTGCTTCTTGGCCCGGGATTAATTAGTTCATTTGCTTTTACATCTTTCAAGAAATAAAATGCTGTCCTCTTCGAAAAGACTCGTTTGCAACCTTTTACTTCGGAGATTGGAGCCTTACTGTCAGAATCGGCACAACTGCAGCAAAGGTTTCCTCCTCAGCTTTTGTCTACACCACTCTCATCTTAAGAAGAAAAGCCGCCGCATAGTTTGGTATTTTTTGGGGGGGGGGGGGGGAAAGGAGAAAAGCTAGTCAGAAGAGCAGATTTGCCATACATCTGGACAATGCTATAATGGCTATCTGCATGAAAATGTGCGACTTTTTTTTTTTTTTTTTTATTATTTTTGAAATTTGCATAGCCAAACCTGCCAGCTTCGCGGTGCTGTCAGACGCTCGTAACGCAAGTATCGCTCGCTACTTCTACAACTGAAAGCCGAGGATTATTATTAAGTTTCTGCTGGCACGTACTATTCCTAAAAGACTATCATTTTAGAGCCTCATTCTCCCATTTTCACCGATTTCCAGAGACTGAATTTTAAGTGCTTGCCGTGCAACGTTTACTACAAAATTCATCCATCAAAAGGTAGCGTCTGTGCGGGATCCATTCCTTCGCTTTACCAACAGCTTCATTCGCTTTCTTTTATAATTGGAAAGCAGTTTACTAGCTGGTGACGCACACTCATAGGAAGAATGCATAGATTTCAGATCTTGCTGATTTGCACAAAAAATGTGCCAATCTGGATAAACTAGTCACACCCTTTTGCAGTGGCAATAGAGAGTCCTTAAGTGTTAACACAAAAGAATTACTATACTGTATTCTTCTAAAGAAAAAAACCAGACAAGACAATTCTGTAATCCCTTTTTGAGCAGAAAGGAGGAATGGTTTCTGAAGGAAGGAAACACAGACTTCAGAACGTTTTTCATTTTTTAAAAAACTTTAAAAAAAATACTTGGAAGCAGCAAAAAGACCTACAAAAGATGAGGATGAAATAATATCTCAAAAAAAAAATATGTTTGCTTTCAGGTCACATTCAATAGCTCGACATAAATCATGCAGTGATGAGTTAGAAATATATTAATTTAAAATGCAAGAAGTTCTGCTTTGATATAAATAACTTGATAGACCCACATGACTGTATCTGTTTCACTTTATATTTGGATTATATTATCGCTACGTTGACAGCGACGATAGTAGTTCTTAGCAGAAAGATGAGAAATTTCCTTGAACACATGTACGGGTTCTACTGACTAACAGGAACTTTCTCTTCTAGTAAGAATTACTACTATAAATAATAGCTATCCTTCCACTTGACTTGACTTCACATTTCAGAAGATGGAAATAACTTAAAAAAAACAAAATTTAAAGATTCCAAGTTGCTCTCATCATCTTTAATTTACAAGAACAGCAACTTTCCATGAAACGAGATTATAAAGCAGCTTCTCAGGGCTGACTGCAACCAACTGCCCCCAGCTTCACGCCTCGCAGCGAGTAGCAGACGCGGGACGACGCGTCTTTACAGCACTTCTACATCCTGACACAGCCAGCCTTCTTCAAGTACTTGTGCAAAATTAGATTTTTAAGGCTCACAGTGAAGTTAAAAATAATGCTAAGATTTACTTGTTAATTAGCAAATACTACGTTCTTAAATATTTATTCTATTACAAATAACACTCGAAAAATATTCAAAACACGAGCAGACCAGCAAGCACCAGGATAGGCCAGGAAGGAAACACATGTTCTTTTCACCATTAGATTACAGCACCCTGAAAGCATTTTACAAACATATCTACGAGTTTTCTTTACAATACTGCATTATTTGCACTTGTATTTTCTGGATCACTAGACATTAACGTGACCTTCAGAAAGGCTGCAGAAAAAAAAAACGAGTATGAGAAATTTTTCAGAAGCGTTTTATTTGTAGATCTCTCCCTAATTTATGGGCTTTTTCATAAACGTCAGAAAACACTACTCCTGGGATTACCTTCCTTTGTGCCAAAATGCACTCGTCTTGTCCATTAAAAAAACACCTGATAAAGATAAAAAAGTTACACAGCTATACTACAGACCAAGAATTCTGAAAGCAAGCACCCAAAATTTTGTTTTCATCTCCTGAGTTAAATCACCCCAGAACAACTAATCCAGTTTGTCAAGCATCAAGCTGCATTTCATAGGAACGTGAGAAATAACGCAACTTTAAAACACCTCAATATTTCTGTTTTCTATGTTTAAAAAAAAAAAAACAAAACCAACTAGTGAGTAAGACTTAAACGGTGCTTAAGCATACTCCTGACAGAAATCGTGGTTGTCAGCTTTGTCAGAGAAAGTTTCGTAGGCTGGCTCCCAGAAAGCGGTGCACTATGGAATCACTGACTGGGAAGATTACGCTTTATCTCTACCAAAATGGGACAAGTACCACAGAACATCGATTATTACATACAGGTACGCTGTCCGCAGACTTGGTCTAAAAAGGAAACGTTACGCCTACTCTAAAATCACCAAAAAAAGAAACCCATTCACTGATTTTTTCACTCAAAAATGTTGGTTCATTTGCATTCACTGTTTCTTAATGTACTCAACACGGTGCTTCGCCCGCTAGCATCTTTATTTTGTCTTTCAAGAAGCAAGTTTCACCAACTCTTACAGCTCACATACTGTTTTACTGGGTTCTTGCAGACAACAGGTTTTGGAACATAAAAGAAAGTGCAAGTTCAACAGCTCAGGCAAAGGAGGAGGCTTCTCGGTGTACGAGACGTTGCTCAGTGCCGAAGAACAGAAAGTAACCTGGATGCTAATTTCTATTTATTGCCTGAATATGCCTCACGAGCTATTGCACTTTTTCAGAAATCAAGCCCCCGTCTGTACTTCCAACAAAGGGCAGCGATCTCTAGATGCTGTACTTTCTCATATAAACTTTGTTTCGCTGCATGGCCTGTATGACTACAAAATAACAAAAAAATATTTAGGATTTGAATTTGTACGTCAAAAAATATCAGACATCCAACGCAAACCTACAAGAGAAATATATAGGCTTAAAAAAAAATCATTAGGCACGATAAAGCGATTTTGTCTGCCAGGAGAAGCTGCAGAAAACACTGACGCAGGGTTTTGCAAGATGCTCGCTGGATACCAGGTTCTCTGTTCAAGAAACTTTCAAGTGCTTTCTACTTTCTAGGGTCAATCGCTCACCCCCGGGGGCACTATTTTGCAGCCAGGACTGAAACTGGGGAGGAGGGAGGCATCCTGGAGGCGTCTGGAGTTGAGAACCGAAAGCCACGAGTCCCATGGAAACCTCTGGGCAAAAGTTACGTTCCCACAGCATCCTACGGACACCACCAGCAGCAGGCTAAGAGCTTATCCCTGAAACTTCCTCAAAAAAGGGTACCAAAGGGGTTGGGGCGGGGAAGGCCCAGCGCTGGAAAGCCTGCACGCTGAGGCACCAGGGAACCCGAAGTTACGCAGAGACAGCCTGGGGTGAGGGAGACCTGGCAGACAGCACCGAGGCAGCTCCGGGGAAGTTTGCGCGGTGCCGCGGGGAGCGGGAGCTGCTCCCACCGGGCACCGCCGGTGCTCGCCTCCCGGGGGGGCCCCGCTCCGCTCGGGGCAGCGCCGGCCCCGTTGCCCCACGGGGGGGGGGGGGGGGGGGGGGGGCGCTCCCTGCGGCCGGGGGCCTGCCGGAAGGGGGGGGGGGGCTCGGCGGGACGCGGCCCTCGGGGAGGGGGCGCCCCCCGCCTTTCTTCCCTCAAATTTGAGGGAAACGGGACTCGCGGCCCGGTGGGGGGGGGGGGGGGGGGGCGGATCCCGGGGAAGGAGGGCGCGGGGCCGGGCCAGGGGGCTGCCGCCGGGCGGGGGGGGCGGGGGGGGGGGGGGGGAACGGCCCCGGGAAGGGGCAGCGGCGGGACCCCGCGGGGGCGGGCGGGCGGCTGGGGCCCGGCCAGGCGGGGCAGAGCCGGGCCGGGCCGGGCAGGGCGAGGCGGGCCGGGGGGCGCCGCGCCTGCCCCGGGAGCGCGGCAAAGCGGCGGCAGGGCGGGCAGGAAGGCGGGCGGGCGCTCGGTCCCTCAGTCAGTCCCTCAGTCAGTCAGTCAGGCACTCACCCGTGCGGCGGGTGTGGCGGCGGGGAGAGGAGCGGCTGGGCGCGGCCCGCCCCCCGCGGCCGCCGGTCGCTCAGGGCCGCTGCCTGGCCGGGACCGGCCCTTTCATTCGGGGCAGGGGACGCTGCGCCGCCGCCGCCGCCGCCGCCGAGCGCAAGCACGCACGCACGCACGCACGCACGCACGAGCGGGAGGACGCACGCACGCACGCACGCACGGCGCGCTGGGGCTGAGGCGGCGCGACGCTGCGGGGCGGCGCCCGATTGGCGCGCGAGGCGGGAGCACGCCGGCTCCGCCGGGCCTCCTGCGCACGCGCGGCGCCGCGCGCCCGCTCTCCCCCCCCCCCCACTCCCCTCCCCTCCCCGCTTCCTCCCGCGGCCCGCTCACTGCGCCGGGCCCGGGGCCGAGCGAGCCGGCGGGCGGCAGGGGGCGGGGCGCTCCGCGCCTGCGCAGAGCTCACCCGCAGCCGTTGGGAGGCGGAGGGGCGCCGCGGGCGCGCGGCAAGCGGCTGGCGCGTGCGCAGAGCGGCGGGGCCGCAGCGCGCGCGGGGGATGGCGCATGCGCACGGCCGCCGGGGGGGGGCTTCTGAGGAGGCTGAGGCGGAGGGGCCGTGGGGGCGGCGGTCGGCGCCGGTGCGGGGCTGTGAGGGTGCCGCTGAGGGGTTAGCGGGCCCTGGCTGGCCCTACAATGGCTCCAATCCCGCCCTCCGCCCCACTTTTTAGTCATAGCCCACGGCAGGGACGCCGTGAGGTAACGCTCCGTCCCCAGCGTCCCCGCTCGGGTCTGTGCCTGCTCACAGGACCTGGGGAAGATGGGCCGGAAGCATCAGGTGGGCGCCTCCAGCCGCTCACGTCGGACAAACTCACAACTTTGGTAGCCAATCGTGCAACGTGCTTGCAGAAAGTGGGGCTTGGCTTTGAGCTGGTGTGAGGTGAAAAAAAATGTCGCCAGTAGTTACAAGATCTGAGCTGTAAGTGCGTACTGCAGCATAACACACTGTATACAGGTACACCTTACACAACAGCACAGAGAACCGTAATTTGGGGTAATGATAACTTCTGTGGAAAAAAACCTTGTGGGTGGTTGTATCAGCAAAACTGCCTCTCCGATATGATTTGTAGTGCTTTCAGAGTAGTGGTCTTAAAACACCGATATTGTGCTGAGTGTTAGTGGAAAAGTTGCAGCTGCTCCAAGAATATCCTTGTGTAAGAATAAATCAATCCGATAACACACTTTCGCTGTTGCTAAAATATTTAGAGTTTTCCAGTTTTGGTTTTTAAAGAGCTAATAGTTGTCATAATAATTAGATAGAAAAATATGAGGCAAGAATCCGATTGCAGGAGATTACCTATTTTCCCAAATGTAATAAGTAACAAAAATGGTACTTTTTTACCCATGAATCGATCCTCATATTGAATGTGTTGACCCAATGAGCATCACACTTGGTGAGAGACCCAAATACTGAGACACATTTAAATATTCACGGTACTGCCATTTTACTTCATTATACATAGAAGATTTACGCTGCTATCACTACAGAAACTATTCTGCCCTCTTGTTATTTTGTTCTCACTATTTTGCACTTTATTAATAAGGAGTTGTCTCTTCATTGAGCTCCAGAAAACAGAGCCACTGCAGGTCTTGAGGAAAAGCTTTCTTCTCTCCTTGGTGTTCTTTGTTTTTTACTTTTCAGTGAATGTTTATTGAAAATCAGCTATTGGGGGAAGAAAAAAAAAAGATAATTGTTTTGTTTTTTGGCTGAAAAGACGTTTTTTCAGTGAGTACTTCCTTCCCAGGCCAATTGTTTTTGTTTCCCTCTGGCGTTATTTTTTGTCTTTCTTTGAGTGAAGGAGTTTTAGAGGGCAAAATTTAAAAATACATACAATAAAGATAACTGTGATCGTGGTTTGATTTGGCTCCTGTTGAAATATATGCAATGCAGCATGTTGCTGTATAGCTCCAGCACCTGCAGAGCTAGGTAGAAAAGCTTTCTGTGGAGGACCCTACTGAATTCGTGCTCCAGTAAAAGGCTGAGAACCAAAGGTGTGGAGTGCCTGAGGGAGGAAAAGGCTCTATTTTGTGGGCATTCTCAGATAAAGATGTTTAGTCAAATGTTATTTCTGATTTTCCAAGCACTAGTCTATTTTCTTCTCTTTCTGAAGGGACTTAAAATTAACATCGCCAGTTGCTTTATTCTCTTATAGCACAGCATTTAAGAGCACTCTAGGGATGCTGTACCTCACATGAATGCTGAATTCTGACATACTTAGTTTCACTGAGAGGCTCAGCAAGGCAAATGAATTAATGAGTTTTAGAAACCGCGTATCCAGCTGACTTAATGTTTTATCATCATGATTTTTTACAGCCAGAGATTCCATGAGTAACGGTCACGTGTAGCAGTATTGCAGTTGTGTTTTTAATTACTAATGCCAGGTTATCGCCAGCCAATCGATTGCAGTGGCCAAATGACAGCATAAGGAAATTCTAACTGTATGTTAAAATATTTTGACCATGCTGGCAAGGAGCCCAGCAGGCATTAACCACTACAGGAGCTTATAGAACTTCTTACTGCCTTGTGTTTGGCAAGCTCATCACCCACAAACTCAATTATTTACTTTCTTCCATTTCAAGAGAACAAGAAATGTCATAATCAAGAATCTAAAAAGACCGAAATTACAAAACAGAGCTTGTCATTTGTTCACAGATACAGCATTAATCCAGTTGCTTTATAGACCTCAGACTTATATAGAAACCATTCATCTTTCATCAAAGACATGATCAGTTTTTTCTATTTTCTATAGCCCAGCTGTAGTGGAGTACATTTTACAGTGACTTCAGTGTGTGCAGCTAATTTTTTTAGTTAAAATGGTGGGAAATAAAACCTCATTTATTTCCCACAGAGCAGCGATTAAAACAAAACCCAAACATTGTATGAGCTCTGTAAGAATATACTGGAGGGAGCTATTTTAGAAAAGTCGTTTTAGAAACGTGTTGAGTCCTCTAAAAAAATGTGTTGAGCTGCTGTATTTCTGCTCCGTGATTTAAGTATAGTCCAAAGAAGTGCAGTAAGTCAAATCTTACCTCTTTCTGCGTCTGGCTTTATGTACAAGGTGTAATGAAAATAAAACAAGGTGAGACCCGTATCATCTCTTCAATGCTCACAGCTTCCAAGAGTTCAACCAAAACCCCAGCCACTTTTCCAAATAACCCTCATATTCTCTGTACTTGGAGAGTGGTTTAAACCTTATTACAAAGGCAGTGTGTTTACAGGACAAGATTTCAAGACAAACACTGCCAGCTTTGCTTTAGCAGATCCACAAAAAATGACTGCAAGGATTCAGGAGAGAAATCAAAATAAAGCATAAAGATAATGAATGGAAGATGTCCTGGTAAAAGAGAATACTGAATTGCTTAGCCATCCTGCAGACAGCACCATTTCTAGTTTACCAGGAATAAAAATAAAAAATAAAAAAAAGAAAGAAAAAGTTCTTCAATTAAAGGCTATTAAAATATAATTTAGAAATGATGAGAAATGTTGACCATACACCCTAGTTGGTAGCCAAATATGGACTTCAAAGACCTGTGCTAAAGGAACTGGTGTCTAACGAGCTTTGAGATCTGCCCCAAAACACCACAGACAAGTCTCCTCTGTGCTTTTACTATAAAACAGCAGCTCAATTTTAAACTCTGGAGTAAGTCTCCCCCGATATATCTTAGATACTTCATTGCATTTGTGTTTGGTTTTTTTTTTGCTTGTTTGTTTTTCAAGGTTGTTAATCTTATATTCTCTCATTCTCTAAGCAGCCACAAAGGTTCCAGGCTTTAAACTTAAAATGAAACAAAATAAGCCCCCATAAATGCCCTTCAAAAGAACAAATGTTGCCAATAGTGACTGAAGCCTTAACCATATTACCACTCATTATTTTAGTGTAAAGATAGGTATAAGGTAGTGTGTCCACAATCCTGAACTAGCTCTTTCATCTTCCAGGATTACAAAATATGGGGGTTCCTTACTCAATTTATATTAATTGAGTTAAAAGCACACAGCTTCACACAACACTCCCGTACAGCAGCATGTTGGCTCCAAGAGGTATTAGAGGTCTGCGCACTACGGTGTGTATCCATAAGGATGCTATTTTTGTGTTCAGTCACCTCCATATATGTATTTTCTCTGTGCCACGTTTGTTCTGCTCTCCGGTGATTCTAGGACAAAACAGTGGCAAGTGCTCTCTTCAGACATAAACAGGGGCTTTCTACTGACCTAAGTCCAGGTCTGTCTTTGTGGGGATCAATAAAACATTACGTATCTTGACGTTTCACATAGTATTGTACCCGTGTTTGGAATCTCATGCTGCGAGTCACTGCCAAACGTCTCTTCAAGAAGAATGTCCCTTCATCTCCCTGCTTCTCTCTGTCTTGTCCATACAGACAGCAAAGGCTTAAGAGCCGGAGCGGTTTCTTTCTCTGTGTTCGTACAGTGCCTATTATAATAGCATCCCGATATTTTCTAGGGCCTCTAGCTGCTACGTTATACAAGTATTTAAGAGAAAATATTTTTACATACTAACTACCAGATTTCTTACCTGTGTTACGGTGCCTTGTGGATTTTACAAACAACGAAGTTGTTCCTGCTCCCGTAGAATTCACAAACTGATTCTTAAAAGGAGATGAGCATTACCAATCAGTTATGTTACAACTAAAAAGATAAAATGCCATCAAGCAGTAAAGGTTTTACATCATTTATGAAGTGTGAAATAATAAATCAAACAATAAACCATTGTTCAGATTCTTCTTTTTGAGGAGAGGACTGCATTAAACATAAATATCCTGCATGTGGCTTAGCAAGGTGGACTTCAGTTCTCATATCTAGAACACTGGATTTTGTATGATTTTATTTCCAAAAGTAATAGAACAATTTCAAACAAAATACATCTGAAGAGGATTAATACAAATCATACTTGTTTTGATTTATGGTGTAGTTAATGCAGACTGCAGTCTTGTTTTAAATACACAACAGATGTTTGTGGTTACAATCAGTAACTGGAACATACAAGCTGTTGAGGCTAGAGGTAAGATAAATTTAATGATCAGTGAAAGACATTAGAACCACTTATGTTCTAGTATTTTAACTAGAGGTTTTTTTTTAATGCGAAAAACACGCTAACATTGAAATAGCTAATGATACTCTAATTTAAATAACCATCTTTAAGTTTATGAATTAAACCGGCAAAGTTCACTGGATGAATCTTGGAGCTATTGTCAGAGCTATTGTTTCAAGCCATCTGTGGCTGACGGAAAATATCTTCTCCTTATTTTGTATTCAATATATTGTTAAAACCGTCATCACTTCCTAAAAATAAATAAACAAATCTTAGATTGTAGACTTCAGTTTCCCATCTAGAGAGGGATTTCGCAGATATGGCTTTAACATGCTCTAGTGTTTTTTGAAGTGCTAGAACTGTCTAGAATATTTCTCTACAGCTGGACAATAAAGATAACAGGCAACACATTCCAAAACTTTCTGGACAAACACAGTTCACCTCTTGGTGTCAGAGATCTGGTGACTCCAAGCGTTTAGTAACGCAGGTACCATTCAGGACAGGTCAGGCAGAAGCATCATCAACTGTGATCCTAGTGAAAGAACATTCAGGCAGCAGCCTCCCCTCTGCTCCCCTGTCGTCTGCCAAGTGATTGCAGAGAGACAGCCTGTATATTGTTTCAGGAGGAAAAAAAAAAAAAAGTTGAGAAAAAACAATGTTAACAAAGTCAGATATCCATCCCCGCCAGGGATCCTAGGGATGGACTCCTTAAGGAACTTGCTAGCTGCCACAATTCCAAGAAGGAATCAAACAGTAAATAGCGTGACCGTATGGAGAGATGGCTCTTGGTGGAGTCTATAGCAGTGGGACACCCAGCGTTACCTTGGCTCAGAGGGGGGGAGTTAGAGACAGTTGCAGTCTGTTAGCTTCTGGTTGAAAGGAATGTTCTTTTGGTTAGCATAGGCTTGTTACCTAGACCTCTCAAATTTTAAGTATTGATAATTTTGTCTCCACATCAGGAATCGCTGTTCATCTGGTAACTAGAAGCACTGGCTTGTGAGTAGCAGCAACAGCTTTCAAGATTGTCTTCTGGGAATAGCGGCACTAGGCAAGTAAAACTGCAAAATTTATGTGAAATATGGGTGTTAAAATGACATTCAGAGTTATGACAGTCAGAGAACAGTCCACAGTTTCCGTCAAGCTCGGTCAAAAGAGGTAGATATACTGTGTGTAAGGTCTGGCAGATGAGTCTTGCACGTGCATAGTTAATGTCCTTTCCTACAAAGAATTTACGTCCTTCTGACTGCCAGAGGAAGTGCGGTTCAACCATCACCTGTGTCTTTATTAACTAGAGGGGAGGGAGGGGTAGTTTTTAGTTTTCAACCAGATCAGCAACCTGATCTGACTCATTTCACAACAGCACTACTGCCAGAGCTGGGGAAAGATGAACGTGCTGCCGGGAGGGAACTCTCTCTCACCGGCAGCCAGTCCTAGCTGGGTGTGACACGACTGCAGGAGGGCACTTTTTCAGGCTATTTTTTGAAGTGCAGTAAGAAAATTTTGGTTTACAAACCAGGACAGTCTGTTGCTTGGAAACCCACCTGGCCATACAAGGTAGCATTCTGAGATCCCGAAGCTCTCCCCTGGAGAAAGATGAGATGCCTGATTATTCAGAAAGTATCAGTGATCAACACGCTAGTATCCCACACAACAATGAGATGTGACTGACTTGTTGCCAGATCTTGTCACAGACGCTGCTGGCCTCGAGCTTAGCTGATAATAAATCACCCTGCAGAGCTCTCAGTTACTTTGCACTCCAGCAACATTGTCTGTTTGAATGATGCGTAACAGCTAGACAGAAAAGCAGTAAACAAAACACATGCTCTGCTGTTGTGTTTTATTGCAGCATCTATGGTTTTCTGAACTGAAATTGTGGACTTTCTATGAATTACACTAGCACTACTGAATAGTCATTATGTGCTGCCATTAAACACATGGCCAACAGGATGGAAGCAACCTAAGTATTGTCCAAAGTGCTTTCCCATTTCAGTACTTAGGAAGAGTTGTCAAACGCTAATGCGTTGCCTTCATATTCTTGTATCATCTTAGGATAACACTTAATTATCACATGAACTACTGCGTGGCAGGAACCAGCCTTCTGACAGAGGTATAGCAAAGGCCTGTAACAATGAGAGTGTCTGGGGGGGGGGCTAAATCTCACCAGGATTTTACAGTTGCCATCAAACAGTTTTGGCCAGTTTTTAGTTTATCATTTCATAGGGATGCTATGCTGTAGTTCTCAGCAAGCTATTAAATTCAGGTTTAAAAAAATGAAAGGCAATTCTCAGTGCAAATAAACGGTGACAGATAGTTGAAAAGCAATGTAACAATCGCATATTATATTTTATGAGCTTTCTTCTAGCAGTAACTATCGCAGTTACAGTATGACATCTGGGACACTGGGAATATTTGATAGTCTAGCCTAAGGACTGCAGTAAGTGTTAGTAAGACTATAAAGTCATTATCTCAAGTGCCATTTAACATGGTGTCATTTGACACAACTCAAAGATGGACACTATTTTAATGACCCATGGATCAGATTCTCTGCTAATGCACACTGCCATCCTTCCAGGGACTGAACCTGACCACGGATTATCGAAAATTCCCTGGAAGTATGAAAAACCCATGTTTATTAGATTAAGTGCAATATTGGACATTTCACTTTAAAATAGTAAGCTTTACTGTAAACACTAAAAATCTAGCAGCTGTGGTAGTGCCAAATATGTGTTTATCTCACCTATTTCTGTTAGCTAATTCGGTGACAACCTCTACATAGCTGGAAATAAAGCCACAAAAGCATTTAAGCAACCAAGGAAAGCCCTCAAATCAATCACTCCAAAGAGGTTTAAAATGAAATTAGGTTACAGTCTTGCAGGTTTCTCCTTCCAGAACAGGCATGATGGAAGAACATAAAGCACAGGAAAAATTCTGCATGTGGTAACAAGGACCCCAAGGACTGAAATGAGTAAATGGCCAAGCAAAGGAGGCAAGTTAAACAGTTTCAGTGCAGAGGGAAGAGAGAATTCGGCGGTATTTACCAAAGGAGTCAGAGAGAAGATTAGTTTCCATTTGTTTTAGCTTCAAGTCAAATGTGCTTCTAAATCATCAACACAATACACAGCCATGACTGCAGTTGGGACTGCGTTTTTGGGAGGCAGAGGAAAAGGGAGAAGACTGGCTGCAAGGATGCCCTTGGCCACAAACACAGTTTTGCTTTACAAAAGAAGTGATGAATACTGAGCAGTGCGGCACTCAGCTCTATGCAGAGCAGCATGGGGAAGACGAGCCTCAAACACAAGACAGGACAAAGGCCAAAGAAAGCTGCTTTGGCATCTGAACTGGATGCTTTTGCTTAGAGTATCCCAAACCATTCTGCAGTCTCCTTCTGCAGCCATTTACTCAGTTCTGGACTTGACTGTAGTACAGCTGGAAACAAATGTTTGAATATGTGCGATTCATTTTACTTTCTTGTACCCATTTTTGGTTCTCTCAGTTTGACTCTTCCCAGTCGCTCTGCAAGTCTGAACATCACATCCCCCGCCCCCCTCCCCTAAAACATACCCTCAACTTATAACGTAGTTTGGTCCTGTAGCTTCTTATAACTTGATTTTCTTTAAGCTAGCTATTGTTTAATTACTACTTTGAAGTCAATTTAGCAGAAAAAAAATCCCTAGTTTAAGGTGGCTTTTTGCATCCCCACCAAGCTATTCAGCAGGGTATTCAGCCAGGATACAAAACTGGGCTGAAGCTTTAGGAGTTGAATGGATTGCTCCAGTAGAGATTTAATTTCCATGAAATTCCTCCATGAAAATCCACTCACTCAGATCTGACAGACAGGCAAAGACTAGCCAATACCTTTGAACTGAGTAATTTTTAAATGTATCCCACCCCTCGTTGCCCCCCCCCCCCCCCATGTAAATATGAATTGCTGGGGCTCGGGGTGCCCTGGTGGGTTTTAAAGCACCCACCTCTTCACAGAGCGCAAGGCCCGGGGAAACACGGGCGGTTCAAGCACCCCCCGATGATTAAACTTGGGGTGGTTACAGGGAGTAAGCCCCCAAGCCCTCTGCTTCCCCGGCTGTCCTGCTGGTGCTGTCAGCCCTGGGAGAGCAAGGGCCTGGGGAGGGAGGCTGCGAAAACCTCGCGTCTCCATTTGACGCCCAGGTGCACAAAGGGGCTGCACAAACTGCTGGACGTGAGGGCAGCCAGCAACTGGACTTTCCCCCCCGTCATGGACGAGCCTAGCAGCAGGTTGTAGGGTGCTCGTGGCGTTTATTACAGGAGCAGCTTGCTGCTTAAGCTTAACCCGCTGCTAAACCCGCAGGGTCTCACAAGAGACTTTTCGAACGAGCGGGCTTTTAAAATCTTTTCCTCCACAACCTAGGCCGTGCTGCAGAGAGCACCTTAAGGCGACAAACGGACGGCTTCTACACCCCTTCCTCAGCAGACGCAGCCCCCGACTTTGTGACACGAAAACCCCTCGGAGCTGGGGCCCCGGGGCCCGGCTGCTTTGCTCTGCTCGGCCCGGCCCGGCCCGGCCCGGCCCGGCTCGGCCCGGCCCTGCTCCGCGCCCCCAGCGCCCCCTGCCGGGCGGCCGCAGCACTGCGGGGCCGCCACCTCGGCGGGGCCGTGAGCGGCGGGGCCCGGTGGCTGCTGCCCCTGCGGGGTCCCTTCCAGCCGCTCGCTTCCGAAAATATTTACCCCGAAGGCACCGAGTGCATCGCCCCGCGGCGGGGCCGGCCGACGTTTCCCAAGCAGTTCTAAGGCTTTAGTATTCCAAGCATGCAGGACCTTTGCGACATTTAGTTTGCTTGTAACGACTTCCAACTCGCTCCGTATTTTCCTGTGTTTTCGCCTTTTCTATGCGAGTCTTATTTCCGAGCTCATGTTGCTGCTTTAACTTTACTCGGAGTCTTGTTGTAAATCTTTTGCTCTTTGGATTTAAATTAATAGTTTCTCCTTTTGCCTGGAGCAACTCTTCATTAAATCTTCTTAAGTTTCCTGATTTTTCACGTAAGTCTTGTTTTCAGCCTTGAAGCTTGAGATCTTTTTCAAAGCTTGTCCTTTGACCCTGCTTTAACTGGGCAGTTTTGCAGTGAACCTTTCTTCTTCTCCTTTTTTTTTTTTTTTTTTTTTTGGGCAATTAACTGTTCCTGCTCAGCATTTTCAAAGCCTATTTGTAGGTTTTGACGCGTAGTTTTGAGTTGCACCAGCGCTGCACTGAGCGGCACTGGAGGAGTTTCGGAGACTTCTTCCCAGCCGGTCTGCTGCGTTTCTTGTTGCTAATTCCCTTGCATTCCAGGCACAATGACCCTCTGTTTCTTTTAAGCTTTCTTCAGCGCCAACATCTAAATTACCAGCTCCACAGCAGGCAGAATCCCCGTCTGTTTCCTCCTTTGAAATGTTTATCTTTGCACCTACTAACTTAGGTTCATATTCTTGAACAATGAGTTTGGGAAACCATTCTTTCCTTTTGAACCTTTTTTTTTTTTCTTCTAGAATTCTTGTAATTGCCATATTGTAGATTTCCCCCCCTCTCTTTGCTCTCTCTAAAGCCAATTTTTCAAACATCAGTGATTCAGATTGATTGGCTTGACTAAAAAAGCCCAGTGCATTGCAATTAGGAGAAAATAACTCCTCCCTGTGTTTTCTGTCCATTCCTAGAATTTGTTTCCTATCAAATGAAAACAAAACAAAAAACAATATCTTTACACTTTAATTTGAATAATTATTTTTATTATATTTGAATACCTTTCTTTGCAGTTCTCATATAAGCCTGCAGTAGGAAACTTGCACCACCAAAGTGGTTGAATTCAATCTTAGTAAGTGTATTAGCAATGTTACCTCATACTAACTAAACTGGACAGGAGCTTAGCTGTATTTTAGCTGTTGGTGTGATATTAAAGCTGTTGGTACGTTATTAGTTTGTTGGAGGAAACATTTTAGAATTATATCTTTTTAAACCAAAAAAATGTGTATTTAAGTCATGCATTAAGCAAAACTTAGTTTTTAAATAAAGTAAGCTTTATACAACCTTTATTTAAAATGTTTACATTTATGGACAGAGGACTACAAACTGTGTTAGCTCTAAACTCACTTCTTCGTGTAATCTCATCACCACTCAACCTCTTCAAAGGTTCTTTGTTTTAACATTTGTGCTGGGATCTGACTATATGAAACTCTGCTGTGATATAGGTGCTCAGTGTTATTTAAGAACTGTGGAGGTGTCAGACCTTATTATGGTGCATTACTAAAAAGCTATACGTAGTATAAATAGGCAATATATACTGCTTCTGGTAACCCTGACAATTGCCCTTTAATGCTGACCTACAAGATTCCTGATATTCCAGTCATAGTCCTTTCTTTGCATACAAACTGAGCAGACACACAGTTACGCAGAATCATATAAGTATTCCAAGAGAAGCAAATGTCTGTAGGAATTTTGATGGTATCTCCAAATGCATATCACCAAAACCAAAATCAGAACACAAGTCAAAGTCTGTAGGAGTGGAAAATTTAAAGTACCTCATTTACTCATGACCACTTGTTCAGCTATGTTTCATTGCACCGTAACTTCTGAATCGAGGAGATGAAACACGGTTTACTTGCTGTTAAAAATATAGCAAATTTTATCTGGATCTACATTAAAGTCCCATAGGAACAACAGCATGGGGTGAAATATGTAAACAAAGGATTATGGTGAAAGTTTGTTCTCAAAATTGGATAATCTAAGCATCATTTAAAATTTTATAATCAGTGTAAAATAGATGTGAACAAGATCTTTGACACAGGGTTATGTTTGTAGATGAGGAAAGGTAATTACTAAATGATAATAAAAGCTGTAGTATTTCATTAAACTGAAATCAAGCAATTGTGCAGTAATGAGTTCAGAGATGCTTTATTATATGTCAAGGATGAATAGAATATGTTATGAGTACAAACAAATTGAAAAACAAATGCTGCAGAGAGGATGTCTTCTACTTTGGTTTCCATGTAAACTTTCCACTGACATTAGATGAGGGTCAGTGTAAATTGAAGGAAGTTTGAAGTCCTAAACTTCTGTCCCTGTTGAGTGAGGATTAATAATCATGGAACCTATTTTCCCCCACCATGTGGTTTTGATCTTCCTGATCTAGCCGCTGCTAGACAGCAGTGCAGTTGTTTCAGTGAACAGGTATCTTAGAGCTCGTCACTATGCTGGGGTCAGCAACTGAGCTAACCTAGAAAGGAGGTTGAAGCCATACAGGCAAAGATCTTACTGTTCATAAGAAAATGACAGCTTCACCTAAAGTCGTCCTTCTAGAACAAGACTGATGTGCACAAAGACTGTGTGTAACAGAAATTTGCAGGCTCTCTAGAGTGAGGAGCCGTCATCTTCAGGGCTACTAGATGGGAATTTGCAAGAGTGGTGCACTCATGTAACAAGTGAGAAAAAAAATGCAGTCGTACAAAGGAAAAAAAGAGCAAAAGGAAGAAAGAAGGAAAAAAAAGACAAGAAAGGAAGGGTGGAAGGAAAAAGAAAATGTAAATGCTATTTATTTGTTCATTATAATGTTAAGCTTTGAATCACTCCAGTTGTATACCTCAAAACTCAAATCCAAACTTTGGAAACTTAGAATTTCTGACTACGTTACCAATAAATACAATATGCAATGACACGTTTGTTTCATAATAAAAGTATGCTGACTTCCAATGCATCAAATAAACCAACACCAAACCATAAATTTGCATTTGACTAAACACTGAAGGTTGAATTTTCAAACACGCTGAGGATGCAATATTGTATAAGGAAAAGGAGTACTTCTGATTTCCAACCACCACTGTCAGCTGAACTTTTCAGTATCCTTCCCTGTTCAGACTCCAGGCATTGCTTGATGCTAAAGTCAGCCAGTTCAGCTCACTGATCTAAAATTACCTTTGGAGGTGTGCTCTTTTCTAACAGGTCACCAATGTGAACCAACTCACCCCATACATGTGTGAGCACTCGGGGCAGGAATAAGCAGATGCAAGATGGAAAGAGACTGTAGAAGAGTGACAGAACCAGCCGTTGTATTGCCATCCTGCTTCAACATTGAACTGGGCAGAAAGGGAACTGCCCTAAGCACCAACCTGATTCTGCCAACCTGATATGCCAGCGGGACCTCAGCAGGAAATTAACTGTTGATCTCAAAATCCTGGATATCTGTCAAATAAATCACTCTCATGCTCATGTGTGTGAGGCTGAATATACAGCATGATCTACAGTTTTGAGTCCTACCATCAAAACCTAAAGTTCCTGCCAGTTAAGGTAAACTGGCTCCTGAGGTGGTGCAAGTCCTGTATGGTTGATGCAGGACCCACCTGGCCATTGCTCCACCAATTTTCCAACAGCTCTCCAGCAAGATGTCGATGTCCCTAACTCTGTTACTGCAACTGCATTGGTCACAGCCTTCATCTCTGGGACTGGCAGCCTGTCCTCCCAGGCTTGCACTAAAAATTGACTTTCTTACCTTATATATACAATACCTCTGAGCTAAACTGGTAAGTAGGGGGGCAGGAGAGGAGGGAAGGAGAAATTCATGGTTTCCTGCTTCAGCCTGGTCTCAGAGGAAGTCATTGTTTCCTGCAGCTTGGGTAGGGGAACAGTACAAAGCAGCTGCGTAACTGATTCAAGACAGAGATCTATTTAGATAAGCCAAAAGCTGGGTATGACTGAGCAAAGAGCAGTACTGAACATGGCTGTAAAGGACACTACTAGTCCTACCATCAGAAGCTGCCAGATCTGCCCATGCTATGTAGCGGTATTTATGTGTCTGCTCTCATGCCAGATAATCCCACCACCACCTCGCAAGAACATGGTGTATCCACAATCAACCCCTGCATTTGTGGAGTCTCCTCTTCTCATCTAATGACAAGGACGTTGCAGAAGGGAACAGAGGGGGTGCAGACCTCTCTAATAAGAGGTGACTGTTTGTGACCTAGATAAGTTTGACCTAGGCATAACAAAAGAGGAGAGAAGCACTCAGGTAGGTGTATTTGTCTTTTTCTTAATTTTCTTCCTTTTTCATCCTCCTCCCATACTTTCTTTACCTCAATATTTCCTCTTTTCTTAAAAGCATCTTTTCCAAATGTCTCCAGGCATGGAGAAAGGAGATCACTTTCTGAAGTGGCTGTTATATTTTGGCATTAAGATCATTCCACACTGCACGCTTTCTTTGGTTAGACAGCTTTTCTAGCAACAGATCAAAAATTCCAACTATAACAAATTACACTTGCAGACCAGTAAGCAATCATTGGAAATTGAAATGAGGCCACAGTTTGCCCTGTGCAGGAGAGCACACGGCACACTGTAGAAACTCTTTGCGGAGTGCTTTGTAACACAGCAAAAGTGCTTTAGCTGAATCAGTGTTAGCTACAGCGAGTTTAAGGGAATGCTGCTGTCATCAAAGTTACTCCAGTTTGACAGCACTGAACAGAGCAAAACTTTACCAAGAGGAACACAAACACTTCGAACAAGTAATCAAGCTGCAAAAAAGAATGGATGGCAAACCATGAATACGGACATTTTACTACGTCGTGTTTAATCACCTGTTTTTGTAATTGGTAGCACTGCTTCAAAGCTCCAACATCGCAAGACTGAAGAGAAAGAAAGACATTTTTGTGTTGCTTGGCTAGGACATTCCTCATTCTCTATTGGAAATGCTCTTTGGAAACATGGGTGAGCCAGAAAATATTTGAGACAAGAACTAAAATAAAAACAAATCCACTACACTGATGGATCAGCATCTAAACTGCTAAAAAAACGGGTGTTCCCTCAACCCACTGCTAGCGCTGCCCATCACCCTCGTACTGTTTCCCCTACTGTGTCTGTCTTTGCTCTTACCCTTGGACCATGCCACCATGCAAGTGTCGGTGCTGGCTGGCTGACAGTGTGCCCCAATGTGCCTCTTCCACCAGGCACAGGCACCATTTCTTCTGGCACACCAATTTCAGATAAACCCCTTATCTCCCCTGCTTTCACCTGAATCAGATTAGCTGAGCCCATATATGCACAGTAATTAATCGACTTTTCTTAATGAGGACAGTATGAGTTACTCTATCTTTAGATCGATGGGGTCAGTAGTCTTTGGCAAAGGGCTAAGATAATAAGCCGGAGGCAGCAATAGATTCAACTGCCCTTGCTGGCTCTGGAAGAGAGTATTTGTAAACAGCAGAAGATGTCTAAACACACAGTAAAAATAAATATCTCATGTTACAATTTGAGGAGTACAAGAGCTCTGTTTCCAAGTGACTGAGTAGAAGAAGGCAATGGGGTTAGCAGGCACAAGGGGCCTCAAGACTCAAGCCATCAGAAGGAGCTTGGCTGTCACTCCTCAAGTCAGTCAGCACCCGGACTGAAGTCGTGTGGTCTGAAAATGCAAAGCAGATCATCAGCTTGTTCTTCTGGAAAAAAAAAAAGTGCGTATTAAACAACTTTCCAGAATACTGCAAACAACCTCTGTAATCAGCCTTGCAATCCAGACCAACCTTGGTCCCAGCATCTTAAGAACGCCAGTGTCCTGGTGGCTCCTGAACTCGCTGGCGCAGCTGGAGCATGAGCTGGAGTGTTCTGAAGGAAGCAGAGCACACGAATAGTATTGCATCCCTGTCACACACACAGCCACTGGGACATTCACGGGGGTTAAAAAAAAGAATCCTCACTAAGCAAGGTGGCATTCCCTCCTCTTTTGCACACAAAGTCCTTCTGAAACCAGTTCTTAGCAGCCTTAGCAGCCACAGAGGTAGTACTTCTTTTCAGGGGCAAAGAAACCTGTCAGGTAAATGGCATTTACAAGAAATTGGCGATATAATTCTAAAGCATTAGAAGAATGATGTCTTTAATTTAAGTGTGACATTGTCTTAGGCGTTTATATCCACCAAAAAAAATCCTCCAAAAACCTCCAAAACCACAGACCAAAATCATATAGCAGGAGGAGGAGGAACAGTTTAGGACTGCATGAAGACAGAGAAAGTTTCCAATTGCTTTAATTTTCCTTTTATTAACTCTTCCGTAATGCACAGTTTATATCTGCACCATGAACCACATATGAGATATGCTAGTCATTTTGCTTAATGTACTCCGTGGAAGGTGCTCAGACATTACAAGTGATATAGATGGCATGAAGATTGTCTGCTGCTAAATTTCCTGAGAAATTAGGCCCACTCACTAAGTCTACTGAGTGACTTGTTAGCTTTTCCAAGTTCTGAACTGAACATTCAGCAAGAATCTTCTCAGGTTTGTGGCTATAAAATGATGCATTGAGAGTTACTGCCAAGAAAAGACAGGAAAATTAAAGCTTTTAGTATAACTAATAAAAATTGCTTGAATCACAACCAATTTCTCCTGCAGCTTTAGGTAGCACATGGCACAAGTCTATCCTGGATAAAATGTAAGAGATTCTGAATTATCAAGTTACCTTTTTTGAGACGTAGTTAGGAAGCTTTCTGAAACATTATAACATAACTGCTTTTATTGAAATTTCATTTGAGACTGAACATGTTTGAATACTAAGCAGTGCATATTATGGTGAATTTCAGTGTGGATATTAGACACCAGCAGAAACAAGCAAAAACAAAAAGCATATTTTGGTTAATATTGTAAAATAATTAAAAGGAATTCAAAAACATCTCAAATAACTTGCATAATAATGTATATTTTTACGTCATCTCAACTTGTATTATAATGCATATGTTTACATCACCTTACTGTGACTACCCTTGAGATTCAAAGCTGCGCTTACCTGAGCTAGGATATCTTAATTACATCTGGAAAAGTATTTAGGAAAGCAGAATGTTGGATAGGAAGATAAGATACAGAAAATAAGTATATTATTTTACTGCATACTGTTGCTGTTCTTAATCTGATTGCTGCAGATGTTTGAACAGATACTCTGAAGGTCAGGGAGCTACGCGTATGGATGGACACCATTCATCTCTAGGTCTTCCAGTCCACAAGAGCTCAAGCTCACTGTGTGGTTGTACCTACTGCATCTTCCCTGAGAGAGCTGCTCGGAGAATTATGTTTTACAAATCATCTGAAAAACAAATGCAACCCCAGGACAAGCACATTTCCTAGAGTTATGGGGGCCCTGAAAACTTTTTACAAGGTGGATGAGTTTTCTTGCACACCTTTCCCCGACACCTAGGAAATCAGCTTGAACTCTCCATTGTACTGTGCCATCCTGTCAGCTTTTCAAATCCTTGAAAACAAACCCAGTGTGGGTTTACGAGACAGTTTACTCTGTCTTTGGGATTGGCACTGGGGTGTTGTACCACACGCTGCTCTACTACCAGCTGGTTAATCTCTCATTCTCCTCCAAATGCATTCATGTAACAGCTCTCCCCATTGTATTCTTCTACTAAAACATGATTCAGACCCTTTCTGAAAACCAGCTGTTCACTCTGGCAATTCCTGCTGCTAATCAATGTTTCATTAGTTACAAGGTGTTTTTTTTTTTTGTCTGGACTAAATCTATCACTTTTCAGTCCTATCAGAAGTTACATTAAAACTCAGATATATTTTCGTCCACAAACCCATCATTTTTTTTTTTTTAACTGGAAATGGGCTGGAGAAGCAGTTTTGATTGGGAAGGCATCCTTCACCTGACACTATCAAATGAGAGTTGTGAAGAGCTGGGCTGTTGTGCAGGTTCCCAGACTTCCCAGTACAGAGAGAGGTTTGGTACTGTATGTTATGAAGGGGTTGTACTGGTTGTTTGACACAGGTGTCCAAAGGAGCAGTGGAGATAGCTGCACTCCATCCTCCAGGAGAAAAGCCCAGCCAAAGCTTTTGATGGGGTTAATGGAAGAAGAAATGTCTTCTGTTGCTCTTCCACAGGTGTATAAATTGCACAGGAAAGCAATTACAGCTCTTCATACTAGTAGCTTAAATTTATTTTGATTTTCATCAGATCAACTAATATAAAATATATTTCTGAGATATGCAATAAAGAATGTTAGTTAATATAATACACAGATTTAAAATGAGATTATAGAATTAATATTTAAAATGTTAAAAATTCAATTTTAATACTTAAAATTTAAATAAGTTGTTTAGAATGTATTTTATATGTGCCTTTCTTGTGTGTGGTGGTGTTTTGTCCTGTGTATATATAATATCTCATGGAAATGTGTGACAGATATGCTATTATTTTCTGTTTCAGCTTCAACATTTACTTAGTCAAGGATGGAATTAACAGCTTGATAGAATGAAGGACCTCCAACTTGCATCAAGTAGTGAGTGATTGTTCTGTGTTGAGCAAAGGCCAAATCTACAAATATTTACTGAAATAATCCTTCCCTCTCAGCTTTCTTTCATTGTGTTAAATGGGAGCACTGAATGAAAGAGAAATTAACCATAGTTAGCCCCAAAGTTCATTTTTCATTTTGATTTTACTGGTCTAGTGGTAACTCACCATTCTGGCGTTACATGCAGCCAATATTTCAGCATTCCAGCGGCTGATAGAGAAATTGGGTTAATTTAGTTCTGGTAAATTAGAAACACCTTCCATTTCCAAGGTAACAAGAAATCTGAACAATAAGAACAAAGGTGTCTTTTGGACATGGAACACTTCTCAGGGGTTATTTTTTCTGTTTCCAGGTGCCTTCCTTTTGGTCTTGGAAAAATCAGCATCGCAACTTGAGAACAGAGGGTTGAATTCTTTGAAGGGGAGGGAGTATATGGGAGCCATAAAATATCTTAAAAATACTCTATCTTGTTTTCCAGGGAAGATTTAGACAGCTGTGGTATACATTTCAGTACAAAAAAGCATTCAATTGCAAACTGCAATATTTATGTTGGGAAACGCATCCTGCTGTTGCCTTCTGTAAGCAAAATGTCTTTATTCTGATGCACACTTTAAGAGAAAGAGAGAGAGAGAGCATCACGGATGCTTCTGCCTGCCTCATGAGAATTTGGCTAGAAAGGGAAAATGAGAACATGAGGCAATCCCCTGACAAGTGCCATGAAGCTTTTCTGAATCAGATTTTTTCAAGTTTCGCAAATCAAATTTTTTTTTTTTCAATAGGAAACTAAACAGAACTCCAACACTTGCTTAGAGACAATACATTTTTAATGGAACATTTTACATTGGGAAATACCTAATTTTCTATCTTTATAGGATGTAATCAGTCTTACTCCTAAAGTACAGAAGACAGATGCTGCGCCACAGGGTCCAGCGCTTAGCATAGATAAACAAGTCAGGTGTCTTATCTCAGCCTCCAGTATCCCTGAACGACTCTCCTCCATTCCAGCCCATCTCACTCCCAATACAACCTCATGTTTGATCACTTCCCCATCTCATACAGCCCCACTCCAAGACTTCTCCAGCTTTGTGCAGAGTTTTTCACCCAGTAGCTGCTATTGCTCTCACTAGGACCTTTAAAACTACTTCAGACTACTTAAACATGGAGGCAGGAGGGGAGATCAACCTCCAGCTTTCTTCCATTACAGTACTGATTTTATTTGGGGCATGATAATGTAAAGCCACAAATTCCAACAATTAGACACTGGGCTGTATCTTCTCCTTAAAGAGTCATCTTGTAATAGAAACATGTATAAAAACTGGAACAACAATGCAGGAATATTAAAAAGATACAGTATTAAAGCCAACAATACTTAGTATAAATAATTTTATTTTACGAATGAGAGACACATTTATAAGAAATGTGCGTATTTCCTTCTTGAAAAATTCAAAAGATGGACTTTGGAAAACTATTAAGTTTCCTAACAGATATTCAGTTTTCATTAGTCTTTTTGTAAGAGTAAAGGGTCCCTAAGAGCTATGATTTAACTGGAAGAAAATATAACAGTTTTGAGTGTTTCTCAATAAAATTGCAAATATCTAGTAAAGCCCTTTTAAAAAGACACTAGTGAATTAATTAAAAAAAAATCTATAGCTAGATATTAAAATAATGTTAGATTTTTGTTGTGTGGTGATCCTTAATTATTTCAATGCTAAGAGCTATTGCAGGACTAATTCTGTGACTTTATGAGCAGATATTTGTTAATGTTTGGATATTCTAACAATTTATTTAATGATATCTTCTTTCCTCAACTTTAATCTTAACTACATTTTAACAAAGCATGCAACTTAAGTTCTGCTGCACAAAATACCCTCCATGCCTTAACAAACTTTAGGGTCCTTTAACTGCCTTTTTATACAGAATTTTAGGCTGGGAGGAACAAAAGGATGCACTTTTCACGACCCTGGAACCCTGTGACCACTGGGAAATCAAAAGGGTGGTGACACGAAGGAAAACTATTGTCCACAAAAATAAGCTCTTCAAGGGGCACCAGGAATGCACAATAAAATCCCAGTTTCCTTTGTGTAGCTGTTTATGCCTATGTCTTGCATCATCCAAAAGCTCAATAAAAGATCTAAACTAAAAAGGAATCTGGGTTTCTAAGAAAAATCCATATTCTCCACAAAAAAAAAAAAAAACGCTGTGAAAAAGAATCTTTTAAGAATTCATCATCTTTTCACATATTAAATATGTAACTCTGAGGCAAAGAAAATCCTTTTGCCTGCTCTTTGGGAATCAGAGAGGGAGATTTAAAAAGTTATTCTAGCAAATAGGAGCAGATGGGAAAATAACCTGATTTGTCAGGACTGGAGGATTTAGAGATTTTGTTGCCTTCTAACTCTATCTTTACTAGAAAATAGGAGCATGTAAGAGTTTAATTAGAGATCTACTAAAATCTATTTTGACCTGAAAATATTTCAAGTAAAAAGAAAAAAAAAAAGAAAAAAAAAAAGATGACTGGTCCTACATTCTTGATTAAGCAAAGCTGCTATTGAAGCTAGTAGCCTTTTTGTCCTTTGAGGACTGCAAAACATGGAAAAATATCCATACCTTGCAAACAAAAAATAAAGACAAATAAAACTATGTGTGAGTTTTGCATGATAGTCTCTCAAAATAAACTATTATGTCATATATTGTTATACAAAATAAAAAAAATGTTATTGTTGTTAAAGTCTTTTTCAAAGACTTTTTCTAATTCAATTTGAAATCAGGGGAGAGAAAAAATTCCATTGACTTTATTAGACTTTGCATCAGAGCATTGCCTGGTAATTTATGCAAAACATTATAATTATTTTTTTTTCTAAAAAAAATCTTTTAATATAAATGTGTAAAGGGAAAATATGCAGTTAGGACACTTGCTTGTGTGTAAATACTAATCAGAGATTTGCACAGCAAAATTGAAGTGCTGTGCTTGCAGAGCAACTTGAGACAATGAAAATGGTCAAATACTCTTTGTAAGCAAAAGTGAAATCAACTGATTTTTCTCTTAGAGACTTGAAAAAAAAACATAAGCAAAAGCATATTTTGAGAAAAAAATACAGTTCAAATGTCTGTAGTTTTAACAGTCTACATTTATATAAGGAAAATGGAGAAGTATCTTTTTTAAAATATATATTTTTTTCAAATTGTATAAATTAGTTATCAGAATGATTGTGAAAATTTATTTCTGGTGAACAATGCCAAAAGGACTGATAAATTTTATGGTGGTCATCTTTACAGACATATGTAAATTCATAATTTTAATAAAAGGCAATTAAACTGTCCTGAAAGCAATAATTTCTGAGTTGCTGATGCACGTGATCTTTTTAACTATTATATTTTGTTGTAGATTTTATAGTAAGAATACATTATACAGTGCTTCTAAAACTGATTATGCAAAAGCTGGAACAAGCAGCACAATAAGGGACTGCAGTCTAATAGGCATTCCAAAAACTTAGTAAAAAGCCCAAACCTACAAGTGACCTCTTGAGCCCTGAGGCACATCACGCAGACTACAACATTTTGGAGACAAACTGTACTTATTCCTGGTCATGTTTTCAAACAATTTGTGAAGTGATTTAATACATCCAAAAAAGTAGAAAATAAATTTGTATTGGATTTTGTGTAATATTGTAACAACAAGTAAAGAAAAGTTTAAGAATCGAAACAGTCTTAAAGGTTGATGTATTTTTGCACATTTAATCAAGGCTTGATGTTACAAATATCCAAAAGGGATTTTAAAGACAAACAAACCTCAAGGGAAAAATCATGTTAGAATTCATTTTATTCTCAATGAATGTTTAGCCTTCATAAAGTTTTGTTCTTTCTGGTTAATGCTGAGAAGAACGATTTATCTTCTAGGCAAGCCAAGCACCATCAAAAAATTCAGTGAGCCAGTAGTGGTGATCAACATTTTTTAATGCAACACTCCTCAGGAGGAATGTAATAGAATAGGATCTATCAAAATGAGTCATTTAGAAAGGAAAGGAAATGTCTACTTAAATCCAAATAAACAAAACAGAAAGGCATATTGTTTTAATGCTATACTTTACAGTATGTGTAAGATGCAATATCACTGATACAATCAATGTTTAAATTATACAGAGGTTCATGTGCAAAATCTTGCTGTGGAATCTGCATTTCTGTTTTACATGGAAATGCATGGTAAATTACATATATATACGTACTGAGCGTACTCTTGTAATTTGTCTTTAAACTTCTTAAGTTTAACAGTTTTTAATCAGAACAGCCAAAATCTACTGGAGAAGTACATGGCAGAAAAATATACTTTAAATCACTAGACAGAGATCTTTTTGCTGCCTTTTTATACAAAATTCTGGGTCCATTATAACAAAAGGATGCACTTTGCACGACCTTGAGAGCCTGTGACCATTGGGAAATCAAAAGGGTAGTGACACTGAGGAAAACTATTGTCCAGAAAAATAAGCCTCTCCAAGGGGCACCAAGAATCCACAATAAAATCCCTGTTTCCAAGAAAATTCAGGCATTTCCATCAAAAAAGACTGGTAAGATAAATAGAATGTCCTCATAAGCCACAGATTCTTAATAATACAAAATGTCTAAGTCCATGGTAAACAAAGCCCCAACGAAAACTAACATCTACTAACTCAGGCTTCTCAAGACCTAGGTCATGACCTAGCGCCGTGTCACAAGGTACCTCAAATGCATTTCGTAGCTGAAATTGCATGGAGCTTGTTTTGTATAATATATATTTCGGAGTTTCACTCCTGTGCAGAGCTCATAGAACTGCTACAGATATCTTCTGGATGACAAATATGATTTCAGTGCTAATAATTGTTGCTGCCATTATCTTTTAAGAATTTCAGTTTACATGAGACCACATGCTGATCTGAATGAAACCCTATCATGCTAGTTGCTTTCTTGCTGTCTGCCCTTAAATTTTGTGCTTTTTTGTTTTCCCTCAGGTTTTTCAATTAATCCATTTTGAAGCTTTACAGATCGGTAGCTAATGCATTTTGATATATTTAATACAAACCCTTAATTCTTCAATTACTTTTTTTTTTGTCTTGAATTCTCTTCAGTTTTTTCTAGCGATAGCATGGGAGAAGAATATTTGTGACAGATTCAAATGTCAAAGTGTTATATTTTGTGAAAATTAAATGTAGCTACGATGATGAAGTAGTTTGGAGAATGTCTGGTTTGATCTTGAGCCATGCTTGTAGTAGTAACTTCCTCTTTTTCTACCTCAATCCTGTAGGAGGCAGAAGTCAACAAATCTCTCGCTATTTTACATGGCATGAAAGCATTTTTGTTACTGAATGCCATGTCTTTGCTAATCAGTGCTGGCAAGAATTAATTGAACAGGGAAAGTTATACCTACCAATATTTTTAGTTGACAAATACTTTTTTAAGCCTCATCCTGCAAATGTTTACATGCACAAGTAACTTTACCCAAGTAAATAAAGCTACTTGCGTGTTTAGGTGCTTGCAGAATTTGCCTATAGTTTCCATGACAATCTAAGGAAAATAATGTATAATTTTTCTGTAAGATTTAACTAAAGGACATACGTAATAGGAGGAGTTGGGAACTAGATGACATATTTATTAACTCAATTTAAGTGTAAATTCTCAAGAGTTATGGCCTCCAAGAATTTCTGTACATTGGCTGTAATTTTAACTTTTATCCTTGCAAACAACGGTGGGGAACATTATTAAAGGGATGGCGTGATGAGTCAGTTGCATGGGCTGAATTACAAGAATTTGAATGTTTTCACTTATTTTTGCAAAGCCGACAGCTCTGAAATGTAAACTGCAAATTTGCCTCAACTAGTTGCATATGGCTCATGTTTAACCAGACGATAATTTAACGTAATTAGGTGCACAGTAAACTGTTCTCAAACGCTAACAAAATTTGGTGTCTTGAGATTCAAAATTTACATGAAAAGCTGCCTTCTGCCCACATCAATTCCATGTACCCTGCCCTATCCTGATTAATGGAATTGCACCGCAGAAAAAAGTTAATAGTTTTCATTTATACGGCGGGAGCGAAGCCATGCAAGCAGAGGGAAGGGGCTGTCTTTCCATGGCCAGCAACCTGAAGTCCGGAAAAAAGCGACCGTGGCAGGTTTTTTTCGCGGAGGAGCCTTGCAAATCTGCTGGAGCAGGAGCTGGTTTTGCGCCCCGCGCTAGAAGGGAAGCGGGGAGATGGCGCTGCCGGCGGAGAGGGCACCGCATCCTCTTGCCCATCGCGGCGGCTGGCAGCCAGGCTTATCGGCTACGCACGGGAGCTTTTGCTCCGGTGCCGGATCCCGGGGTGCCACCGCGCCGCGGGGATGCTGCGAGCCCTCGCTGCAGCCGGCTGGCAAGCCGGAGGCAAAACTCCATCCCCTTCCCCGGCACCTGGGCTCCCGTGGCAGCCCGCACCCCCGGCTGGGGGCTCCGCAGCCTCTGCCTTCGCCCCAAACGGCCCCCTCTCCCCCTCCGTTACTTAAAGCGGGTGGATATTATTCAGGGTTTGGGGAGCCTTTCCGTTTCTCGCTCGGCGATGTACTTCGACCTGTTTGCAGCTTGGGGGCAGAGCCAGGCTGGCTGGTGCTGGCAGCGGGGAAAAGCTGCTTTCTGGAGTTTCTCGCAGCTGAGACCGTTTCTTGCGGGGGAATTCCAGCCTCCTCTCCTCGCCTAGACATTCTGTCACTGCATTCTGGTGAAGAGCTCCCCTCCTAGAAAGTTTTTTTTTATATATATATATTATTTTTCGAGACCATCTCGAATATTTGCATGTGGACTCCAGCATTTGTCCACCCTTAGCCTCATTTCCAGGCTGGCTGAATCTGTGGGCTTCATTCCTCAAGAAAACACCTTTTCCCACTGGCTCAGCTGGACTGCACATTCTTCCTTGCGCTAGGGCTCGTTTACGTCTTATCATGTTTTTCCTTTAGAGCAGAAAATTTGGGGCATGGAGTAACAGGATCATCCTTTAAGTATGCGCATCCAAAAATGTGTTACACTACTGTCAATACGTTCTCAGTAAGGACCTCGAGCATGCACAACACATTCCCTGAAAAAAAGCCTTGCCTCAGGACGAGAGGTGAGGTTGTTACGCCTCTAGCCATAGCTCTGGGAAGATACAGCAGGTTTAAGCTGTTTTTACGCCCTTCTAATCCTGAGCTGCTCTGCAGGCTGGAGTAGACCCCAGCGTTATTTAGTCAGCCTGAGGTCTCAACCAACGTGTCTTAGCTACGCTGTGAGCTAAGTTCTTCCCTGAATTTCCACAGTGCTACTGCAAGAGGCAACAGGCTTTCTGAGCGACAACTTCGAGCGCTGCTCCGCTCCTGCACAAACGTTTGGAATGGAAATCACTGAAGGGAAACTTTGAGAAGCTACATAATGAAATGCCTCTCCCAAATGGATGTAAAAAGTACTCCGCACCGCCCTGCTCAGCCTAATTGACAAGATTTTGAATGTAATGGCTACATACACTGATTTCTGTCGAGGATGCCTGCTGTCGTGCAGTCAGTGCTCCTGAAGACATGCTGATTGTCAGAGCACCTGAAGAATGACGGGCTCTGATCTTGCACAGAGCAACAGGGCCTCGGGGATGCTCTGGGTGCTGATGGTACCACGCGAAGCAGGTGCACCTGGCAGTTTCAGATGTTTATAAAGGCTGCCCAGCATCGATGGAAGTTTTGTACATTAAACAGACAACCTGAGAGCTTCTGTCTGCACTGTGCTAATATTTATTCAGAGGGAGAGAGAGAGAGAGAGAAGAAAGAGAAAGAAGAATCTTAGCAGTGCATGTTGCACACAACTGTAGGAATTCAATGTCGGAAAAAAGTACCAGCTGTTTTTTGACTGTGCATGGTTATACAATGTGTGTGCATGCTGCCAGTTTTCTCACATGTTCAAATATCTATACCTCTGCCTCCTTTTAGAGGCTGGCTGTCAGAAACAGTTCTCAGAATCTAGCATTAGCTTGACCTCCTAGAGTGTATATAAGCTGACCAACTGGGGCAAGGTGAATGTGTTCCCTTTACCTGAGAAGGAGCTTCTGGATAGAGAGCAACATTGAGACTTCATGACACAGCGGGAAGAGGAAGACAAGCTTTGGGTCTTGGGGTCTTCTCGTCAGGTCCTTACATCAAACATTGATAATATATGTAGATAGCAAATAAAAACATAGCCAATATCACATCACATCCTACAGTAACAGAGTAACAAAGCTCAAATATATATATATATAAATTCTATGTGTAACCTGTAGTCAAACAGTAATTTATCGACTCATTTCTAAAATGTCACGTGGCGTAAAGGAAGTATATTTTGGAAGTACATGTCTCATCTAGAAATGACTTGAGCATACTTTTAAGTTTACACACTGTGAAGAAGTTTAAACGTGTACTATTCTGCTCCACTGACTCGAAGGAGGAGTTAAGCGTGCACACAGAATTCTGTGCAGGACTGGGACCAAAGTCTTCCCTGACCTTGCCCACTAGCCTTGGACTAGGCTGAATAATCAGGAGGACTGCTCATGTCTGTGAGCTGCCCAGCGCATGTGTAAAGTGTCACATCAGTCTCGGTGTAACCTGCCGTTGTAACTCATTTTGATGGAAAGATGATTGCTCATCAAGACAGAGTTTTCACGGACTGCAAATTTATACAGCCCCCATTTAAGCTATTTACAGAGTTTTAAGGGCCTGAGCACTTACTGAGAAACGTAGCTCATCGTGGGTAGTATTTTCTCTCTCTAATGTCAATATTAATTCTTATGAAAATTAAGATTTAAACAAAATCTAGACAGCTCACAAGATATTCTGATTGCCAGCTGTGGAGAAATAAAATATATTAAGCAATTTACAAAAGGGGAAGTTGTGCACTGTTACAAAATAGAAAACTGTACTTTGTAATTAATATGCAGGGATATGCACATGGCATAAAATGTCATTATAGGTGCAAATAATCAAAATATCAGTGATATTTGGCAAAATTGGGAACCTGTCTGGGAAGAATACGTACATTTGGAGTGAAACAAAGTAAAGAAACAGTAATACAACAAAAACCTTTTGATGAGAAAGGTGAGTCTCAAACCACAGAGAGTTTAATAAAATAATATGGGAAGGTATAATCCATGATCTTACCAAAATGGCTTAAGGATATGTATCTGAGGATGTGTGTTTAACAAGACTAAGCCTATCTATTGAGAATCCGAAAGAGAAAATACATGGCCAGATTGGCTGTGAATTCAAAACTCTTGTCTTCAAAGAATTGATTTTGATGGGAAAAAAAAGCAAAACCTGTTACTGAGAAGCATTTTCAATATAGCAGTTCAACATTATATTGGGCCCTATCCTGTGAACACAACATGGGTCATTTACTCATGCAAGTAACTGACTCCAGTAGACAATTTATATCCAGATTTCAGGCTTTAACCCGTGTGAAACCAGAACGAATACATGAAGAACTCAGTACCGTAAAAGGGTGAGTTTCTTTAACTTCCCCTGGTCTCAGTGAAAGTGGAAGCAACTCACAGAATCAAGATCTATAGAAATTGCATACAAGAGTTGCAGAGAAATTGAATTTCAGCCTGGATTGGAAAGCTAAATGCAGAATTTAACATATTTACATATCTACTGAACTATGGAAATAAATATCAGATGGAGCTTTTATTCTTTATATTTACATTTTGATTTAATAAACATGTCCATAATGAGTTGTCAAAGCTCTTAAAAAGACAGCTTTGAGACATTAGTATGCAGCAATCCTTTAAAGCATATCAGATATACATAAAATGTTACATTATTTATCACAGCAATCAATACTGTAAAAGAAAAAATAATAGAATTAGACAAACTCCACGTCATTTCTATATATTTGTTTCTCAATGCAAATAATTTGTCATTTTTATGTAGATTGGCCTTATTTAGGAGTGGGTTTAGTGGTTTTATAAACATGTTTCACATAACAAGAATGCAGATAACTTAGGTTAGCCATAGCTTGTATTTCTATTTTAAAGGTTCACAGATGAAGTACAATAAATAGAAAGGTGAATGTCATTTTCAAATCTGTTTTACTAAGACAGTGACAAAGGTATGAAATCTTTTGCAATAAAACCTTTTTCTACTATCAGTTATTTTTCATACAGAAGTGCAAATACATAGAGATTATTCAGAAAATAAACTTGAGTTAAATTTTTCATTGACACTGAGGAAAAATTTGAATCATAACCTCCAAGTATTTCTTTTTCGTCTGTCCTCAAAAGAATAATTTTCATTCAACCTATTTTTCAGCTGAATGCTTTAAAACAAAGACAGTTTAGCAGGAAATGAGATGTAATCCACAGTTATATGAACAATCCCAAGTGTGCAGCACACAAAATTAAGACAAATCTTTAAGGAAATCTACTCCTGCAAAGATTTACCAAACTTGTGACAGTGTGAGCATTCTCAGAAAAAGTTAGCCATCACTGTAGGATCAGCAGAGTAACTTTGTGGCTAATGATTAAAGTACTTTCTCTTAAATATTCCTTTTGTTTGTTTGTTTGTTTCTTTCTTTTTAAGATGACCTGTTCTGTGTGAACATCCTCTTCCAAAATTATGAAATATTACATCTGAGAGACTCCAGACTTGGCTGTAAAATGATTTCTGGGTACTGATTTCATCCTGTTGTTTTGCAACTTTAGTGGAATTCCTTCTTAAGACTTCCAAATATTCCTAGAGTTTTGAAAAATAACTTAGATTTTATCAATCTGTCAGAAGTCTCTCCATATATCAACTCATATGTATCTTTGAATAGTTTGTTCTGAAAAATAATTTTCTGTTTCACAAAGATGCATCCCTCTTGTTTCTGATTTTCATTTCTTTTCTTTCATGCATCCAGATAGCTCTGCACAATTCACTGAGCTTTCCTCTGCATGAAAAAAGGTCAGACAATAGTTCTAATTCTTGAAGGAAACAGAAGTGGAAGAGGCAGTCCAAGGCAATCCCTGACCATAGCTGTTAAAGAGCATGAATGAATCAGTAACCATAATGAGATAGAACAGAATTATCTGCAACACTGAGAAGAAAAGTGCAATGAAGGAAACAGAAATATCTTCTCGGCAAGTATGCATGTACATGATTCAATTAGAGAAAAAAAAATCCAAATTCTTGCATATACGTAGAGTAAAAGAGCGAGTAATGTAATTTCACCATAAATTTTTAAAGTGATTTTCAAGAAAACATTTCTTCTCTCTGTCCCTATATAGAAATACCTCACTTAGTCTTCGTAATGTTCCTCCTAGCCTGGAACAAAATCTTACCCCAAGAAGTAACGCGTTATACAAGCGCTACCTTATAAGCTGTAAATCATGTGCATTTGAAAAGACCATCAACAAAGCGCAGAACTTTCTGCAGATGAATAGTTTAGCTAGACAATATCCTTTAAAATATTAAGAAATGTTCCAGCACATTTTTTCTTTTGACTATTGCTTTTTTTAGCAACTGTTGTATTTGCAGACCCCAAGACTCCCTTCCAAGATACACAAAAATACAAGTCAAAGGTCAGCAGGAGGATGTAAAAATACCGTTTAATCTTATCTGTGTAACACTTCATGTAGACTTATTTCACCATCTTCAGACTCTATTTGTTGAAAGACTACTTTATTTCTACACCAACAGAAAAGAGATAATCAATTTGCACCATGTGTTGAGTAAAAGCTGCTACACTTATACATAACTTTACTCTTTATATAACATTTGAGTAATAGTTACGATCCAACGTTGCATATTAAGCAATCAAAAATATCAAAGCATACGATTCCTTTCTTATATAAGGAAGTTTCCTAGTACTGTGACGTGTTTCGTGCTTATGTGCTACAAGTTTTTAAAAAGTTTTCTTTTACAGAGTTAGACCTGGAATCTCTTTTATTTGGGAATGTTTTCCATGCTGTTGTGCATACACGAGTTTCTGGAACATTTGTATTTTTCATTGCCGTGTGAATGCTCTACGCTATTTCTGCGGAGGCACTGACAGCAAGTTTACACACCCATGCTACATTATTGACTTCATTGTTGAGCTTTTTTTTCCGTCATTCTCGACTCGGGACTTCAGGAAGGTACTTTGGCTAACGAGGACAAAATTTAAATTTTGAATCTTCCTGAGCCCTCCGTTACACAAAATGTCCCCGCAGTTCCAAACCAGAAGTCGGTGAATTCGGTACCCGGAGAACATCACACCAAAAAAGTTCGCCACGTCTGATCCGAACGGAGCGTTTCCGCTGATAACGAAGGAACGGCTGGCTGTTTCTGGAAGAAATAATGAAGTAGCCTCCGAAATACTTGTGCCTGCAGAGAGCCCTCCCATCTTGCCGAGGAGCGCTTTGACATGGTCGCTTTGTTTTAGGCCTCACGCACACGGGCGCGCGGGGAGAGAGGTCGGGCAGCTCGGCAGAGCTCTCCCCGAAAACGTGGAAGAACTTGGCTGCGGGATTTCAAAAAAAAAAAAAAAAAAGAAAAAAAAAATTAAACAGCAGTAAACACAGGCGGGACAAAAGCCCCTTTCTCGCCGCGCACCGAACGCGGTGCTGATAGATGACTCCCCGGTTTCCATGGGGACCTTTTTGTTCGAACTTCAGATTGCAGCGATCGGGGCCACACCAGGCACCTCCAGGAGCTGCCGCCGGACCCAGCGGCCGGGCTGGCGGCGGTGGGGCGAGAAGCGGGCCCGGGCCGTCGGCTATCGATCGCTAGGCGCCTTTATTTCCCCAGAGATGGTTACCTCTAAGCCCTGAGGCACGGCGGCCGCTGGCAGGGCACAATTAGCACATTTTTAGCATTCCAGCGAGGGCCGCCCGCCAAGGCAGGCCGACCCCTCTCCCCGGCCTGCCAGGGCGCGGGTCCCCCCCCCCCCCCAACCCTCAGGGACGGGGTCCCCCGGGGTCCCCCCGTCCCCGAGCGGGCCCCTCGGGGTCGCCCCGCCGGGGCGAGGTGCGGGGGAGCCGGGCAGGGCGGGCGGCGCCGCCGGGGGGCTACCACGGCCCGGGCCCCGCCGCCGCTTAGGCCACGCTAGGCCGGGCCGGGCCCGCGGCCGCAGCCTTGGGGGCTTCTCGCCCCAAAACGGCCGAACGGGGCCACGGCCGCGGGCCCTCGGTGCCGGGGAGCCACGCGTGGCCGCGGGGAGGACACCCGGCCTCGGGGGGCGGCGGTTGGGGGGGGGGGGGAGGGGGGGGGGGGGGGCTCAGGCGAAGGGAAGGGAGCAGCCCTCGCTGCGACCCCCGGGGGAGCGGCCCCCGCCGGGCGAGGGGCACCCCCCGGCCGCAGAGCGGAGCTCCCCAAAAAGCGGGGCCACGTGCGCGGCCCCACCGGCCCGGCACCCGCGGGCGGCCCCGAACCCCGGAGCTTCGGCCCCCGGCCGGCCGGGTGCGAGGGGGGGGGGGGGGTGGACGCGGCGCCCCGCAGCCCCCGGGGCGGGAGGAAGAGGAGGCCGGGGCCGCCCGGCTGCCATTGGCCGGGGAGCCGCGGCCGCAGCTGCAGGACACAATTAATTATGCTAATGGCGTGGGGAGCGGATGTACTTTTTTCCCCCCTTTATTCCTCTCTCTTTTTTTTGGCTGGTCGGTGCGGGAGGGAGCCGCCCTGGGCTGGGATCACATGATATTGTCTTCGCGCCACTTTCGTAAAACCCTTTTTATTCCAGGGCTCTGCTCGGGCTAAAAGGTAACGTGTTTATCTTTCTGCTTTCTGCCCCTTTCCTTCCCCTCTCTCTTTCCTCTCCCTCCGCGGACCCCGGCGCGGACCCGGGGGGTGCCCCCCGCGTTCGCGCGTTTTGCTTTTATTATTTTGATTTTAGTCTTTTTTTTTTTTTTTTTTCCTTTTTTCTCCTTTTCCTTCTTTCCTTTCCCCTCCTCGCGCGGCTCCCGCGCCCGGGCAGCGCCGCTCTGGGTGTCCGCGGCGGGGGGCAAGTACCGGGGCCCGGTCGCCCCGGCTCCAACACCGACCCCGGCCCGGCGGCAGCACCGGTGGGGGCGCGGGCGGCCGCCACCCACCTGTAGGAGTGCTCGGGGCTCTGCCCACCGCCCGTCCGGGCCCGCGCCTCCCGCGGCCGCCGGTACCGCCGGGTGCCCCCCTCCCGGTTCCCCCCCCCCCCCGGTGCTCGGTCCTCCAACAATGGACGGGGCCGCGGCGGGAGGGCGAAACTTGTGGTGGGGGGGGGTCCCCGGAGGACTGCGGCGTTACGGGGCGGGCTCCCCGCGCGGGTCGTGCCCACCCCCCCCCCTTCCTTTACCCGACCCCCCCCCCCCCCCCCCCCCGGTGCCGTTCTCCCGCGCCCCGGTTCCGAGGTGGGGGTGCGCGCGCGCGCCGCCCCCCGCGTGGCCGGTGCGTGGGGGGAGGGGGCCGCGCGCGGCGAGCACATGGCGGCAAGGAGTAGTGGAAGGGGGGGGGGGGAGCGGCGGGGCGCATGCGCGGCGCGCGGGGGGCGCTGGGGCTTGTAGTGCGCGGCCGGGCGGGAGGCGGCGCGCGGGAGGGCGGGCGGGGAGGGGAGGAGGGACTGGGGGGGGGGGGGGAGCGAGCTGAGCGCGCGCGCGCGCGCGCGGAGGGGGCGGGCGGGAGCCGGACCACGCGCTCGGTGCAGCCGCCGTCGGGGCGCCGCGATCGGCTCCGCTCCGCGCCCGGCCGCCGGCGGCGGCGGCGGCCCCGCCGCTCTCAGGCAAGCCCCGGGGGTGGCGGGGCCGGCAGGGGAACGGGGGCGGGAGGGAGGGAGCCGCGGCGAGAGGCGGCCGGGCTGCCCCCGTCGGGCCGGGACAAAGGGGCCGCGGGCGGCCGCGCGGAGCAGCCGTCGGGGCGAGTCACCGGCGGGTCCCGGCCCCCGCTTTTCTCCCGGTGTCCACGGGAGGGGGGGGGGGGGCTGCGGGGGGGAGGGGGGCGCCGCTCTCTGGCTGCCGGGGGGGGGGGGGCTGGGGAGGGGGGGGGCGGCGGCGGGCGGGCGGGCGGCTTGGCGCGTTTTTGGGGCTTTGAATGGAGGACTGCATTTCCCACAGTGCTCTGGGCGGCGCTTTAATCGCCGCGCGCGGCCCCCGGACGGGGCGGGCGGCACGTGGCGGCGCGAGCCCCCACCGCCGGCCCGGGGTGGGGGGCCCCCCCCCCCCCCCCCTCGGGGTCCTCCGGGGGAGGGGGCCGCGTGCACGTGGCGGCCGCCCTCCCCCCCCCCCCCAGCCCCGAGCAGCGCCGGGCCGGTACCGGCGGGGAGTGCCCGCCCGGGGCCCCCCCCAGCCCCGAGCAAAGCCCCGGAGCCCCGCAGGGAGCCGGGTTTGGGGCAACGGGGGTGGGGGGTCCCGGTGCCTCGGAGCGTCCCTGGGCGGCCCCTTCTGAGCCGGGGTTTGACAGCGTGGCTGCGGAGGGAGGTTTGAAATGCGCCCCCCCCCCCCCAACAGCTCCCACGAGGAGCGCCCGGGGCTTTGTGCGGCCCCGCGGCGGGCGGCATCGTCTGGAGCGCAGACCCCGCGGAGCTCGCCCTGCGCCGTCGGGTGAAGCCCCCCGGGGGAAGGTCAGGGAGCGGGGCTCGCGGGCAGGGCAGGGAATCGGGGTGTTTTGATACCTACCCGGGGTGCTTCTCAACTGCCGCTGGAAGCGGCGGAGGAAGCCATTTTCACCTTAATTTAAGTGGGAATTAGCTGTGAGCTCTGCCTCCTTTGGTGTGCTCTCCGCCTAACTGCAGTCCCAAAAGTTCGAACCGGTCTCCGCGTCTGTGCTTCCCTAAGAAAACCTCTCCTAAATTGAGTAGCAAATCCATACGCGTCATGCAACATTAATGTTGGTCTTCTCTCTTGGCAGGTACCGCTGGCTCCTGTGCTTCAGTCAAGACACTTCTGCGATGCCTCGCCTGCGCTGAAACGAGAAGACCTTTTAAGTGGAAGAGTTTCTATCTGTTGATGGGCCTTGAGTTGTGCAAAAGTGCTTACAGTGCAGGTAGAGTTTAGGATCTACTGCAGTATAAGCACTTCTGGCATTACTGTGGCGATTCAGTGACGGTAGCAGGGCACAGACGTAACCGGGACTGTTGTTTTGCTGCGTTACAAATGGTTCTTGTGTTAAGGTGCATCTAGTGCAGTTAGTGAAGTAGCGTAGAATCTACTGCCCTAAATGCTCCTTCTGGCACAAGCTGCTGCCTGCACGTCCAAAACCACGCATCCATCTGGCTTAGCTCAGCAATTACAATTTTAGGTAAAGCATTTGTTCGTTGAAGGCAATTGCTCAGGAAATAGTTTTGTCCTAGCAGTATCAAAGTGCTCATAGTGCAGGTAGCTTTGAATCGGACCTACTGTAATGTGGGCACTTACAGTACTGCTAGATAAAGTGCATCTTAGCTAGTGGCAGTTTCTGGAGAAGATGGTACTGATTACAGTCAGTTTTGCAGGTTTGCATCCCAGCTTACTAAAATTGCTGTGCAAATCCATGCAAAACTGACTGTGGTGGTGGTGAATCTGTGGTGAATAATGGGTTTTGAAGCTTTCTGGTTTTTTCCGTCAAGATCTGAAGATGCCTTGCGCTGGTTTCTCCATGGGTGGGGATTTGTTGCATTACTTGTAGCTATGTGTAGAGTATTGCACTTGTCCCGGCCTGTGGAGGAAAGGAGGACTTGTCTTCACGCTGCGCTGCTTAACGTTTGCCAGTTTGGTAAGCTTTGTTTTGCTGTTGTCGGGTGGATCACGATGCAATTTTGATTAGTTTAGTAGGAGAAAAATTGCACGGTATCCATCTGTAAACCGCAAGACCTTCATCGCTGACAACGTAGCTTTTGTCAGTAATCAATTCTCACAGCAGTCTGTAGTAATGTGCATAATGGCTTGCTGGTGACTCCACAGCTTAAAGGGATGGGAAGAGAGAAAACTTCTCCAGATAATAAGGTTTGTCTATCATTTGAAAAGGGGGGGGGGAAATCCCTGGACAGTTGCAGTGGTCCAGGGAAGGGTGTTTGGGGGGTGTTTTTGTAAGAACATGTAAATCACTATGGTGTACTTAATAAAAAGATTTTTAAATAAAACTTGTATAATAATGTGTTTCAGTCCAGTGTGGTTGCAGTAGACAAGTAACAAAGATACGGGAGATGCTTTCTGCTGGCCTCTCAGGGCATCCTCAAGTGAATTGCCCTGAAGCAATAGTCACACTCCAGCCCCCCCCCCCCCCACCTTTTTTCTTTTTTCTCTTTGCCTTTGCCTGGGTGAGCCTTGAAGCCAGGAGTGGAGCTGCAGCTTGCCTCGAAGCACTGCTCCTGGGAAGGGGGAGACCTTGGTTTGTCCCAGCTGCAGAGGCTGCCAAAAAGCCACGAGCCGCTCGTGGAGAGCAGGTTGGATGTAGCAGCCTGAACTCTGCTGCTCTGTGGGGCTGTTGCTGCTGGGGCAAGCAGCGAGGTCTGGATGCTGGCAGGTCAAGGAGGGGTGCTGGGGGTGGGTATGTCCTCTGGTGGTGCATTTGGGAGGGGAGGGCTGTGCCGCTGAAATCAAGGCTGTGCTGGAGTGTGCGGAATGGTTTTGGGGGTTCATCTTTCAACAGGTACCTTGGAGTGTCTTGGGGAGAGGGTTGATGCCCACAAGCTGGGTTTTCTTCTGCATTGTTATAACTATGTTCACGTGTGTTATGTGAGAGTTGTGGATTTTTTTTTTTTTCTTTGAGGCTTGATCTGGAACCACAGAACTGGCAGCACCACTGAGTTGGAAACATCCTCCTTCCCTACTGAAATACCTTGATCTGAAGGGGTTGTTTCGCGGGTTTGGCTTTGTTTGTGGCCAGTGCAGCTGGTAGCTTGGGGACGGGGTGGTTGCACATGGCAGGGACTGGCCGCAGGACTTGGGGAGCAGCAGCTGGGTGTGGAGGCCCTGGCAGCCCAGAAGCTCTTGAATTTCCAGGAGAAGAAATCGGCTGCGGAGGGGAGGTTTGGAGCAGAGCAGCCCCTGCTCAGTGTAAGTGCCATCGCAGAGCTCCTGCGAGGGTTTCCTTGCAGCTGGTGGTGCTGGGTGATTTTATACACCAGAATCTAATCTGAGGCCGAGTTGTAATCTTCCTTGTGCTTCAGGGAGCTGTAATCTGGACCTCAAATCCCCATGCAGACGGAAGGAAAAGATGTTCCCTGAGTGTGGAGCCGTTCCGGTTGCTCCACTTGTTGGCAGTGAGGGAAAAGGGCTTGGAGCGTGTGCTAACTGTGATTCACTCCAGCAAATCGTACCCCAGCCGAGCGAAAAGCGTCGGGCTGTGCTCATGCAAGGAACGAAACTGAAGTTTGTTACTGCGTTAACGCGCTCTTGGGAGGCGCTCCAGGGTGCGTCGCAGCGGCGTGCTGCCTTTGTGTTGCTAGTGCCCGATCAGTGCCCAGCACTCTCGTGCTGCAGCGTGCTGACCCAGGCCCCGCATGGGCACGCAGGGGCGCTTTTTGGGTGAACTGCGCTCACGCTGGCAGGGATGCGGTGCGCTCAGTACAGCCTATGCTTGATAAAAGAGCTGGCGTGGGGACAGTGGGGGACATGCATGGTGTCTCGTGCTGTGCCGGTGCCAGAGCTCCAGATGGGCACCGAAAAAAAAAACCCGGGGTCTTTGATGGCTTCGGCAGCAGCCGGTGAGTTACCTGGGTAAGGGGTTGCTCCTTGTTGCTGCTTGTGACAGCTATTTATTAACAGCGTAGGTGTTTGCTTCTTCGACAAGCATCTACCCAGTCTGTTCTCAATGACAAGCCTGCAGTTTGCGATTTGCGTGGTTTGTATGAAATTTACCGCTCAAATCGCTGAAGTTTAGAAGAAGCAAGCAGAATGTTTCCGCAGCTGCACGCTGGCTCAGGCACCGGGAGGAAGCGGGATCCTCTGCTCTGCCGGGAGCAGCCCCTGCACACCGGCACCCTCAGGCAGCGAGCTGCCTCATGGCTGGGCTCTGCTGCTCGGGCGCCGTGGGCAGCACCAGCCAGGGAGATGGCAAGGAGGGCCGACCCTCAGGACGTCCGTATTGCAGGTTTGGAAGTCAAATGCATGCTGCTGGTGTCACCTTAGCGCATCCCTAAGGCTGGTGGGGAAGATCATGCTGTGAGCAGGGGCTGCAGAGGGTTTATGCGACGGCACGAGTGTGGCCGCAATGATGGGGCGCAGGCGTGGGCGTTTGGGCAGCGCCCGAATGCTTTGCTGCAGCAAAGGAGGGAAGTGGTGAAACCTCCCCTGGCCACACGTGTGCTGCTGCTGTCCCAGAGCTGGCGCAGGGTTGCCGCCCTGCTTTTTGGACGAGCTTGTTTATTTTTCTCCGCGAGAAGTGTTGCAGCCATGTGGGCATCGGTGCTGAAGGGCCGAGGCCGTCCAGGAGCTGTCGCCGCGGCTATTTCTGGGAGCGGGACGTCAGACAGGAGTTGGCACCGGTCGCTTTTTACTGGAAGTTTATAAATAGGTATGGGCGCGCGCAGGCGTGAGGGCTTCACGTGGAAAGAGACAGCTCTCGATCTGGAAACTTCAGAGGGCTTCTACCATCCGAGTGCCGGCTCTATTTTTGCAGAGTGGGAATATTTCATATTATTTCAGTCTCCTTCCTGCCGCTCAACGTTTTCTGTTATTTAATGTGTGAGCAGTTATTCCCAGCTCTAATCAGTGTTTATCTAGCGGAGCATCCCGTGGGTACTTGTCGTTTCTCTTAAAGGAAGCGTATTAAAATCATTCTTAACACCTCTGAAATACCATTTGTTTTTAAAGTATCTTCTGCAGCTGGGGGTCTGGCTGAGAAAGCGATTGCGTCGCCTCCATCCTCGGTCCCCTCCCCAGCTGCGCTTCTCTCCGGTATCGAATCACCCGCGGCGGAGCACCACGACGACACGCTTCGCTCGCTGACTTTCTGCATCCACCCATTGATTTAAGTTACCGTACTTCTGCGGTCAGTATTCCGGCTGGCGCGGGCGGATCAGAAGTTGACAGTTATTTGGCTAATTCTCTTTTCCCGTTGGAAGCATCGATTGTGAAGGCGTGTTTCGTTTGCTGAAGGATTTTATAAAATCTGGGGATTGGCAGCACAGAGCCAAAGAAAAAAAAAAAAAAGGAAACCACCAGTGCTCCTTTTACATGTAATAGTAAAAAAAAAAAAAAAAAAAAAAAAAAAAGTCATATAGAAGAGGAAATTACCATTTAGTTACTCTGGTGATACGGAGCTGGAGTAAAGTGATTTATTTATTTTTAATGGAAATAGGCTCTTTGGTGCAAAGTGCCATTCTTGCGCTGTTCTCTGCTGGCGGTGGCACCAAGTCTGGCTCCCAAGTAGGTCCCCTGGAGCAATAGCAAATGGCTGGCAGGACGGATTGAAAAGTTGAAAGAAGTAACAAATCTCTTGGGACTTCAAAGGGCACGCTTTGTTGGCCCGCCTGTCTGCTCGGAGCCTCATTGCAGCAATGAAGATGAAATTGGGATCTTCCTGCCCTAAAAACCCAGCCCCCTTCCCCCCTCCGGAGCTGGACAACTCCTTGTTTGTTAGCAGCGCTCACAGCACTCGCTCCTTCCAGCACCCGTGCTGATGCTCATCAGCGCTTTGTTAACAAAAGCGTATTTCCTACGTAGCACCAGCTCGCAGGATGTCCACTCGTATCCATTTTTAGTGGGCGCTTAAATCCCTGCAAGTGGCCTAAACGTTGCAGCCTGTGTCCGTGCTGGGGCTGGAGACGGGTGGTGGGTGGTAGTGGTCCTTTGGGTGCCAGCTGGTGAAGGTGGGAGGTCGCCCCTTGGTGCTGCTCACCGCGGTCTGCTGCTTGGGAAGCTGCCTGCAGGACTGGCCAAAATAGCCTTTCCTTTTCCTTTTTTTTTTTTTCCCTCCCTCTCTCCTTTTAATTAAAAGGGTCTTTTGCACTGATTGAAGTTTTCTGGTTTGACTGATGAAAAATCTGGATTTGTGTTGATATGGAGTAAGAAGGATACAGAACAATAGGAAAATAATTTAGTCTTTGGCCTTTATTTGGGCTTATGCAAAACCCTAAGTCCTTGTTTTGCTCAGAAAAAAAGGAGCAGTTTCTACAATAATGTTTGTGACTATGAAAGCCTTGTAAATCAGGTGAAGAATGCTGCATCTAAACACTAGTGTTCAATCAAGAGTAACATATGAAAGAGCTTAATTTATTGATTAAAAAAATATAAAATCTCTTTATCATGTTCTGTACGGAAAGTAGCTGAAAGGAGTGCGAGATGGCTACTCACCCTCTGTTTTGGGGAGATTTCGTCTGAAAATAAAAAGGCAGTTTTATTGCTTCTTCTGGAAATGTGCTTGTACTTCCACAATTATTTAATTTCAGTCCCCTAGAAAAAACCTTGTTAAATGTTCACCTCCAAAGTACAAGTCTTGTTCAGTGTGCTACCTGCAGTAAAAGCCTTGCCTAACTCTGAAGAAATTAAATATAAAGCTGGTGGAGTCGGGGCTGTGTCAGGAGAGCGCATTTTTTCCACCAACAGGCCTGCGTGGAAGCAGTGGGGAAGGTAAGGACACTGCTTGCCATTGCCACCTGCCTGTGCAACTTTATTAACGCAGTAAATGCCGCAAAATAGCATTGCGCTAACTCCTGGTATCGCACTGACGCAGCTCAGCCGATGGGCCATTCCCAGGGCAGCAGTGCGCGATAAACAGACCCGTTCAGAATTATTTTTATGTACCAAAACCCTCTTTTACCCAGTTGCGCCGCATTCTCCAACTAAAACATGGGCCTGGCTTGTTTTAGGAGGTGATGACAGGCAGATAAAATGGAATTAGAGCCTCCGCTCGGGTGCAGGCAGGGTTGCAGAGCTGCCTTTAATAGTTTCTATCCTGGGCATTTTGTGTTGCGATGCTGGTCCAGCTGCTGGAAGGTTGTTGGCCAGAGACAGGGATTATCTGGCCCCTGAGCTTCTCTGGTGTGCATTTAGACCTGTGTGAGCATCCTGCAGGCAGCTGCTTGTGCAGCCTTCCCGAGGCATCCCCAGGAAGCATTGCCCATCAGACCTGCACTGCGAAAAACCTGCTGCTGCCAGGGTAGAAAGTGGATGTTAGGGTGAAACTCCACTGCTGCTGCATTTTCAGGCTGTAAAAAAAAAAACCAACAAAAAACACGAGCGCCATCTAGACTAATGCTATTGCATTCCCCCCCATTATTTCATTTCCCCCCTCATTTTTTAGTGGGCTGTCACTACTCGGTGTTTCAGTGGGTGCTCCAAAGCTGCGAGAGTGCCATGGAGATGGGACGGGTTGTTGGTGCTTGGTTGTGCCGACTGCCATCAAGGAGCTTCGCAAGCAGGAGGGTAAAGTGAGGGGATTTGGGAGGGGTGGGAAGATGCCACCGCTGCGGCTCTGCGTCAGCCCACGGTGCTCCTCTTGGCGTGACAGCGTGGGGACCCTCCTGTCCCTGCTGGTCCTGGGGTTAGGTGCTCTGCACCTGGGTTTCTTGCCTCTTCTTCCAGCTGCAGGGCCGTCTCCGGATTTTTCCACATGGCCGAGATGCTCTTCACTACCAGAACCAGACTCACTTTGCTTACGTCCTACCCAACGCCTGAGGTCCCACCGTGCAGATGCGCAAGCTGTCAGTACCATGAGTGGGCATGTTACCTTGAGGGGTTCCTAGGGGTGGGAGCTGCTGCCATGTGCCCTGCTCGCGTGTCAAGGGATTGTGTTCGAGCGTCTGGGTGCTCGTGTCGGGGCTGGCTGCAGGCTGTATCACTCCTGGCCCTGCAGCATCTCCAAGTTACTGTCCCAGCTATTGAAATGCAGCTGGTGCACTCTGCTCCTCGATATTGCAGCCTGGCCTCGCAGTGCTTGCTCCTACCTTGCACTGTCTGGCCCCGTCCTGCTGTGCTGCTGCGTCGTGCATCGGCTGCTGCTGTTCTGCGCGCTGCTCTGAAAGATTTGTTCACATCACTGACACCAAAAAGATTTGGTTGGGTGGGGACTGTGCTGCCGTGGGAGGCTTCTTGCATCTGTTACTTCTGGATCGTGTTGATTCTGGGTAAAGCTTTTATCACCTGTCATGATAAGCAAAGGCTGTTCCATGAGTCTGCCCAGAAGCCTCTGTCTGTGACAGGAGCGTGGCTGCTTTCCTGAGCCAAGTCTGCGCTCCCATGGACAGCGTGATGAAAAGTGTCTGGTAAAAAAAATACCTCAAGTTCTGCCCTTACACTGAACATGAATGGGGCTTTCCCCCATTTTGGGTGCTGGAACCGCAGTGCTCTGCCACCTCTGAGGGCTTGCCTTGACTCTGTGCGGCCTTCCCCAGGCCGGCGCTGTGGGGCTGGGGCCGTGGTGCTGTGGCTCTGCAGTGGGGATGGGACGGGTGCTATGGCCCCAGTGCCGTGCTGGGCACCCACGGGCTCTTCTGGGATGTTAGAGGGAAGGGTGCTGCGCAGGTGGGAGGGGAAACAGGCACAGAAATGAGCGAGGGAAAGCTTTGTGCTGAAGGTGATGGGGCTGTGGCTTTCTCCAAAGGGCAGCTGCTCGTGGCCGGTTGGTGCTCGTGGTCCCCTGTCCAGCACGCTTGCTGCACAGTTTTATTCCAAAATCTTCGGTTTCCTCATTTTGCATTCGCCACATGAGGGCAGGCTGTTTCTAAATAAAATACAGTGAGAAATCCTCTCCTGCTCGCAGAGCTGGTCGTCTCCGGCCCATTTCGCTCTTGCTTGGGGAGGGCCGGGCACCTCCACCCGTCCGGGTTTCAGCTCTCTCAGCTCCAGGCTGCTGCAGCAGGTGGGGAAGAAGGTGCCTGGGTGTGCAAAATCAATCCAAGCATTGCAATCACCCCTGCTTGAGGAAGTTTGTCAGTGTAGCAAATCATATTCACAGTTTTAAGACTCACGGCCTTAAAGCCAATGCGAGGATGCTTGGGGTGCTGAAGGGAGATGCTGGAGGCTTTGTGGTGAATGCCCTGGGCAGGCAAAGCACGAGGGGCTGCGAGGAAACTCCCTCGCACTGATCCTCTCCAAACCCTTCCTCACTTGCGTGAACAACGTGCTTCACTCTCACAGGCAGCTTGAGTGGGCAGACGTCGATTTATGGGGCTGAGGAAATCCTCCTGTTCATGATTCAGTGTTAGAGCAGCAAATATCTGTTAACTTATTATTAGAAGTGGCAGAATAACAAGAAATGAGGATAAAGCCCAAGCCCAGCAGTGGAGTGATGCGACTGCTGGTAGGGAAAAGACTACCAGTTATCATTAATTTTAAAATGCCAGAAATGTCATAGTGACTGCAATAAAACACATGTCCCTATCAGTTATCCTGGGAATGATTCAGCCAGGAGATACAATGTGAAACTCCCTCAGTGGGCTGTATCCTGCTCGCCAAGGGTACAAATAAATCTTCTGCCTTTCGCAGGTTTTTCAAAACTTCGCTTGATAGGGGCGTGAAGGTGAAATATTTGTCTCTTTGCAAGCAGCTCGTTGCTGCCTCCAGCACAGAGTGAAGCCACAGGATCAAGGTCTGTAATAGGTTTGGTTTTGGTTTTTCTTTTGGTCTGTTAGTAAGTGCAACCCTTGTAGTCGTCAGCTGCTGAGAAACCGTCCTTCCCCAAACCCTGTGGGGCTGCATGCACTGTTCGCTCCAAATCCAAGCAGATTTTCCCCTTGATAGGCTCCCTTTTCCTCTCTATTCACTTTTCACTCCTGTGCAAGGTGTTTGGGACAACGCCGTGGCTACCTATTTAAATATTTTGCTACTGTCTTCAACCTGGTTGAGCCATTGCAGTTTTGTGGGAGAAATGTGCCCTGTAAGCTGGGAAGGGGATGGAACAAACAAGCGGCAGGGTCACCCTGTGCTCGCTCGTCCTCATTTAATCTGACCTCCTCGAGCCTGGGTCTCCCCACAGTTATACCAGCGTGAGCCCTGACGTGAGCTGTCTAAATCCCGGGATTGAGGCCGCGGGAGCTGGGGGGATGCTGGTGCCAATGGGGCAGGAGGGCAGCTGCCGGTGCTGTGCTGACTGACGGCAACTTTCTTCTCTCTCTGTGTGTTTTCCAAAAAATGTTTTTTTTTTTTTTTTTATTCCTTCCAGAGGGACTTAAGTAATTGCTACTGAACTGCTTGGCTTCTACCAGGAGGGGAAGAGGTTTGTTTTTTTTCTTGCCTTGTTCTTGCCATTGTGCATGATGAGTGGAAGCGCAGAGCCACGCTGGGCAGGGAGGTGGGCAGGGAGTCCCACAATTATCCTGCTAACAACAAGGCAGAAAAACAAGTGATGTTCTGCAGGGTGCTGGGAGCTCTTGAGATGAAGTCTTGAATCCCTTTTAGGTCTCCCTGCTATGTGTCCCTGGCAGTCCTGGTACCCAGACTGGGCCCAGCCCAACAGCACCTTGTTCTGTGGCCAGTTTGCCACCAGTGGGTGCTGGCAGCTGGGAACTGGGCAGAGAAAGTCCTTCCCCTTCTTGGCCACTCTGGTAGCAGGAGGTTAAAACAGCACTTCAAAGGAAAGGTCCCTCTGCCCCAAAATCCTGGCCACCCCATCACACAGAAAACATGGAGCACTGATTTGAAAATCTGCTGTTATTGCAGTGAGTCAGCTCCTTGCTAAACATGTAATCACGAACCAGCAGGCACAGAAATAAGCTAGGTGGATGAAAAAGAACAAAACAAACAAAAATAAACCACAACCCCCCAAAAAAACAAAAACAAAAACAAAACCCAGCAGAATTCCTGGGTATTAGCACCTGGCTTGTAGTCAGTGCTGCAGCATTCCTGGTTTATGGTACAAGACTGACATTTCCACTGTTTCTTCGTACGAGTGCTGTGCACCGATTTCCTGTGGTTCTTAGCTGCTGCTGTGCCAGGGTCTGACCTGACGCCAGCCTCAAATCCAAGGAAATCCACAGCAAATCTCTTTGCAGAGTTGTGTGGTGTTGGTTCGAGTGCAGGAAAGCTTTTGAGGGGAAATCTGCCCTTAGGGCAAAATGCAAGGGCTGAAAGTCAGCAAGAAAATTCCCCTGACTTCTGCAGGGCCAGGATTTGGGTTGGGGGAACCAGGGTCAAAGGCTCAAAGTTCTGAGACTGAGTCGGCTCTGCTGCTCTGCTTCTGAACCCTGAGGGCCCCGCTCTGTTTTAGCAGGATTTAGACGCGTTAAACCCGACAATTCTGCTGTGTGTCAGGTCTGCTGCTGTGATTAGTGCTTTTTTGGATCCGACTCTGAGCAGAAAGGAATCCACCAGGATAGTGTAGGATTTCCAAGGAGACCATCGCTTTTTAAAACCTGTAGATGCGTGACCATGGAGAGGGGAAAACCAGGGCAATTTGTGTATTTATGGCCTGCCAGACAGGCTAGTATTGCTAATGTGCCACTGCTTTGATGACTGGGCATAATGACCATTTTTTAACATCATCCCATAATGGTTACTTACAGTAACTTTCCTTCAGATCAAAAAATCTATGACCTTGATGACCTTGAGTGCTTCAGGGTTTGGCCTGACTCAAAATGCAGCTCAAAAAGACCCACTTAGCACCGAGTCTGTGGTGCTTTGGCTTCTTTTAGCCAAGAGGGGAAGAGGTGATTTAACAAACGCAGCGTCCTGTTGCTGGGACAAGCTGATGCTTCTCGCTGTCGCAGGGGTCACGGGGGGAGCCCCAGGTGCAGTCCTGCAAACACAGGGACCTACCTGGCCCTGCCTGTGGCCAGCACTGCGTGGTGCAGAGGTGTTCGGGTGTCTTGCCCAAAATGCACTCTTACTTGCTACATTTCCAGGCTGGTTTTGGCTGCTGCATTTGCTGTGTGCTGGTGGCTGTTGGCTGCTTCTGTCTGTGATGTGGAGGTGTTGAGCAACAAAGCTCAGGATGCCCGCCAGCATCCCCTGCTGTGTGCTGAGGGGCAGGGGACTCAATTTCCAGCTGCTCCCATCAGCTTTTGTTCAGACTCGCCTCATCCCCACCACCATACCCCGTGACAGGGGAGATGTTTCATTCAGGAGATGTCAGACCAAGATTGCAACAGCTACCAGGCTATGGAAATCAGCGTGCTTGGTCATCGGAGGAAGCAAAAGGTGAAAGCCTTGAATACACATTTGTAAAAGACTTCAAACTTACAATTAAATACTAAGATAGCCTCGGTTTGTTCGACTATATCACAGTGAAGCTCTTGCAAGTCACAGGGGACAGTCTGAGGTCTCCGTGGTAGTTACAGACTTCCTCTGTGCAGGCTGTGGGTGATGCAGTTACAGACTACGGTGACCCAGCTGATGCACGTGGGGCAGGCCCTGGCTGCAGCCGTGGGCTCTCCAGCCTTGAACTGCGGCTGCCCAGAGCAGGGCCTGATCCTGCTGCTCTCTCTCCCTCAGGCCACGAGCTCTGCGCTGTTTTGTCCAAGTGCCTCCTGCTGCCTGGTGTGGTGGCGTGCTACAGCACACTTAAAGGCTGCAAGCGGTGCTGATCATTATTCCGTGCTTCCACAACAGATGTTGACATTTCGCTATTGTCCCAGAATTAAATGTCAGGTTATTCTCGTTCAAAACTACCATTTAAATTTTCAGGGATTCCATCTGCAGCTGTATTTATGGCCGACTGGCTGCCTGCAAAGCCAGCATTTCTAAGCAGGTTTGTAAATGGGCTGTGGTGGGTTCACGGACGTGCTAGAGAGCTGCCTAGGTTAATTAATTCCCTTTCCAGACATAACCTGTACAAGTAGGGTACTGAATGGGGAGGCTTTCTCTGAAATCAGTAATTATACACATTGTGGGACCAACTTTTGGATTTCTGCTGTCATTGTAATCTGGGGGGAAAAAAAGAGAAGCATTCAAGAAAGATCTGATGGGGGCTGCGAACAACCCAAACAGGACAGATATGTGATTAATTTTCAGGAAACTGCAGGTCTTTCCAAAATCCCGTGCAGAAACACTGGCACAGTTTTTCACTCTGCACTGCTTCTCACCGCTCGCGTGGTTTTAGCCTCTAGCCGTGGCTCTCAGCGGCTGTTGAAGCACTTTGCTTCCAGTCGGGAGGTCAGGCAAACAGCTCCATGCATCACCGAGCCGGTACGCGTGCCGGGGGCAGCGCTCATCCTCGGATACCCAGTGCTGCAAACCGGCTCATCAGAGCTGAGCTCTTCAGTGCTCACCGGGGAGCAGTCTTTCAGAGCATCTTGCCCTGGCTGAGGAGTAAAAGCTAGCGAGTGATTTGGGGGAGGTGGGACGCGGGGTGTACGCAGCCCTCAGGCTGCTCTGACTGCTCAGCGCTGCGGTGCTTGCAGCCTAAAAGGCAACGGGGGTGCTTTCAGCCGGGGTGATCTGCTCTTTGCATCCTGCACCTTCTGGAGAGGAACCCGAGCAGCAAAGGGCAGGAGGTGCGGGGGTCATGCGGGCAAGACCCCGCCGGTGGGGAAGGAGAGCAGGGGGTGCGGGAACCGGAGGGGAAGAATGGGGAAGGCAGAGCCCAATTCTCCATCCCAGATTGTCTTCAGGTTGAGTCTGGATGCCTCCATGCAGGTAGGCAAGGGGATGAAATTGGGTGGCTGCATCGATAACCCTCCCAACGCTCTGAATTAATTAATTTATTTTCAGTGGGAACTTGCAGAGGGCGCGCTAGTTTCAATTGTATGAGGAATCGTTGAGATTGTCAGTCAGAAGTACACGCAGTCCTTTCTTTGGAGACTTTGAAAATGAACAAAGAGAGGTAATGAGAAATAATTTGAGGTGGTTTTATTATTATTACATTTAGTGGTAGGGTTGTCTCTTTTATATGTTTTTCCCACACTAGATAGTTGAGCTTATGTTACACAGTAAAAAGCTATTAGTTTTCTCAAAAGATTGTCGATTTTCTTTCCAAATTGCTAAATTACATTTTCAATTTTATGGGAATGCTCTTTCATTTGTGCAAAATCCTGCGCTCAGACGGTTAGGCCAATCTCATCATGCAAGACTATTAAATGAACTAATTGGATCTGTGTTACTCATACATTTCTACCAGGAATATCTAATAAATGTGGAAATCCATTTGGAAATGAAGGTTGCGTCTTCATGTTCTCAGGACCTCAGAGATTTCGGGCATTTCAGCAGCAGCCTGAGCAAATGTAGCGGGAATTTGCAGCTTCCCTGTTGTCAAAGGCTTTTTGAAAGGTATGAACCTGAATGTCTCCATAACTGGCAGAAGTTGCTAAATGATGCAGCTTCTCTGTGGTATTAAATGGATGTTAATCCCCTGGAAGGTGCAGAGACATCTCTTGTGCATTGGTCTCTTTTGGTACTGAGGTTTTTAACTTCTAAGCCTCCTGTGCTCAACCGTTTTCATGTGTGAGAGCGGTTCCTAGCCCAGCCAAACCTCTTTCTCCCTAAAATCTTCCCTCCTGCTGTAGTTTCTCTTGCCTAAGTCATGAATTGGGACAAACACTTGAGAGGATGATTGCTCCACTCCACTAAAATCAGCAGGATATGTACCGCTGACCTTGGAGAAGGTGCAGAAAGAGAAAGGGGGGCACAGGGAGGAAAATTCACTTGGCTTTAAGCCTGTATTTTTTAAATTATTCAGTTTCTCCTAAAACAACCCATTGAACAATACATCGTGGTCACTTTTATTTCTAAATGCTTGCGCTTAGACTGAGATTTAAATGAAGTCCTAAGGTGCCGCTTAGGCTGGGTTTCCTCCGGAGATGCGCACCGAGCGGTGCCTCAGTGCGAGCAGCTCCTTCTCGCTGCTGTCTTGGGGCTCTGGGGCTGCGTCTGCACAGCGGAGCACCAGGTGCTCCTGGTTGGGTCCCCACATCTCCACGAGACTGCTGTTAACAACCCCAAAGCACTGGCACTAACAAGCTGGGCCTTGTTTCTATTTGCTTTCTCCATTGCTGGCCAAGCCCTCCGGAGTAGTTTGTCAACAGCTTTATTCCTTCTTCATGAAAGTGGAGTTTTAGCCTAATTGCATTAATCCCTAGGTTTAGGGAAAACCTTTGAAGTGCCCGACACCAGAGCTGCAAGAAGGAGTGGTGGTGGCGACTGAACACAGCAGCTCGCTCCCCCTTTATTTCCCTCCTGTCCCCAAAATGTGCACACAAGCAGAGACGTGCATTCAAGGAGAATTTCTACTCGAGACAGCCTTAGCACAGGTGTGGGTTCGAGTCTTCTGTGAAAAGTCTGTGGGGACTGGGGGAGTCAGGAGAATCTAGTTCTGCTTCCTACTTGCTGCTTCTCAATTTCTGCTTAATGTTTAATGACAATAATAGAAAGAAACCCAACCTTCAAAGAACTCTTTGAGAGGCCTGACATACGTGTGCATTGTGTGTAGAAATGTTTCAGCATTTAAAAACAAAATATATCTTCCTATGTAAGCTGACTCATTACTGTAACTGATGGGAAATAAGACAAATGTGGATGTCTCGTGAGGCTCCTTTTTTAAAAACTCCTTTCTGCTGTACTCCTCTACAGAGGGCGAAGCTTCCTCTGAAACGTGTCTGAGTGTCCAGCGGGATAATTAGTTGATGTTTGGAAAATGCCTTCAAACAGGCAAGTGCTAAATCTTGCTTTGTTTTATTAGATTATTTGGCTTGCGTGAGAAGGATGCAATCTTAATAGCAAAGCACTCTGAGATTTATTACTGTCCTCGCAGATGCAGGCGAGGATGCTAACGACAAGATGCCCAATGCACTGAGCTCCCAGTCTGGCCAGGCAGGAGGAGCACAGCGGGGCTCACGTGTGGCTGCTGCTGGCATCACCTCTGGAAGGATCGAGCCATGGATGCAGCCAAAAAGCCCCTGATAAGCACAGGGACCTGGCCTCCAAAACTGGTGGGGCTGGAGCAGGGACAAAGCAGAAGGGAGCAGCTGGTGGTGTGGGGCAGGGCTGGCCTTCCCTCGTGCTGAGCTACTGGCTCCAGCAAATGATTCCTGGGCCATGTCAGTGAGGGACAGGACCGCTGCACCCCTAAAATTTCTTGAGTTAACGGGTGTAAAAGTCACCCACTTGCTCTTACACCCCCAATACTTCTGATACCTCATTAACATGTGGTCAGAGACAGGTTCTGCATGAGCCTTGGAGATATACTCCTCTAATATATCTCTTCACAGAATTTTTGCATACAATATTGAGCATTAAAATAATTTAATAAGGCATACATCAGGTTTTACTGCGGTGCCTCTGCGTAGGAAAAAAGCGTTCCTGGAAAGGCACCTGAATACATTGTGGCCTCCTTCAGAGTGGGAGCAATTTATATATCCAATATAACTTCTGTCGGTTCTGCTGTAAATCCCAGCTCGAAGCGTGTGCTCCCCATGTTGTGCAGTGGGACTTGTTGTACAACATCGTGCAGTGGTGCAACAGGACTGTACGTCGCATCGTCTGTTGCTTCAGCTGCTTGCAGAGCTTGCTCTGTGCTATTAAGCCTGTGCTGGAGCAGGGAATCAGGAGTGCAGCTTTTTGCTGGAATTAAATCCAGAGTGCCTCCCACGCCTGTCCCAAAGCTGCCAGCAGGGCCGGTGCAGAGCGATGCCCTCTAATTTTGCAGCCCAGCTCCCCCGGCGAGCAGGCTGCCCGTGGCGTGACAGCCCTGGGCTGGGACTTGTCGGCACTGCTTTATTTTCATAGGTGAGCGCTCTGGGCTGATCCCTTCTGTGCCGTCTCCTGGCGGCATCTCTTCAGCTGACTAATCACTGGGAGATGATAAATGAAAATATCAGCTTGAGAGGTGTCTGCCCTGTGTTCCCAGCAGAGGCAGCAGTGCATGGTGAAATAGTTTTCTCCCATCTCGTCTGCTTTCATTCCCTCTGCGGGGCTGTGTCTAAAGTGATTTCTTGTGCCCTGTGCTCAGCCCTGGGAGAGCTGGAGAAGAGATGGCTTTTAAGCCACATTTGCCGTGCCTGTGCATTTTTAATTTTACAAAGGATGCAAAATTCTTAGATAACTGGAAGGTTAGCTGTGAACCTAGCTGCCCCCTGCAAAGCCTGTGCCTTATCCATGGTAAAGAGCTGGTGTGAAAAGGTCTGGCTCTGGCTGGGATCTTTTCCCATAAAATCTTCTGCAGTTTCAGAAAGTTTTCTGTCCTGCAGTAGGAGAGCAGACTTTTCAAACTCTTTGTAAATAAGGGAGACTCCCAGGACTGAAGGCAGAGATTTTCCATGGCTCTGGCAGGCATTTCTGAGGCGTGTGTGACTGAAACTGGCACATACTGGAAAGAAGTGCCAGCTCCGAAGATTCTCATTTTTCTGGACAGGTAAAGTGATTTGTCTGGGCACTCCTGATGTACAGCTCTATTGGCATCGGCAGCGTCTTCAAGTGATGCATCTCTCTGAAGGCTTCGCTGCTTCTGCTGTGTGATCTGCTCCCAACAAACGCACCGAGCTTGTGATTTATCAGCCGCTGCTTTTTGGGGTGAGGGAAAGGCTAATGCTTTATGGATCTATCAGCATACCTGTATGGTACAAGGAATACAATATTCTGCCAAAGAGGGGAGGGATGTTTGCTGCCTGGCAATCCATCATTCCTCCCAGTGCCCCGTGGCAAATGCACTTTTCTTTTTTCCATCAAACAACGCGTGAGTACTGCTATATCACAAAGAGCTTCTCCCTTCTCCTCCTCCACAAATGGTTATGGACCCCTGAAAATGCAGCTTCTGCAGGGTGCAGAATAAGATGGAAAGGGTTATTTTACCAGAGAGAAGCTGCCAGCACCTGCAGCTCTTGGTTTCAGCAGGGCATTCAAGATCTCAAGCGAGGCAGCTGGGCCAGAGTAAGCACAAGGGGATCCATCACAGCAGAGGTGAGAAAACCCAGCCACAGCGTGCCCATGTGGGCTGCCCAGTATGTGCCGAAAACACGGAGATGTGCCAACAGATGTTACAGGTCCTTCTTTTCTCCCCTGCCCCACGGTGGTTTCCTCTGCTGTAGGCAAGGCTCAGGCGGCTGTGTTGCCGTGGGGCTGGAGCTTGTTCATCCCTTTGGCAGGGGAAGAGCGAGGGAAGTGCGCTGAGAACCTGGCGAGCATCTGCTGGGGAGTACGGATCCCTCTCCTACATCTCTCCTTGGTGTTTTAATTGATTCAGAGTTTTCCCAGTGGAGAGCTTCGTAAGAGCATTTGATAAAATCAGCTACACATGATCCTGCCTCTCATTACTTACAGGCTTGAGGCAGGTAGATGATTAAGTGAAATTTTTACGGTGTGAGCAGTTGTAACAAGGGAAATTATCATCCTGGATGTGAGACAACGACTTGGCTCTTACTATGTCTGCTGGCAGCCAACTCACCCAGTGACTTTGCTTCTGATCTTGGAGCAAGTCGCTCTCTTTCTCCTCCAGGACAAACCCTCACACGCTGGAAGGACAAGTCCCACGGTTGTGCAGCGCTCAGGGAACAGCTCTGGACTTTCTCTGGGCCATTGCAGTGCTTGTGGTGGGGAGAGCGTCTGCAGTCGGCTGCTGGGGAATGCCTCTGCAGGGGCGTGGGGTGCCCTTTGGGCTCAGGACCACGGAGCATGGTAATATTTTGGGTCAATGGATGGAATGGGATTCACTCCCGTCCAGCTGCATTCTTGGGATTATTACCCCAAGGAAAGTCAGTAGTGCCAGAGAGAAAACTGCAGAAAATGAGTGAAAATCTCTTGCTCCATTGGAGAATAACTTTAGTTACAATTTGACATTTTTTCTTCTGTCGGCAAACTTTGGGTATAACCTAAAACAGACGCTGAAAGAAAGCTGCCACTAGGTTTTGTTGTGAGTTTCCACAAGCTTTAACTCCCTTCTGATATACCTCCTTGTTGATAAATAAACTTTATTTTTGCAGGGAGTCATTGTCAAGGTAATGACAGATCCCACTGTGAAGCCAGATCCAGTACAGAGCAGTAACGTTGTTTTCTAATTTGGCTTGAAATCTCAAAGCACTCCCTAGTCTTAGCAGAGATACTAAATGCTGCCTATTTGGCACTGTATATAATTCTTTGCTATAATGGCGTGCTTGACAATATCTGTGTACTTACCTGGAACAGTAAAAGCCTGCTGTACTTAAATGAAATATGCACAGCAGGTTCGAAGATGAATACAGGATATGCTTGAATGCCTTTTAGACAACTGTTACTCGGCCCATAAACATAATATAGATTGCAAGAGCGCGTATAAAGGAGTGCTTCAAATACCAGCCTTTGTGTTTTGCATTTCAGTCTAATTGATTCCTAACCCAAAGCAGTACTGTACCGGAAAGCCAGGCTGTTGCATAAACATAGCAAATCCATCACTGAGTCAATGGAGAAGAGGCAGAAAAAGTATGTTAACTATCCAGAGCAGCACAGCTCTTGCGAGGCATCGCTCACGTGGCAGTATTTCATTGAAAGAACCTGGAGAAATGAGAGCACGTGGGGGATAAATCCTCACCTGCGTCACCGGGCACGCGCACACACGTCGCTCTGCTGAAATCGGGCGTGATTTGCACCGGGGAGCACCTGCTCCTGGGAGCAAAATGAAATTTCTGGGTCCCTCCCTCAGAGTTCCTGCAAAGCGGGACTTTGTGCTGCCTGGCTAATGGGAGTTTTGTCAGACGTGCTTACCGGCCACAATAAACCCGTAATAAATAGCGCAGTCTGTGGACAGCAGCGGGCTCAGGCAATCCATTAACCAACGAGACACGTTGCACGTTCCAGCTTATTACTCTCATACCCATAATATATTTTAACAATCTCTCCCTGGCAGGCGTTTTCTTAGAACAAACACTCAGGTCGGACTTTCATTTTTCATCCCTCTTCAAAATTCCAGCGTGAGAAAGAGCTGGTGGCAACCTATTAGCGATAATTTGATCCCGTATTCGCGCTGCAAATTTTAAAGAGATTTTTCTTTTTCTTTTTTTTTTTTTTTTCTTTTGCTTACGCTTGCTCGCTCCCAGTTTTTCTTTGCAGAAGCAGCGTTGAGCAGCCCGGCCGCAGCCCGGCCAAACTGCTCTGTGAAAACAACGCTGCCCTTCCCACCGCTCGCTTCCCGCTTCACGCAGCCGCTTTGCTCCCTTCACATTGCGGGCCCCTTGCAGGCGAGCAGGCGCTGCTGGGGGTTTGGGGTTCTCCTCAGCACCCCCCTGCTCCCAGGGCACGGCGCCCGCCTGCGCTGCCCGGGACCCGCTCCCCCGCCCGCGCGCTGCCGGCGGCGGCCCCGCGGGGCAGGTGCGGGGCGCGGCGGGGCCAATGAGCGCCGGGGCGGCGCCGCGCGCGGGGCGACTCCCGCCAGGAGCGGAGCGGAGGGGCCAATGGGCGCGGGGCACTGCGGGGCGGGAGCCAATGGGCGCGCGGCGGGGGCGGGGCCGGCGGTGGCGCTGGCGGGGCGCCGCGCGAAGGCGCGCGGGGCTGAGCTCCGCTCCGCGCTGCCCCGCCGCGCTGCAGCCCGGTCCCGGCGGGGCGGCCGGCGGCGTGTGCGGCAGCGCCTGCCAGCCCCTGCCAGCCCCTGCCAGCTCCGGGATGATGTCGGCCAGCGGCCGAGCGGTGCTGCTGCCGGTGCCGCTGCTGCTGCTGCTGCTGCTGCTCGGTGCGCCGGGGGTCGCGCGGGCGGCGGGGGAAGCCTCGTGCCGCCCGGTGCGCGCCGCCTTCCAGGTGCTGCAGCCCGGAGCCAAGTGGGTGCCCGAGAGCCCCGTGTCAGGTGAGGCCCCCCCCCCCCCCACCCCCCCCCCCCCCCCCCACCCCGCTGCCCGTGGCGTCCCGGCTCGGCTAGCGCCGGTGCCCGCTGCTCCCTTCTTGGGGCCGTACAGCCCCCGGGCTGGACGGGGCGGGCGGGCGCTGCCTCCCAGCCCGGGTCGGGTCGGGTCGTGCCTGGGGGCTGCGCGGTGCCCCCTCGGGGGCGAGCCGCCAGCGCGGTGCTGAGCTCCCCCGGGCGCCGTGCGGGTGCCGGCTGCGCGCCTGCCTCACCTGCGGGGCTGCTGGCAACCGTGCCTCGCTCCTGCTCGGAGATGTGAGCGAAATTACTGGATTCTCAGCGTTTTTGGTGGCCGGGGGCTGTCAGCATCCCCAGGGTGCGCGGACGGGGCGGGAGGGTCGCGATAGTCGCAGTGCGGAGCTGCCCGGATTGCTGCCAGGCTCGGCTCGCTGCGCAGCGGAGGGTGCCTGCCTGAGGAGCTGGGGATCGGAGGGTGCGAAGGAAGAGGCAAGAGGCAGGGGACGTGCGGTGAGATCACCACCTAGCCACGGGCTGGAGAGCATCCTTGTGGTCGGTGCCGCACAGCCCCGACGTGTGAGAGCCCCTGCTGCAGCGCAGGAGGTGAAGGGAGCTGCGGGGTGGCACTGTGCGGGGTGTCTGTGGGTGCCCGTCCCCAGTCCTGCCATCCATAGCGATGCCTCGGCTTACCTACAGCTGCTGGCTCTGCAGGGAGGGTTTAGATGTACCTCTTGGTACCCTTGTCCCTCTATCCTCGTGCCCCCTTCCCACGGTTTGGACGCTTTCCTTACTTCTCCCTTGGGAGCAGGAGCAGCGTCTCCTCTCTCCACATCCCGCAGGGCCTTAGTCAGCAGGGAGGGAGGCAGCGCTGGAAATAACCTCGAGATGAGGTGGTTGCAGGGAGGGGACAGGGCTCCTCTTATTGCTATTAAAATGACACTTTCTGTTGCCTGTAATCAAATAAGTGTTTTTCCCTGCTCCTGTGGAAGTAGTGGGACGCCTGCTTTGATCCCTAGATAACCTGAGCGTGGTTTCACAGGGCGAGGCGCCGGGGTGGCAGCCGGGGATGCTCCCGCGGGGTTGCTGCAGGCTTTGCTGTGGGGTTGCAGGGGCTGTGCCTTCGCCCGGGCCTCCTGCTTCTCCAGCGGTGCTCAGGCTCCCCAGGAGCCCCAGCTGCTGCCCCGGTCTTTGGGGAGGTGAAAGGAGCCCCCTTGCCTCATCGCAGCCCCCGTGGGTAGCCAGTTCCGTGTCCCCTCGCAGGGCGGGTGTTGCCAGTAAATGCCTCCAGCTTGTTACGATGATAAAGTTCCCACATTTCAAATTGAAAGTGGATTTTGCATTTGCTTAAGTACATAAACTTGATGATAGTTAAAGCAATGACTGCTTGCTTATACCTTGGGTCTGGCCCGTCTTGCATGACTCTGTGTAGTAATTACACTTCAGAGCACTCGCTTCTCCTAGTAGCAGCTGCATAAATCTCAGTAATAGGGGAGCATCACTCAAGAAGTATTTTCCAGGCTTCAGTTTAGTGCTTTATTTCTTTCATACATCTGTCAATTAAAAAAAGTTCTGGAGTTCCCAGTCACAAAACACCGCCGAATTGATTCAGGGAGCCTTTGCCTATAGATCATATTAGCCTGGAGAAACTGAGCGTTTAAACAACTTATTTTAAATGTGGGTTTGTTTTATCTTTTAACACAAACAAAAAAGCATGACTTCTAGTATCCACGTACTGCATTATGAGCAGCTGTGGCTGAAGGTGTAAGTCTAGGAAACATAGCAGAGTTGTAGCGCATGCAGGAGAAATGTCACAGGGCTTCATTTTACTGGATCGGCGGTGTATGGGCTGGGGGTGACGTCGGCACAGCGCTCTCATAGGGGAGCCCAGCTGTGTCAGCTTGATACTCCTAATTTAAGAAAAAAAAAAAAAAAGCAAGGGAAGTGTCGTGCTGTTTCATGACTGGTACTAATGCTACAGGAGAAAATGCTGGCTGGAGGCGTGCATTAGGCAGCGAGCAGGGACTCGGTCTCCTCTGGTACCGCAGCCAGCGGTCCAGGTTTTTGCAGCTCCGGACCGCGCTTTGGCACGCCTGCATGGTGGCAGGGAGCAGCAGGACCTGACGTCTGTCAGCTGCGGCTGGCTCCTCGGAGGGGTGGGAGGATGCATTTCATGCCAGCAGCTCGGCTCGAGCTCCGTGAGATGTCTTATGCTGGAGGGCAGCGAAGGCAGGGTGACGGGAGAGTGCTTTTTATAGGCTTTTCTGCAGTTGAGACTTAATGCCAGCCTGTGAGCCAGCGTGCGGTTCTGCGCCGGGATAGCTGCCTCGGCTGTTCACGCTCAATAATAGCTGAATTCTCTTTTCTTACACTGCCTGTCTTTGTTTTCTTCTTCCTTTTGTCTTTTCCTGCATAATTTCTCATGTAGAAATAATAACTTGAATTTCCATTTTTCCTGGTCTGTTTCTTCTCTCATGTTTGCTGTTCAGATCGCTTTGTGTTCCTGATGACACTCTGGATAACCAGACTGGTGCAAGTGGGTTACTGCCTCCCTTAAGAGGATAATGTCCCACGCACTGTGTGTGTAGAGCATTCTTACTGCAGAGCCCTTTCCTCTTCCTTTTTCCTTTTTTTTGGCAGTTGTTTTGTGCCAAGGGATTTTTCAACCTGAAAAATACAAATCCCAGCTCTCCCCGTTGGCTGCAGCGTACCTTTGCTTGTGAGCTGCCTCCCTTTGTACTCCTCTTCCATTCTGCTTTTCCGGAGTGGGACTAATGGTCCTCCTCCCCGTGCAGCCTTTCTGTTCAGCTTAGCGTGGTAGTTTAAGATCTTAGTTTACTAGATAATTGAGTTTTCTGTTCCTAATTATTTCAGGCCTGCAAGTTGCTCTCTTGATAGTTAAGAGAGCAGGAGCAGAACCCTAAAATTTAGTAACCTCCTCAGGCAGTGATTTTATAGTGAGATCATTATTATTTTTTTTTCCAGGGGTTAATTATAACATCCTGAATAGTGTTCTTCAGAGCCTTTGGAATGGCTGTAGCATGTGTGCATGTGACTGTAATAAATGTGGATGGTGAGTGGCTACCCACCAATTAACGCCATATTTTTGAGGCGTGTCGTTGATACATTTTTTACATCTGTTGAGAGGAAACTCTTACATGGCAAAAGCTCTCTCTTTTCTTTATAACCTCTTTTAAATGATGTGGTGTTCTGGAGCAGTTGTATTTGCGTGGCAATTTTCTGGCCAACTTTGCAAGACTTCAGAAAGAATCCAGTCGTGAAAGGCGAGACGGAGCAGAAGATAAAGGATAATCAAGTAGTAATAAATATCCCATGTAGTGCCCGTACTGTTCCAACTTTAATCATCTATTGAGCAAGGCTGTTTTATAATTTATATCTCTTTAATTAGGTTTTAAAAAGATCAGCACTTAACCTGGGTTCTGAACAGCCACGTTTCCTTCCCTCCTCAACGATGAGCGTTAAAAACAAGTGACAGATGCTTGATTACGAAGTGGCATAACTTAAAAGAAAGTTTTTAATAATAATTAACAAAAAGTCTTGAAACAGCGGGGGGGGAAAATCCACTGTATTTAAAGATTGAATCGCTGCTTTCATCTGTTTAAAACATGCTGCTGGTTGTGAAACGATTAGGGAAAGAAAACTAGCCGAAAGCAGCAGCTTTCCTATAGGAAATATGAACAAAGGGGCGGGATGAAGCCTTCCGATGTTTCCAGCCTGCAGAACATGAGCGGCAGCACCCCTCCCGTCGCGCGGGCAGGCTGCAGTAATGTAATGTTAACCAGGGACATGATCTTATTTTGGCAATGCCTGGGGTATGTTTTGTGGGAATGTTGATCTGATTTAAGCTTCTGTTGGATCTGGTAGGCTCGTGCGCCCCAGGGAAATGCACGGCTTGTCTGCTGGTATCTGGTGACAGAGCTGGAGTTATCCTGGGCTGCTTAAAATCAAAATACAATCCCTCAGCCTCGCTAAGGAGCTCGAAGCTGCCTGTGGATGATCTCTGTGCTTTTTTTGACATGTAATTCACTGAAATTATTTTTCACTTCTGCTGTACTAACCACCTGTCTGTGGGAATTTGTTTGACTTTGGTCTGCAGTTTAGCGCTTGAAATTCACCACTACCCGTTCCTTGGCTAAAACTCCCTGCCCCAGAAGGAGGGGGGAAGATTCAGGGTGCTCCCGAAATGACTGCCGCGTTAGAGAGATTAGTTCTGTCAGCTAGGAACCTATGCAAAATTACCGGAGCACTTACACTGCTGCTCCCCAAGATGGCATAAATGGTCCGGTGCTGTAACAGTGCCTTGTGTCTGTGCTGTGCCCGTGGAAGGGGCCGCATCCTGCTCTTCTCACCCACGGCAGCTGTGTTTCAGAGGCTCCTGGGCGTAGCATTGCATCAGTGTCCCTGGGCTTGCGAAGACTGGTATGTGGGCGTCCAAATGCAGTTTGTTAAGTGTTGGAGTAACTCGTGAGGCGTTTTCTTTCCAAAAATGAAATTGTAATGATCTATAGCAAACAGAGGAGGTCATCTGCAAGGGCTGAGTCTGGAATTACGAGGTGTAATGGCTTGAAACTTAAAGAAAAAGGGGTGTGTGTAGGTTGGGAGATAGAAACAATCTTAACAGTAAGGGCCATTAAGCAGTGGAATGGGCTTAGCTATCGCAAGTCAGAGCTATCACGGAGGTGTTTGAGTTAGATAAAGTGCTGGAGGGGGTGGATTGGGAGGCAGGGGTAGGAGTTGATGACTCGCAGGATCTTTTCCATCGCCTTTACGGAGCCAGAAGCGTGGGGCAGTTTAATTCATCCCAGAGTCTGATTCTCGAGCTTGCAGTAAGCTTCCAGGCGTCAGAGGCTCCACGTGGGCCCCAGTGCTGCGCTTCAGGAGCGTGCGGGGTCTCGCGGCTCCAGCGGGTGGGATGTGGGATCTGGGGCTCTTGGGTGGTGCTGCTGCAGCAGCACAAGGGCAGAAAAGGCTCCTCCAAGCAGCAGCATGAATGAAACCCAAGCTTAGCTGAGGTCAAAAAGCACTGTTCCCATTTCACTGATGTCTCAGCTGGGGTCAGAGGCTGTGCTGGTGGCTCCTGGGCGTCAGAGATTCCCATCCTTGCTGTTGGGACTTACAAACAGGGCTGCTGGTCTGCTCTGTGTCTGGGAAAGCCGTATACAGAAACAGGTGGTGGATGGAGCCTGGCCCCACTTCTTGGGCCTTTTGTAGCAGTGCTTTGCACCAAAAGGGACCTTGTCCCTCGTGGCTAATAAGAGCCTGTCCTGCCTGTATTGACCTGTTGCTTTTACTGTGACGTTTCTGGTCAGCGGTGTTAGTTGGCTATCTCTGTAAAACGTTTTAAGCTGTCAGAGTTAATTCCTGGGCTCTTTCCTCCTCCTCCGTGATTGCTCTGCTACAGCATGTGTCTGTCTCTTTACTTACTTCACAAAAATAAAAATCCATTTAAGGGGAGAAATTGGCTTAATTGCTAAAAAGAAGGATGGGAGATGAGTAGGTGACCTTGCTGCTTCCTATCCCTGGCTCTCGCTTGCACAGATCTCTTAATTGCCAGCTCTGATTTTCTATATTGGTATTTCCATTAATCATGGAAGGCTTTTTTAAAAAAAAATTTGAAATGTGTCTTAATATAATAAATGTAGGAGGAAATAAGCTTCATATTAACAAGAAATTCATGGCTGTATTGTAGTGTTAAAGGAACCATGCTAAGCCTTTTTGCGGTGTAAATTAACTCAGATTTGGTTTTAAAATACCTCTTTAACTTGCTGTTATATAACCACTTCTTTCATTAATGCAGTGTCTTGCTGCCACATGATTTTATGGGCTCCGTTATTTTTTCGGTGTGGGAAATACCTGTCACCATGCTCCTTTTGAGCAGGTTAGCTCAAACCGAGGAGACTTGGTCTCTGGATGTCTGCAGCACTGTCTCTGTGCAAGGGCTTTATCAAGAAATTCATGCTGTGTGCCCTGTTTTGCAGAAGGGGTAACTGAGGCAGTGGTAGGGATGGTGTTGAGGCTCCCAGTGTGGTAGCAGCATCCTTCTGCCCCTTGGCCATGCACTGTTTTGCAGCAGCTGCAGGACTTGTATTGGTCCTTGTAAGCTCCTTTCCACATGTGAAATGCATGTTCCAGATGAAGAGTTTCATGTGTTTTTTCTTTTTTCTTTTTTTTCGCCAACCCCCCCCCCCCCCCCACTAGACTGTGTTACAGGAAGGAATGGGGGCTAGAGGGAGGAGGGTTTCTGCTGTGAGCCCTGACAGCTGGTTTTCCCTTGGCACTGTGCATGACTCTTCTTCAGGAGGTACGCGATTGAACTGACATTAATATTAATTCTGTTCTTCTAAAGTACACTTAGAAAAGTGACTTTTGACACTTTATAGTAATTAGAGAGAATGTGGTAAAACACTCTTAAGGTAGGAAGGAGAAGGAAACCTGGAAGGATGCATAATCCTCCCAGAGCAAAGATGTAAATTGCTGAACTTGCTCAACTGCCTTCTGTTAAGGAAGAAAGTCTGTAGCAATGGGGAGGACAGAGCAAGAGCTGAGGCGTGCACGGAGCATTCAGCCCCATCTGGGCTGTCTGTCACTTGGTTTGGGGATGGTTTCCTAATCCCATTTTTGGGCAGTGCTGAGCCTAACGGGGAGCTACTCTGATATGCCTGGAGCATGCTACAATTTAGGTGGCAGTGACTGTGAAGTGAAAGGTTCTTGCTGCTATCTGGCCCTAGATAGTTGTGTCTTGGTGTTTTAATGGTGTTGTTGCTTACTGTCTGGCTTTATAATAGCATCATCAAATTAAATGCGTTTTGCACGATGAGGGCTATTTGCTCTGATATGTGCTTGCTGCCCTGTTTGTGTTTGCAGGACCACAGTTTACTACTGAAAGTTGATTGAGAATGTGACTTTTTGTTGCTGCTCTTACAGTTCACCTGCTTCACCTTCTCTTGGTGTCTGAACCAAAAGGATGATTTTTTTTTTCCTAGATGTTATTTATGACCTATTAGGCAGCAACTCTTCCTAAAATGTAAGCTAATCTTTCTTCCTGCCTCCAGGAGTGACAGCTTTGGGAAGGCTTTTGGGAATGTCAAAAACCAGGGGTTAACACTGCTGACCAGTGCTTTGAAGCACAGCTTGAGATGCAAGAGCAAGCAAAGGTCCTCTTGCTCTTGTTCAGTGCTGGTTGCTGGACAGAGGAGCTGCCCATATGGCTGTGCAGTTGCACGTCTGCCTGTTGCAGGGCTCAGCGTCTGCCTCGGGGTCTGTCCCTCTGCACTGGGACTGGGAAAAGTGAAGCGGTGAGCCTTGGGCTTTGCCTTTTGCAGTGGAGGAAGGATTGGAACTGGTGAGAGGACTCAGCTGCGTACACCTTAAAAGTCTGTACTAAAAAAAGCAAAGCAAATCATTATTCTTGTGGCTCCCTATTGTTACTAGCAGCGCTGTGCATGCAAAAGGATGGAGATCACAGGAAAATAACACAGTTACTTGTCTTAAGCTAGTTGTTTAAAGTCTCTGTGCAAATTACAAGCAGAGTCTGTATGTTGGGCTACATGTGTTGCTCTATTGTAATCCACAGCTTCAAACCCTGGTCCATTTTTCCATCTACCACACCATCTCTTCTGGCTGCCTGCAGCTCCTTACCAACGCACTACCGGGCACATGGGAGGCAGCAGGGCGATGCTCTGTATCTCCTGGCTCAGCACCAGCACATCTGTGGATGGAGTGCATGGGAGCTAAAGCAAGCACCGCATTGGCATGTGTGTGTAACGAACTCTTGTGGGCTATTGCTCAGCAATCCTGGCTCTCCCTTATCAGTCCTCTCCTTTGGCTGAGCTGCTTGCTCAGGACAAATTCCAGAAATGTCATCCGTTTGCCCAAACAGTAATTGCAGTGATACCAACGCATGGAGTAGGTTTCCTCTATGCTTGCAGCAATTCTACCTCCTCATGCAAGTTTTCTACTCCTGTTTGTGTCCCTAGGATCAGATCTGCAAGTATGTATCCCAAAGGGCTCCACGTGCTGCTCAAGGAAGATGGAAGAGAAGTACCAGGCAGCGGCCCGTCTGAACATGGAGCAGCTCCTGCAGTCTGCCAGCATGGAGCTGAAATTCCTTGTCATCCAGAATGCTGCCATCTTCCAGGGTGAGTGCTAGGGGGTGGTCCAGACATGCAGAAGGAGAAGGCAGTTCTGCTCCTCTTCCTGAGCACTTGGCAATCAGAAGCCCACGTGGCTGAAAGCCTTCCCTTCACTTTTATTTTTCGTATATATATTATGTATACTTATATGTAAAAAAAAAAAAAAAATCTCTTCCTCATCTTCAGGAATGATTTGCTTTTCTCATCTTATAAGGAAAGACAGATTTGTATTTTGGTTATGTGCTGCATGAGGTTTGTTCCAGTGCCCTTCTTGCCTGTGCCTGCTTGGATCCCCAGGCATGTGGCTGAGCACTAGCCCAGAGCCAAAGCTACTGCCTGTGAAAGCCTTTGCTCTTGGTTGCAGTTCACTGACTTATTGGGAGCATGTCCTATGCTCCTCTTCCACCTTTCCCAAGGTTTGTGCATGCTGCCTGTTTCCTCTGTCCTGTATCCCAAGCCGCATCCTCCAGGCAGAGGTAAAACCACTCACAGTGCGGTTTTGGAGCGCTTTCACCATGAGAGAGATGTTTGAGTTCTCTCTCTGCTAGGGGCTGCTGTAGGGGATCAGTGGCAGTGCTGTTGGAGGACTGTCCCGTGTAGGTATACCCACCCTCTTCCCCTCTGAAAAGACAAAGCTGTGGTGTGGGCATTGCTGCACATGAAAGAGCTTGTGTTTATCAATAAATAATACACCTGTTTTGGTGTATGGCAGCTCCACAGAGCTTGTCCTAAATATTCCTGTAGTTGAAACAGCAAGTGTAAAACTAAAGACCAAGCCACTTCATGTGCAACCTTAAAAATAAATGGAAACACACTTCTACAAGAATTAAACAATCCGCACAAGTACCATCTTGCGGGATTCTGGCAGTTGCAGATTCTACCATGTTGCAGTAATGTCATCTGGTTGTAACCTCAGTGTAACGCCTGCTAAGCATCTAAACTTCGTGTATTTTTTAATTGGTCTCTGCCACAAAAAAAAAAAAGTTGGTTATTTCATGTGGAGGGGAAGAGATTGCCATGTTCACAAGTGTGGTTTGTTGTGTTTGACGTGGGCTGTTTAAGCACTTGGTAACCTCATGCCATGTTATATAGTAGCACCTCTCTTCTCCTAACAATAAGGTGATGTATTGTCGTTTTAGCAAAACTGACCTTTAACAAATATTTTCTATTCTGGATACATGCCAGTTTGTATTACTTAAATCTGTAATCATTTTTATGGCCTTTACGCAAGCAAAACTTTTTCCACCCATGGTTAATGTGCAGTAAAATGATTGCTTGTTTGTTGAGTGCTCTCCTATTGGGATTCCATCACTCTATATTAATGGCATTTTTGCCTATATTTAAAAAAAGGCACAAGCAATCAAGCGTTTTTTCCTTCATGCTGATATTTTTGTAGGATAGTCTGACTTATTTTTATTCATACCTCGCTAACAGCAAGACCCGAAGCCTGTTGAAGTCTGTGGGATCATGGCAAAGCTCTGTTCTGGTCCACAACTGACTGGTGCAGTCTGTTGTGTTGTGTCTCTTTCAACGTAAGATCAAATAAATTGCTGAGGAGGTAACAGCATTTTTTTTTTTCATTTCTTTTTAATGCAATGGCTATTAAATTTCAATTCTGCTAAACAGAATGGGGTAAAACTAATGAGAGATTGGTTTCCTAGGCACTGGAAATGTAGACTAGTTTCAGAAATAGGGAGTAAGTTGTCTGGAATAGAAAACCTCTACCTCCTCCCCTACCATTTGACATACACTGCAATTTTTGTATAAGAATGATACTCTGTGTTACATAGGTTGTGCTGTTGCTCTGCACTTTCTGCTTCGTTTTAAGAGAGTTGAATCCCTTGCTCTGATTTTTATTATTATTTACTGTGATTCCTGGCCATGAAAGCCCTGTCCCTGTGCAGGGGCTTTGGAGCTGACGTTAATCTGAAAAGCCTTGTTTTGCTGAATTGCCATTCTTTTTGGTGGGGTTGGGGAAAAAGCATTTAATTGAAGAATTTCTGACTGCTTCTGCTAATAAGAAGATCATGACTAATAAAAATACATTTTGTAATTCCATTGTAGAAGAAGAATTTTTAACTGTAACCCTTGTGCTCACTTCAATTACATCGTATCAAATGTCTTGGATTTGGAAAGGGACAATTCATTAGGCTCTTACAATTGAGTACTTTTGTCTTTTAAATGTAGAGGCTTGAAGTCTGTAGAATACTTTCTTCTGTTATAGGTGAATCTTTTGCTGCTTGTTTGTACTGTGACAGCTGTGCCAGAGGCTTTCAGCTTTAGAAATATTTTGGACCCAATGTATGGCAGTCAGATTTCATGTTTCGTGGCACTGCTCATGGCATTGGATGGGTCTTAGGACATTGCTAAGGGCCTGGCAATGCGGTAGGAGGTGACAGGAGACTTCTGCCCATGTGCTCTTTGCTTTCTCCCACTTTGCCAAGGTGGGTGTCAAGAACACTTGGTTGCAGGTTAGAAAACATCCTTTTGTACTTGCCCAGCAGGGGTTGCATGATGTCTTGGGCTGCACAGGACTGTTTTCAGCAACGGGGGGGATGCTGGAGCAATCAGGAAAGAGGCATTTGTGAGCCCTGGGGCCCTCAAGCATCTCCTGTGCGTCTCGCTCCCAGGTGGTGGCTCTGCTTGACGTTTGGGACAGACCCGTGCCTGTCCTGTGACTTCAGGATTTGGGATGCATCCCAAAGAATGGGATAGCTCAAAGCCGTGCCACCTCTCCTGGCTGTGCTCTGGCAGGGAGAAAGCTCTTGGCGTGTCTTGTGGAGCGTCGGACCCCAGTGTCTGCGGGGGATCGTCCTGTGCCCAGGACGGGTAGTGGCACCGCTATCTAGAGCAGAGTAATATGTTGGTATGGAAACCTATCCCAGCCACTCATATTAAAAACACAAACGTAAAACCCTTCAGAGTTCATTTTAATATTTTTAGCCTAGTATCTAAAGGGACTGCTAGTCTGACAAACAAAATCTCACCCAGATGTTATTTTGCACTAAATTTAATTTCTTCCTGCTGGAGCTAGAGCTGCATCTCTGTTGATAAAGATCAAGGGAAATTGTCTGGCATTTACTGAAAATCTCATCCAGGCCTATCTGTTACAATGTTCACTTAGCAAAGTTTATTAGATTATTAGTTTTAGACCCTTGGGCTTCCTCTTTATTGCAGTTAAGAAGGAAAAAATCCCAACAAAAAACCTTTCCTTCACTAAATTTAAATGGTACAATTAGCGCCTGGTCTTATCTTACAGGCATTTTTTAAAATTATGAGGATGATTTACGTAGTGATTTAATCCTTTGGAAACTTGCTGAGTTTGACAGTGTTAAAATTGATTGTAGCTGCCTCGACTGCAGTTAAATCTTACTCTAGGATTTCTCTGCGGGCAGGTTTTTTTCTCGCTTTCATGCAGTGTAACCATGCTGCTCTTTGCATGTGTGCATGCTTCCCAGCTCAGGGTCTCAGCTGATGGCAGCTACAGATGAACTGCATCAGCTCAGAACCTGCTCTTATCACTTTCTGAAAGTGACATTTAGTGTTGCTCCAGGGTTCTCATCCTGACTAATTAGGGAGTCAATGCTACAAACTTGCTGTGGCAAACAGCGAGAGCTGTGCCACAATATTCTTTTCTCCCACATCCTCTGACTTCAGATCTTGGCTTTTCAATGAGGAGGGATTTATGGCTCTGCCACCATTTTATGATTAAAATGACAAAAAAGCCCTAAATACTACTGACTTTTCATCAAAAGTTTGGGAATTTTCTTTCGAGTGGTCACTTGGATTCTCATCCTGCATATTGACACTATTGCACTATAGTTAAGAGAAAATTAAAGCTATATCAGCTGCTCAAATGCAGCTTTCTTAATATACTCCTCCTAGCTCTTTGTCCAAGGGAAAAAGTACTCTTTAAAGAAGGTAGAGAATGCAGCGCTATTAAGCACAGAAGGACTCCCTAGGGAAGAGGAGCATCTGCACCCATTGCTTTGTGTAGGACTTGCTGGTAATCTTCCCCATCCAGTAAGCGTGACACACAGCAGTTAGCGCTCCTATTTCTAGGGACTGCTTTTGTGGGAGTAATGCAGTGTGCTCATGGGGAACGTTGCTTTCATTATTTTAATTGATTGCTTAAATAAGCTACCAGCAGGATCTCATGTTGTCCTTCTGCAGCCTCTTCTGTTGGTGCTAGTCAGATACTGGAGTGGCCTGTCTGCATGGTGCAAACTCTGGGTTGTCAGAGCATGTTGGTGCCTGCTCTGCTGTCTCCTTACAGTGATTGTGAGGTTGCTGGAGCCAGCGGGGTAGCAGTGGTGTAAATCCTGGCATGCCCCACATGCCTGTTTCTGACTCTGAATCTAGCCTCCCCGCTGCTTGTGTGGGTGCAGGGCTTGCTTCCACCCCGTTCTGAAATAGCTCCTGTGGGGCAGCACGTGGTAGCTCCCAGCTCCGTGCCGTGGGGCTGCAGAGCTGCTGGGGCAGCGTGTGGGCTGCAGGGGAACCTGGGGTCGTGGGGTTGTAATTACCTGGGCTGGAAATTGGCCAGGATACTGTGGTTGAATCCCCCTTGATGAAAGCTTGCAGTCTTAAGACTCGCTCTGTTCCCTATCAAAGATGATGGTATGTAACCCTCTGAAAATGGGAACTGGAATCCAAACAGAGCTCTGTTGGATACCGAAGGAGAGCTTGCAGGGGCTACGGAGATTTGAGGGGCTTTTGGGATGCCTGTTTCAGAGTAGTTTCTAGGAAGACAGCTCAAATCAGTATGGGTAAACCTTTGTGTATTTGTATGGTATTCTTGGTATTCTCTTATTCATAGGAGAATCCTTTTTTTTTTTTCCCCTCCTCTGGAGCTGAGGCCTCAGTGGTTCTGGCAGAGCAGCTGGCGTGAGGAGGACTTCGATTCATCTCCCCTCTTGTGCTGCAGGAGGATAAAGGCAGAGCTGTAATTCTTAGTCCTACCAGGCAGCTCTGAAGGCTGTAAATCTTCCATTAGGCATAAATGCAGCCATTTTGGTTATTTATAGTTATTTACACTATCCATTCATATCTGTCAGGAATGAAGGCAATTCTGACATTGCAAGCTTCTATCAGGTTATCTTTAATCAGTTTAGAGGCACCTAAACCACAAATATATCAAATAGCCAATCCTAATGTCGGAGTTCTCTAAAGTATGACTGAATTATTTATTTTGTTATGATGAAAATGTCTGGGCTTTATTGGGTTTTCTTTGAAGAACTTGATTCTGCTTGAAGTCTGGAAGATAAAAGATCAGCGATTGTCTCTCCAAGTTTCTTATTCCGAATCCTTCAAGGTTTTTCATTTTTCACAAGCTGCTGTTACTACTTTAGAGTCAAGGTGAGGGAGCTGAGATTTCTTTTCTTCTATTAAAGAGGTTTAAGTATATAACAACTTTTATCTTTACTAATTATGCCTTGTACTTGTACATCCAGGATGCGTGCAGCATCAATTAGGTGAGAAGAGACCGGCTATGTGGTGGGAGCTATTGCACGTTAATCGCCTAGAAAGATCCACTGGTACCACTGCTGCTGAGCAGAGCTTTTGTCTTATTTGGAATAGTTTAATAAAAGTGAAAAAGATTCTTAGTCAAATGTGATGTTAGTGGGTGGTCAGCTCAATAGCTGCAGGTGTGCTGTGGAAAATGCATGTGAAAATGCTAACTTTTGCTTGTGGGCCTGTAAAATAGTAAGCTGACATTTTAGAGTGGACTTGAATCAATTCATCTTTGTGAGAGAATATTAAAACTATAATTGGACTTTGAGTCAATAAGCATTACAAACAGATCTCTGTACCACATGATAATTCCTGGTCCTGTTCAGTCCTCTGCAAACTGAAGTCTCGATGCATCCTGCTTTGCATCTCCACTGTAGCGCTTCTATTCTTTGAAAAATCTCTTGATTTGTTGTGCAGTGTTTTAAAAAAAATTTGTTAACGTTCATTTAAAATAGAAATAGTCTCACTGGGTCAGTTCAGGACAATATTGTGCCATTGGCAGCGGTTCCTGCCAGATGCTTTGGAAGCCCAAAGTTTGTAGTGGAAAACTATGGTGATATGTTTCCCTTGTTGATAACAGTGTTCTAAACTGATGATTACAGGTAGGTGGAAAGAGGAAAGAGCTGTCTGCATAATGAGATCTCCAGTTGTCAGTATTGGTCTATGGAGGTAATGTTTCCTTTCAAATAACCAGAACTTATTGTTCATAAATCACAGTTAATCTGTTTATTACACTAGCATACAAAGCTAGAAGCCTGAAGTGTGCTATAATGCTTAGCTTTAGGAGCAGAGCAGTAATAGTAACAGCAGTTTCAAATGATTTGAAATTAGGGGATCAGCAAAATGCAGAAGTTTGTGGAGGCTCTGGGCATTAAAAATGACTGCTGAGGATTGATGAGTTTCTTTAACAAATTGTAAAATCCATCATCCAGGAGTTAGGGCATGAAACTGCCCTCCTGAGCCGCATAAACCATGGGTTTGGAAGTATTGCATGACAGCACACAGTACCGGGAAGGGAGATTTTGAGAGATGCTTGTTTTTGCTTTTGTTTTTTTTTTTTTTTTTCCTCTCGCTATCTGGAGTTAAATGCCACCACGGCATTGGTGCATAGCTTGCTGGCTCTGGGTGTGCTGGGTGGGGATTGCTCCCATGAGGAGCTCGTTGGTGTTGGAGCCTGAGATGTGACTGGAAGGGTGCAGCCCGTGGAGGACCTGGGCAGTTGCATGTGGTATGAGATACCTTTCCCATGTCCTGCCTCTCTTTAATTCCCCTGCAATTAAATACTGCTGACACTCTTCCTCTCGTCAGTGAAATGAGGCTTGGAGGTTAACGGGGGCTCTTCATAATTGCCTACGTGCTGCTTTAGTAATTCTTGGCACTTGGTGTCTGGGCTTGGGGGTCCCCAATATAGGGTTTTTGTGGGAATTCCTGGATACCTGTGGGCCTTTATTCTGCTACTGGGGAACTGTCCTCTGCCAGCTCTGCTGCTGCTTTTCTGCTGTGTAAGGGGATGGCGCTCATCTTCTTCTGACGGAGGGGAGGCATTGCCCACCTTGGGGCTGCTCCTTGGGTGGGCAGATCCTCTTGTTTGTGGTGCTCTGCTTCCATAGGAGATATGGCCCTCTTGCAAAGTGTACAACTGCAGGGAATTTGTGATTTATTTTTTTTTTTTTTTCCTTTCCTAAATCAAACCTGTGCTTTGGGGTTGATGCTCTGCTCGTATGACAAACTGCAGTGTGACAGGAAACCTGCCCTCGAGGAGGGGACCCTTGCCAAGGCATAAGGAGGCATCTGGCCGGGATCTTTGCAGGGGAAGCGTGGCCTTGGCCGCCAGGTGCCTGCAGTGTCCCCCGCAACTCTGCATCTGTATTCCTTCTCTCATGTGCTTCTGCATTGTGCAGTGCTGTAGTGCTACCCTGTCTCATCTGCTTCTGGACCCCTGCTGCAAAACGTGACCCTCTGTCTGTGCCACCCTGGAGGAGCGTGATTTGTGAGATAACCAGAGAGGGCTCATGTGTTCCTTTGAGCCTTCTGCTTCTACAAGGTGGGCTGTCTTCTCTAATTACGTTTTGAGCTGGGAGTTCTCCTGACAGTTCAAGTACTAGCATTCTCAAAATGCTTCCTAATGATATGAAGTAGTCAAATTACATCTTCAAGTGCTGTGTTACCGTTGAACGTGGTATTTGTAGAGCTGCTTGGTGCCATTGTCATCTATTCCCCTTGGTAATTCCAGTACAGAAATGGGCACACTGGTATCTTCCATGTCGTGGCCTGAAGGCATAAATAGAGGTGTTCTCGCTGCACAAAGCATTTAAAATGCAAACAAGCTAGCTTGCAAACTCTGGGGACGGAAGGGAGGAAGAAGTCTGCACCCAGCAGTAAAGGCAGGGGACTGTCTCTGTAAAGAGAACGTTTTGCTAGATTGTCATCTACTTTACTTTTAACAGAGCAATAAGATATAATGATGAAACGGCCAATGGCACATTTCATCTGAGGGAAATGAACTCTTGCTGAGCCAATTAAACTGTCAATACACTGCGGTTTCACGTTCCCTCTAGCGAAGTGGGTCACCTCAGGTGTGTTACTCACTTTGACTTTACCACTGATGTGAAATCAATTTTAGCGATTTATAATCTTTCATTTTACTATGAAAGTATATTAATCTGTTTTTTTTTTTTAAAAAAAAAAAAAAAAGAAAAGAAAAGAAAACCAGCAGACTGTTCAAATGGGGCAAATGAGAGCTTTCTACATGAGTGTATGTAGCCAGCAGTGCCCCCTGGATTATTTGGACTGTAGAAGCCTGTGTAATTTTTGGATGCACTGGAGGCACAGACAATCCAGTTTTCAAGCTCTGGACTTTACCTTCAGAAGTTCTGAAATCACAGGAGTGTTTTAGTCTAATCTTGCTCTACTCGACTCTAATAGTTTGAAATTGGCTTTATTCCTTCAGTACAGAAGAGGCATACCTTTCCGTACTCTTCCCAGTATCAAAGAGCAGCAAAAAAACAGTGAGTGTGACAGACTCATAGTAAGTTCTGCTCATTAGAAAATGAAGCAGGCACATCTAGCATGAACAGCAGAGGTATCCCTGGCTTTGCATCCAGTTCAGACCAGTGTGTCTGGGGCAGATGTTACCTAGAAACCCCCTTCCTTCCAGTTATACTGGGAGTGAAGGTGTCTGTACTGTGTGGTGCAGCACCATTGCCCTGGGTGACCTTGTTGCTCGCTGCATGGATGTTGTTTCTTTCTGAGGTAGGTTTTGTTTTGGCAGCTTCCTGGATCTTCTGTTGTTTTATGGGGTGTTGGTGGATACTTGGTGTGCCTCAGAGAGGTGTTGTCCCTCTGGTGGTCCTTGCCCTGCTCCACCAAGCAGGGTGTGCCGAGAGCTCTGCTCTTCTCTGGAGTGGAAGCTTTACAGATTCATACAGCAAGGGTGACCACTTATGTAGCATTTGAGAGGTACAAGCCTGAGCAGTATGATTCCCTGGCAAGTGTGGCGATCTGAGCTGTGTTTAAAACACCTTGTTTTCCTCTTAAAATGAAATTTCAGCTTCAGATCTGTGGGTGTTGGAGGATGACCACATTGTTCTGTGCACTGAGTTGCAGGGTGGAAATTTCTGTGAGTAGCAGGAGGGGGCCTGTCTCTCGTCTCCCTCTAAAAATACTGCATCTTGGAGTTGCTGGAAGAGTAAGAGTCTCCAGCCCCATTTTTGCATTATACATATTTACAACTATGTAGAGGGTTTGGGCAGATTCCCACACAAGTCAGGTGTGACCTCAAGGAAGCCTGGTTGTATCAACAGGGCTGGCAATGTTCTGACTGGGAGAAAGCCCTGGGGTGTATGCATAGGAAAAGACTTGCCTAACAGGGCTGAAATTCTTCATTTTTAGGCTGCTAAAGGCACACTGCAGCTCCTCTTTCTGTAAACTTGTTTACACAAGCTGTTGGGAACCTGGGAATCTTTGTCATAGCTGAATGTTTCAGGGTTTCTGGGAACTCAGCTGTGGTCTCTGTGTGGCTCCCGTGCTTCCTAAACACTGACCAAAGCTTATATGGCTTCCAGGACACCCTTAAACCTCTGTTTCCCTGCAGTAGGGCTGGGTCTTACAGCAAGGCGAGGGGGAGAGTGGCGTTGCATGGCAGCAGCAGGAACAGCGTTATCTCCTGCGCTGGTGACCAGCAGCTGCATTTGGTGTATGCGATCAGTTTGCTGGAGGCTTTCAGCATGGCTGTGGTCTGGGCAGGTGCTGTGCCTTTCCCTGCTGTTGTGGGGTCACTGGCAGCCCTCCTGCAGCTCTGTGCTGTGAGTGCATCTGTGCTTTGGTGTTGGCTGAGCTCGGTAATGGTCCGTGTGCTCACCTGTGCATCGTTGCAGCATGGCGATGGGGTCTCTGATAGTGCAGATAGGTGACATCCTTCCAGTTTGACATGACAGCTTCCCAGGGTTGATGGCTTTCTTAACTGATGGGCACAAACAAGAAGAGCCAAGGTGCAAGCTTTTTCTTTGCTCTGAAGCGGAGTTTGATCTTCCTCCCAAGAGACTGGATCCCTAAAGCTATGCCAGGACCCTGTTACTAGGGAGGGCTTTGTCTCCACAGCCCTCACTGGTGCATCCTCCCTGCAGAAAACAGCAATGTAATAGTTACTGTCTAGGTCTGTTGTGTTCTTTGTGGTAGGCTTTTTTTTTTTTCTTAAAGCCAGTAAGAAGATGAAACCCTTCTAGCTTTCTGATAAGCATAGGCCTAACAGTTTTTTTTCCTCACAATCTTGATGCAAAAATCTTAATGACACTGCAGCTGATAGCAGCTTCTGTGCTACCTATGTGCTGAGGTCATTGTATGGATTGAAGACTGGAGTAAAAATCAATTCCAGTTGCTCCACTATGAATTAAGGAGCTGGTTGCAGCATGCCCAAAGTGTTTTCAGCTGTTTTGCACTGTAGATCGGTTCAAAACTACAACAGAGATCAGTGAACAATATGGTGAAATGACTTTTTCTTTCCCTTCCCTTTTTTGTCCTTACTCTTTCCCCCACAGCTATAGTGCCTGGAATTGATGTTGGCAGGATGGCAGTGTCTTGGCATGCTCAAATCTTATGCTAAAAAGGCACAGGAAAATACTTGAGGATATAGTTATGCGTTGATCTAAATAACTTCTTGTTCTGGATCTAGCAATGGTTAGACTGAGTCTGTAGCTGCTGCAGTTTGCACACCAGCTTGCATTCTCTGCATGTTTTTGGTGTGATGCTGGTTTGGGCATATTTTCGCCATGTAACAATGGTGGGTGAGCATTGTGCTGTGAGCTGGACAGCTGGGCTTGTGTGTGGCAGTTGGTGCTGCACAGAGGATGAGTGACAACTGCCATGTGAAAGCGAATGCGTTTCCATGAAGATGCACCTGTGAATCAATGCATCTTTTCTGACAGGTGGAATGTAAGAAGCACTGCATATTTAATATTAAAAACAAAAACAACAACAACAAAAAAGATGGAAAAAAAGATCCAAATTTGTGCTTGGGGGGAAAAAAATCACAAGTCTGGTTAGAAAGTGAAGATTAAAAAAACAGACCTCATCTCGGAGGGAAAACGAACAGCAGTGTGGATCAATTGTAAATGAATTATGTTGCTGATTAGCTCTTCCCAAATTTGTTAACTTTAAGTCAGAAAATCTATGATTGAGTGTCATAAAAAAGCAATTTTAAAAGCAGTAGAGAACAGTAAGGCTCCATCTAGGATTACAACTCATGGCTTCGGAATTCACTTTTTTTGAAGGAATTGGTGAGTAATAGATTGTAGTAATATAGCATATTTGTATTGGTCAAATTCCTATTATGATTGCAATGAAAAATGATGTTCCCTTTTTAGGGAAAGGAAATCAAATAGACCTAGTAATTCATATGAGGAGATTAGTTTTCACATTCTTTCCTTTCCTTTTAGTTTAAGCCAATCAGGTCAACACATTCTCGTGAATCTATCTCATAAAAAATAAAATCAAATTGCTACTGAATTTCTGAGGAATTATAGAAATGACATGCATCCTTTTACTGCCCTTTAATTATAAGATTATTTCAGTCTGCCTCAGTCTCCTGTGATGGTGGTCTATCAACTGTTCTTAAATATTGCCTCATAAATTCCAAATACTACTACAAATGGAAGAAAACACTATGCCAGCACAGATCATGGCAGGGTAAGAATTACCATTTTTGCCATCAGATTCTTCACTGGCTAATTTAGGTGCTCAGCTTCCTTGTGGGTGAGGCTTTTAAGATTATTTATGCCATTGTTTGTCAAGGGAGTGCTCGGTCTCTGATGTTCGGCTGCACAGCTGGGATTGACCCTCTTATGAAACCTTTGGGAATTATTATGTACTTAGTGAGAACTAGATGGAGGTCTTTGAGATGGCCTGAGCAGGATTTTTATTTGTGGTGTAATGCATTGCTTCCCTTAGCCCCATAGAAGAGGGGCTAGGACATACAGCTTGTGAACAGTCCTGCAGTTGAGCATTTTCTTATGTAGAAAATACTTTTAAAAAAAAAAAAAAAGAAGTATTATCTAAAGAAACAAATGACCAGGAAAATACTAAATCTCTTGCATGATACCTTTTATTATTGTTTGTTGTAAGGAGGAGTTGGCTCCCACTATTAGTGCATCAGTAGGAAATGTTGAAGATGTGTGCTCTCTCTTTTTCCTCTGAGAGGCCAGCAAGAGCCCAGTGCTGGGTGGTGGCCTTCTACCGAGTGTCCTGTGAAGAGCGTGGTGATGAACCAAAACCACTGCCATGGATGCTGTGTTTAAAATGAACAATACTTGTGGGAGTGAATGATGGCTGTCCCCAGGATTAGACAGTGAGCTGATCTGAGGTGAGTTTAGGAGACAGGACGGTCATACTTGCCTGTGGTCCTGCAGAATGGTGGTATGGCTGCTTGGTGACTGTGTTGGGCTTTGCCTTCTGTAGAAACCAGGGGAACAACAGGATGAGGACAGCTGGCCTCCAGGCTGGAGGGGTGTTGCTGTGATACGTGCTGGTGACTGAACGCTGGGGGGCTTTGCGGCCTTTGGTGCATATACGAACAGCCCAGGAACCCTGCTTTTTTGTAGGTTCACTTCTGCCCAGCTGTGCTGCATTCCTATGGCAGCTCCTCGCTGGGGCCGGAACCTAAAATGGTGCTGAGATGTATCCCTCATGCACTGACTGGCACCCGGGGGAGAGCACATAATGCAGTGACCAGGAGGTCATGCGCTTATTGCAAGTCGTGTGATATGGCGTTGTAATAAATTAAGAAAGTGCCTGCATTTAAATGGATAGTCTTGAGAGGGGGGAGGGTCTGCTTTGTAGAGTACTTGTGCTCATGTAGCCTTCATTGTCCTTGGGAATGAGCTGTAAAGGTTAAAGGTATGTTTCCATACAGAGTAGCTTTCCTCATCTGCTTTTCAGAAGGGCAAGGAGGCCCAGATGTCTGCGGAGAGGTGGCACTTGTGGGTTGGGATTTGCAGCAGCTTTAAAGCTGGGGGTGATAAGCAAGCTGCTTTTTTCCCCTCTTGTCTTGTTTGTAGGCTGTTTGTTTAGATAATGGCCTGAAAATGATATTAGTAACCCTGTATGTCATGTTCTGCTAGCAGCGAAGAAGAAGCAGTGCATTTGACATTTTGGGGAAAGGGTTCACTTTCTAAGGGATGTGGTTCAGAATCTACTTCTTGAACTAATGGACAGTATAAGATTATTTTTACTAGGTTGCATAGACTCTTACCTTGAAGATGCACTGCAAAGTGCATTGCATTGCTAGTATTAAATGAAAGCAAACGCTTCACAAGAGATGAGAAGGTAGTCTTTGAATTGGTGAGAGGTTGAAAGCCATTTATTTCTCTGCCTTGTGATGCTTCACTGGCATAAGCATGAAAAATAATTAGACTCACTGGTAAGTAAATATTTGATCCTGAAACGCATCTTGAAGTTACAGAGCTGGCAGAAAGTAACCTCTTCAGATGCACATTGATCCTCCTAGATTCGTCTCACACCAACAGCTAGATCGCAAAATTGCATTCAGAAAACTACATCAGAAGAACTTGATTGAGGTTGAAAAGTTTATGAAGGTTGTGAGCAAACCAAGCAATCTGTGCAACCTCAATTTATTTCTGTCCTGTGCTTTAGAATACAGCCTTTAATTATAGGATAATGTGTATTTTTCCACAAGCTTTCTTCCCTTGTGTAAGGGCACTGAACAAACATTGCATGTTAATGAGTCACTTTTTCTCCTCGCGGTTTGATGCCTTGCTCTTAATATTTTCAAATATTGCTGAAGGACAGAATTCGTTAAATTTTCAATTGTGTATGAATATTTTCCTTTAGTTTTGTGCTGTTTCATGATGTTCAACACTGAGTAGCAGTATGTTTGCTCCACAGATGGAAAAACTGAAATTCCGAAAGAGCCTAGTAAAGACACTGCATTAACCACCATGTAGCGATACATATTCAAGATGTCGGTCTTGGCTCTGGGTACAGCTTCCTTTTCTCATGCTGGCTTTGTGCGGTCCAAACCTTTCAACTTCTGGAGCTGGCAAGGCAAGGATCTGGAGGAGCTGTGCCCAACTTCCAAATACTTAAACTTTTCTTAAGTTAGCAAAAAGGAATAGTAATGCACAAAAATCCAGGCCCTCTTTTAAAAAGCAGGAGATTGCAAAGTTGAAAACAATAATAATTTCAAACTTTCTTTCACACTCCCCTCAAAGCACAAGTGAATTGGATCTAGATACATTTGTTTGAGATACAGGGGAAAAAAAACAACCTCAACCATACCCCCTAAACTATGACAGAAAAGTTCATGTTTAAACTCTCATAAAATCCTGTCAAAATTCAAGTTTGGTTTCTAAGCTTGGGAAATGCTTCAGCTATTTAAAGAAAAGGTCACCAGGATTTTGTACTGTGGGCAAAAGAAAAGAAATCTTCTCTGCCTTGTTCTTGGAAGCAGCTGAACCATTTCGGCTGAAATTAAAATTTGCCTGAGGCAGACAAGTTGTACAAAGTTGCTGTGGTTAGAGCTTGGAAAAATTATAGGTAAGTAGAAACAGGGTCTAAAGATCAGAAGCATTAGGCAACTGTAATATGCAGGGCTACCAGCTCTGCCTATGATCAGTTATAATATTTAATCTAAATGTCCGTTGCGGAAAGCTTTTGCACTATTCTGTAGTGTTATCATTAATTCAGAGATTTGGAGGAGACTCAAAAGCTGTAGTTCAAGTAAATTTGCTTGCAGAATGTTGGATGGCTTTTTATCCTCTGTATATATAGTATTAGGAACATGTCGGTTCCCAACAGCTAGATCTGTGTAAGCAATATGTACTGTGTTCATGCAAACCTTCTCAGGTGTCCGTATAGCTGTTTGCCTTCCTGTAATCAGTCTGGGTAATAGACAAATGTAACAAATCTCGCTCAAAAACAAATCTTTCAAAAGTCTAAATTTATTACTTGTTTGCTGATGCAAACTCATAATGCAAATTTTCGTTCTGTTTCTATAAACTGTTATGCCTTTTTATTCATGTTACACTGACTCTTGCAGCATTGCTGAGCAAGTTAAAGCATGTGTGGATATTCTTGCATGGAAGGCATTTCCTTACTAGTTTTTAAACTCTTCAGGGACTAATCCAGCCAGAGAACTTACTTTTATAGTAAAGAGATCACCTGTTCAAGGACTTGACTCTAAACACTATGAATTTGCCAAAAATATTCCAAACTACTTAATGTGTTTGGAGGAGAGGGAGAGAAATGGAACAAGAAAGAAAAGGAAAAGAATGATGTGATTCCATGTGTAACAAGCGCTGAGCCTGTGTCAGGTCTCAGGAGCTGCAGGGAGGATGCTGCAATAGCCTGAGTTGAGCCCAATGCCACTGTCTTGTGGGTGAAATGTTGCCCAAATCTGTAATATTGCTGACCATGGTTCATTGGGCAATAGTGGAAAAGCCACTGGCAGCAGGTGCAAAGCTTTAAGTTGTACCAAAACTATGCTTTTGAGTAACTCTGGGTTGGGATGGAGAAACTGAATACTGAGGAGCTTATGTGCTGTGTTAATGCCAGGTTTTGGTACTAAAACCAGCCATTAGCTACACAGAATGATGAAGTCAGGTGGTGACCCGAGCTCTCATCTTTAGTGCTGTAAAACTCTTGTGAAAGTGGGGTTGGTGTCTTCCTGAGGCCAAAGCCTGTTGTTTCTGAGCCTTTCTGCAAGGACTGTCCTGGGAAAGCAGAGATATATCTCCTCTTCCCTGCACATTAAGTGTTTTTTGTAGAGGTCTGAAAGTGCACATAACTCATTGTGATATATTTGAAGGCTCCAGGAGAAGTGTTTGTGCAAGTATTGGAGCTGAGGTTGCAGTAAAACAGCAGCAGCTAAGCTCAAAGGTAAAAATGGACAGAAAACGAGTCCTACGTGTTATTCTGAAGGTGACCCTTCTGCTTTGTCTTGGGCACTGAAGGGAGGATCCCGAAGGATCCCTCTGTGATACAGGTGGTGCCAATGTGCAACACTGTTCCTCTGCCCTCATTTTATAGATAATTAAAACTTTAGGTTGCCACCACTGCATGCACCAAGATTTGGAGAAGGAATATAAGACTGGGTGGGGACTGAAGTCAAGTCTTGCTTCCCTGCTGACCTCTGGGCTGTGCGCCCCCTTTTTCCTGAAGAGCCAGCTTCCAAGGCAGAAGGACTTGCTTCTCTGCTATTTTTCAATATTTTCTTTTATGACCTGCCAGTTGCTAATACTTCATGTAGCAGTTGGTGCCACCTTGCTCACTGTCCTCCCTTGCCTCCTTGGCCATGCTTGCTGCCTCCTTTGCTCTCCATGGAGCGCCCAGTCTTCCTCTCCCGGAGTGAGATGGTTGAAGAGGTCATGCGATATTAATAGGGAAGCAGATCTCTGATTCTGTTTCTGCTTATGTACTCTGACATTTCTGACGTTATGTGAAGTGTAAAATGTTTTAGAGAAAACAACAACTTGGCTTTCACTGAAAAATTAATTACCTTGGCACTTTGTCTGTTATGGTGGGCTTTTGTCAGAGGACAAAGCCACTGATGTTGGGGGAACAGATGAGGTGGTAAAAGGACAACAGTAACATTAAAGAGAGAAAATCTGCATTAAGGTAAAAAGATCTAATTAAGCGTTGATTATCAGGGAACGATGTAAACTCTTCAGAAAGCATTACCTTCTGTGCACTTATTCTATAGAGCAATTTATATACCTAAGTTTATCTGCTTCATAAATTAGTCTTTCCTGTAATTACAGTTAATGGACTATGACTGTCTTTGCTCTTCAGCAGCGTTCTGTTTCTTCACTCCTTAATGCTCAAATGCACCTGGTACAGCAAAGCATATACTGCTCCTTGCATGTAAGAGTTGCAGGCAGGGGTAGAACAGATGGGCTTTGTGCACTTCTTAAATGCTTTTGGAGATCTAGTTTATTTTAAAAAAATAAAAATACAAGGGGAGGTGAAATACCAGAGGGCTGTCCTGTTGGTCCTTTCTGACCTTCTCAATGTTGGCTTTCTTTCTGCGCTTGTAAAGGAAGAGCTCATCAAGGAGTTTCTGTTTAAAGTTGAGGAGAAGGTGATGTAGGTTCCAGCTGAAATCTCAGGTGGGCAACCAGCACCTAGTGCTAATGACAGTGACGTAGCACTGGGTTATAAATACACACTGAAGTGTTTGCACCCAGTCAGAGTGCAGACATAAACAGAAGTGGTGCTGTTGCATCTGGTTCTCTTTCTCTCGCTCTCAATCTCTCTCTCTCTGGGGTTTGCAATCTGAGTGTAAACGGAGCGGCAGCATTTGGGTACAGACCAAAGGGATGCAGAGAAATGGGCACAATGTTAAGTGAATGAAGAGCTCTTGTTCTGACATTTTGGCAAAGAAGGAGGGAAGGAAAATTTGCCTAGAAATAAGTAGCATTGCCCATGTTTCTGGTAGCCTTTCAGACGTAGAGCATGGGAGAAGATTAATTAGTCAGCAAGTATATTCAAATTTCTATTTCTTCAAACTTTCTTGAAGAAGAAATGGAACCAGACCATGGGCTGATGACGTGAACTGAGAAAGGGAATACCTGGAGCTTGCTTGGCCATTAGTATTCTATTAAATTTTCCCCTGTTTCTAACGATATAAGGAGTACTTAAAAGGATACATGTCATTAAATGGATATCTGACACAGTTCTTTCACTGCTTATGATGCTTTTGATTATTAATATAGATAAAATTTAAATGATCAGAATATAAAAACTCCCTTTTTGTCTTTCTAATGTTTTTGGCTGCCTGTTAAATTATATGGGGAAAGCGAGTGGCCCATTTCTTAGTACAGTGGTGTTCACCCAAATACTTCAAAATGCTTGATAGCATAAAATGAAGTGTTCATGGTTTGTTTGTTTTCCTCCTAACAATGACATTTTAGGCTGAATCACAGTTGCTCCTTCAAAATGCAGTTGCCTTGTCCTTACTACATAATTGCATTTCTTATATATTATGGTACTGTCTTGCAGTGTATTATGTCAGGTTTTGAATAAAGTTTTTAAACCATTGTAGCATAGGGATGACTGTTCTATTGGGCTGAATTCTCTTTTACAGGAATTTTTTTTACAGGAAATATTAGTTGTCTTAGGCACATCTGTGTGGTTTTGTGTATTTATTATATTGTGTTTGTTGTTCTTCAGTCTAAAAGCATGCAGAGAATGCTGTGCTGGAATGGTTTCCTGCCCAGGACCTTACAGCATATGCACTTTTTAGGTCACTGTTGCCCAGCTGTAGGAGTTAAAGGAGAACAGTTGGGGACTACATCTGTTCTCAGCCATCTGACTTCTTTTTTCAGTGCTTGCTGTTGCACGAGTCAGTCTGTAAGTTTTACTTTCTCTGCTTCTTCCTTGGAGGAGGAAATGACAGTAGACATTCACTGACTGTAGTAGGGATACAGTAACGGACTGTACTGGTTGCTGACCAGTACTTGCATATTAATGGCATGTATAGGTGCGATTGAATACATCCAGCAGCTTTGATGACTGGTTCTGCTGAGAGGTCCTCTGCGTGTAGAAGGTTTGCACTGGTTCAGCTCAGATGTAGTTAGTCGCTACAACTGCAAGAAAATGGAAATGTAGTTTTATTTGTGCACCACTGGTCTTGCTCATAACCAGGTTGCTTTTGTAGGTAGCTTTCATCTCCTTAAGGGGAATGTGCTTTGTTCCTGTTTGAGTGCTTTCATAGTAAAGGATCTGTTCCGGAGTTGAAGTGTTTGCTCTCTGGCAGATGAAGAAGGTGTAATCTGTTGTCTGACTGACTTTGAAGCTGGCTTCACCAGCTGAGGACGTGGTCCATACCTCTGTGCAGCATGCAGCCTCTGGCTCGCACAACCCTGCAGGCAGTAAGGAGAGGTGTTTTCCCTCTGACTTCTGGCAGAGGCATCATCCAGCTGCCTCGTGGCAGTGGGCTGGAAGTGTCTCTGCAGTCTCATTGACTGCTTTTCTGCCAGTTGTGTAGTCCTTCTGCATAAGACATAGCAAGGAGTCTTGTACCAACCCATTCTGCATGCTGTCATCCAATTTAGTTATTGGGCAATGCTGTCTTCCTTTGTGCCATTTAACGTACTTGACAAACTCAGACGTAATGTTGTTGCTGTTGTAGAGGCCTGCTAATTATTTAAAACCAAAGGTTAATGAATGATTATGATAAGGGTTGTGTAATATGATTGCAAGAGCTAAATAATTAAAATTTTAAAAAGCAGTTTAACATGTCTTTGACGTGGCGCCTGGGGAGTAGGCAAGAATCTTGTTTTAATCACTTAATAGCAATTTAACAAGCAAGGCAGCACAGTAGATTGAGGGGTGTTAGTAAGTGCAGTGTTGATGGAGAATTCAAAAAAAAAAAAAGATGAAGAGAGCAGCTCAGTAACCCAGAGCTAGTTAGCACTAGCTGGAGGCTGGGGAGGAGGGAGCTGGGAACCCAGAGAGGTCAGCGTACCTGAACTGTGCAGGGCTTGCTCAAAGCTGCCCAGCAGCAGTTGGCAAAGGAAGTACAAAACACCGCAGCAGGGACTGGGGTCTCTGAAATGGGCTCCTGGGGAGTCTGAGCAAATTCATGTGCTGGGTGTGAGTTTGCTGGGAGGAGGATGGGCTTGGTGCAGCCCCTCGTGTGGTGGACGTGGTAGGAGAAATGAGCTGTAGCTGTATTTGGAAGCTGTTTGCTTTCCAGAGCAGAGTGATAGACCTGGACCATTCATCTACTGCTGGTGGTGTGTTGCTGCAGCAGGATATTTTATGGGTGTTTGTGGCTGCCCTGAGGACACTATCCAGGCTTGCGGGTAGATGGTTGTGCTGCGGGCCACCAGGATGAGTGGTCAATAGCAAGGCAGCAGTTATGAGGTTTCCTTTTCAGAAAATGCTAGATTTTTCAAACTTGAAAATGCTGACTTGCAAGACAGTTCCCTGTTTCTCCTAATGCTAGATCTGCCCTTCTTGATAGCGTTTTTGCATGGGCATTTTCTTTTAGGGAAGAGAAACACCATCTGTTCTTGCATCGTGAGCAGGGTGTTGGGCAGATATGATTGGTAGCTGTAAGGTCATATGCTGGCACTTTCTCTTGCTTTCATTTTGGTTGCCTCTTTTAGGAAAGATGCAGAGATGTCCCTGGGTGCATGGGACACCTTTTTGGTATTCTGTTTTCATTTTAATAAGGTTTACATTCAGACTGAAGCATTTGCCATGCACACTCTGCAGGCATTTCACATTTCACACTTTCAAGCAGGAGTCTTCCTCTGAGAGTTTTAACTGTGTGTTGGCCTAGATAAACATTAACTGTGAGGATAATCTCTCTTTTGACATTTAGGGTGCACGGAGTCCGTGGGACCCTGCTTTGTGTTGACACAAGTAAGTGCAGTTGCAGATGCTCAAAGGAAACGGCTGGTCGTCAGCTATGGGGATGTGCCAGTTGCTGTTTTGCAGTGGTGGAAAGTTTAGGGCGATCTCTGGCTTTTGGCTCAGTAGCTGCTGGCTTCCCTCACTGGTCAGTGATGAGCATGAGCTCCTGATAACCGATTTGGAAAAAGCAACTTTGCAGAGCGTTCTGTGCAGCAAGGCAGCTTGCTCTCTGGTGCTAAGCCACTTCTGGTGTCTTTGCAAGTGTTATTGTTCTGTATTGACAGCTGGCTTGTAAATCAACCGCTCAGTTGCCAGACTCGGGGAATGTGGAAATGCCTTATAAGCACTCTCATGTTTTGTGATCATTTTAATTTGCGAATATTTAGAGCCTTTTTATGTTGGTGCGAAGTAAAATAAAACATGCTCCCTGACAGGTGCCAAGACAGCCTCTGAAGGAATTGCTTTTGTGAGGGTCTGAGAAGGGGTTTTGTAGAGAAACTGCTGCGGTCTCCGGGGACGGAAGAGAACTGGCTTTTGGCTGTTAATTTCATTGTTTAAGGTCAGATGATGTTGATCAAAATCGTGCAACTAATTCCATCAACAAGCAAGATTATTTACGTAACAGATGGAATTTAATTTGGGTGCTGCTTCTCCTGCATCTCTCCCTGGTTTGATATTTAGGTTGCACCTGAAAAAATACTGATGTCCATGTTAGGACTGAGTTTATTATGCTTACCTTGCTGGAGAGGTGCTAAGCCAGGGATGTCCCTTATGGCAACTTACTTTTTATTGGTGTTTTTACGGCCCCTGCTGCAGCTTCCATTCATCTTACTTGACTTCAGAGCTGATCTTCCAGTTGCTACATTTCTTTGATTAGTGAAATAAGGTAGTTTTTCCTACCCATGTATAAGGGACAAAATTGCTTTCCTTATGCCTCCCTCCTTGCCAAAGTCTTACCCAGACTTAATTTTGATACCTTTGTAAATATTTTCTGTGTAAAACAGCAACAGCGGCACTGTGTAAATCCGTGAATCCAGGAAAAAAAAAATCAATTTCTGAGAGTTCTGTAGAGCTAGACAGAAAAATGCCTTTTAGCTAAAAACAGATGTTTCAGCAAAAAACAAATGTCACAGGCTCTATTTTTTCATAAAAAACAGGCTGTAGTCTTCCAGCTAGTGTGGCCAAGGATATCTGTGAGCTGCCCTTGGCCACAGGTATGTTTTACAGGTGGGTGTTTCGCAGGGCATCCAACAGGAGGCTTCCAGGGAGGGTGCTGAGCTCTGTGCACGCTTCTTACTTTTCTACTAATTCTACTAAAACCAATCTTTCTTCTCTCAGCCCCCGTTCCTAACATACCCAAAGCTGCCTGTAGGTCTTTTTCCTAGCCTGGAATGGTTATGGCTCAGAAAAGCCTTGTGCATGTCTCCATCTCTGTGGTTGCTCAAAAGAGATCTTATTTAGAAGAACAAATTGTACTTGCAGCTATGTGTCTGTGCTTCCTCATGTGAGCTGTTCTGAGGAGAACCTCTGTGCCTGCTCACAGGTTAAGCTCCATGGCACTGGTGGATGGGCATGATGGGCGACCTTCTGCAGGAGCTGTAGTAGCAAAGAAGCTCTCAACTGCTATTGCCATGATCTCGGTAGAAGTAAGGTTAGTCAGAAAAGGCGGTGCTGAGGGTAAATTCTCCTTTGGTGATAGCTAGGAAAGATGGATATATTAGATTCACTCTAAAGGCCTAAGCATTATTTCTTCCCTCTGTGGAAATCTCCATCCAGAGCTCACCACTGATCCTACTGAGAGAGGGATTTAGGAGAATCTTAGCAAATAGAGAGCGCTGACAGTGTTAAACTAGTGGATGCTGCTTAATGTCTTTGCTAACTATTGTGCATTGTGCAAATTAACTAAAGCAAGAAGCCTTGGGCCCCTTACCAAGGTTAGTCCCTTGATAAGAGTGTGAGCCTGTCTTAAGAAACTGGCAGAAGCTGGTCCTGCGGATGGACAAGAGCCAAGGAGCAACTGAGTCTGCGTAAAGACAAGAGGTCAACCAGTGGTGACGAGGAAGAGTCACCAACCTTCATCCCCACGACCCTCGGCAACCACCACCAGGAGACACTGCGCAAGCGCAGACGGGAGGAGTTTATGGAAATGACTTCTTGAACTAATTTTATTATGAAGCAGGGACAAGTTATGCACATGTATAGGCGCATTGTGAAACTTCATGCATATGTAACTCTTTACTGCGTGTAACCATAGCAAGTTGCCGTGTGGTGTGCGCACGACTTTGGTGGGACTACCCCCTGCGCTGCCCAGCGCTAAATAAACATACCTACTTTACTATCTTACTGATTGTGGAGTCTGTTTTCCTCAAGTCACTGCAGGGACTAGCTTTTTCCTTCTTTATAATTTTGCTCTGAAATTTTGCTCTGAAATTTGGACTGTGTGTGGCATATACCCTTGCAATATTGCTCTAACTGTACACAGCGTAAACACCCCTCTATTCTTTGTGACCGTCCCTTCTGGAAAAGACTTTTGCAACCCAGTGACGTATTGAGTGAAGAATCTTATAAGTCGTTATCTTTCAAAAAAAACTTAGTACTGTGGTGGGATTGGGGTCTGTGACTAGCTCTTCCCTAGTCCTTTGTTCATCTACTAATGAAAGCTTATCTGAGATAACCAGTGTCCTGATAGGATCTGATTTTTCAGTAAAGCAATGATTAGATTAAATGTTTTTCTACTAGTAGAACTCTCCTTCATCTTCCTCTTTATTTTCTAGTTAGAACAGCGGAATAGTTTATTCTCTTGCTTACTGCTCACCTCCTCCCCCCAAATAAATAAATTAAAACAAATACAAACAAAAGCCACCCCCCCGCAAACACAGTAGTGGTAAAGTTCAGTTTCTTGGGTCTTTATTTCATGACTGCCGAAGGAAAGCATCAGGCTTCGACCAGAGATGCTATGCAGGAGAACTGGCACCAGGGAAACGGTTTCCCCATGACAAACTGGTCACCTGCCCAAGAGTGCTTGCCCTGCAGGAGTTGAGAGAATTGCTACTCTGTTCCTTGGAGGGCTGCTGTGATGACATTTCCCTGCCTGTTTGGATTTCTAGGTAGATAAGTTGCTAAATGGAACTAAAACAGCATTCTGTTCCTGAGAGCAAGACTGAGATTTTTATCTCACTTGAGACTGTTGTCTCTGGTATTGTCTTTCTGCTGGAGCCCTACTAAGTATTTAATAGGTGCACTGGCTTCTGAGATTACAAGCACTTTGCCGGAAACCCCATTTTGTATCCTGATATCCCCTGAGGGAAAGCAATGCTCAAGTGTTAAGAGGCTGGATTCTGTTTCACCCACCTCATATTATTATTACAAATCATATTATCTTAATGAAACAGGGATCCATGTAATAAAGAATCCGTTGTGTTGGCAAAAATTAAAGATGCATAGGAATTGCGATCATGTTACAATAATTGCCTCAGTAGTAACATTAATGCTTTTTCACTTCAGTTGCTCCTTGTTGATTGAACAACCTTTTCCGTAGGCTATAAATCTTAATGGCTCTACTAATAAAGAACTAAATAGCCTAATAATGTTTCCGAACATAGCATTGCTTTGCTGTTTTAGGAGAAAGCAATTTTTCATCCAAATCCAAACTAGTAAGTGTGACCGTATCTTATCTATACTGTGACTTACAACAGTGTCTTCAGTAGTTAACTGCTTCTACAGGAGGCAGATTCAAAATGAAGAAAAAAAATGTTCCCAGTAATGGGAAAATTATGATTATTCATTTAAAGTGGGAGATCAAGAACTCTAGTGAAATGTATTTAGCGTTCTTTTTGCCAAGTATCCAGTGCAAATAATGAAGTGCTTCAACGTATGCTTGGTAGGTGTTTGAAACCTGTATTTTACATTATCAGTGAAGTACTCTTGCTCATCACTGTTTGCACATATGATGCTGCAGACAAAGATGTCTGTTTGGAATACTGGAAAACTAGGGAAGATGATTTGGGGATAGGAGAGCTCTGGTCATGCAGAGACCCATGCTTTTCTTCGAAGTACAGAAAACAAGGCTGTCTTGTGAGCAGGCATGCCATCTGCATGAGCGCTCACTGTAAAGATTTTTCTCTCACTGAAAATGTCTGTCATTCCAGTTGGTGAATAGAAACGTTTAAAGTGTTCTTTGCTTCATAGCTGGAGTTGCAGAGCTTATGCTTTTTTTTTTCTTGCAGCTGTGCCCAGAGTAAACCCCCCCCCAAGTGTTCGATGCTGCTTTTTAGCTGTAACGTGAAGGGATCAAAAAGTGTTCAGTCATCTGTAATTGCTGAGTTTGTCAGATTGTTAAAGGACAGCTTCTTGGGGAATCAGAGGAATAAGACACTCATACACATCGCTGCTGGTACCGCTTATTTTCAGGTCCCATTGACATCGTAGCCTAGCAGCGCTAAATATAACTATCTGTTTTTTAAATGGTGTTGCTTGTCCTAAGGTTAAATGTTTACCAGTTCATCTGCTTACTAGAAATGCAGCAGCAGTTCAGTCTCTCAGGAGATCTGTAGCAACTTGGAGTGCCGCTTTCTGAGCTCAGCATTTGTATGGTGACGGGCACGTTTATCCTACAGTGTGTGCTCTTTTTCAGAGTAACGAGATGTTTCTGGTGATGAAGTCACTTTGTCTGAGAGTTTAGACAAACATAAATTATTGCTAGCTGCTGAATTGAGAAGGCAGTGACCCTAATGTGTAACCTGCCTGTAGGAAACACCCTGATCTTTCAGCCTTGTGAAGAGTGTCTCTTCTGCAGGCAGCTGCTGTCCCTTCTGAAACTTCTTAACTCTGCAGCCTCCTGTGCAGGAGCACAGCCACTGATCCCTGGGCTCAGGGCTGCAGCTTCAGTCCCCTCTTACCGGAATCAGTGCTATACCCTGCCATGGAGAAGAGATCGTGGGAATGTAAAAACCTTTCTTATGCAGGGGCTTTGATAAACTGAATTATTTTCATACTCTTTTTTTTTCTTTTTTTTTCCCAATGTGAATTTAAAAAAAAAAAGTCAGTTGGGAGCTTGGGCGAAGGGGAAGACTTGGACTTGCTAATAGGCTACAGTGGCAGATGCAGAGAAAGATTGTGATAATTGTAATGTCTGATGGCATGGTGTGGTTTCCTTAAGGCAAACAGTACTGTAGTTAGTTAGTGCTGCTCTTTTCTCCTTGGAGATGGGCCTCAGCTGTGCTTCTTGAACTCTGGTTAGTCTGTTAGGTTCCCAGCTTGTTAATGGACTGTGAAGCCCAGCTCCTGAAATCCTTCAAAAGTCTGGGTATGACCTTTTGTGGTTTTTTCTTTCTGCCTCAGGATTTAGTAGCTTTCCACATTGTGGCAGACTAGTAGAGAGCTGATGCTTTTCCAGGAAGCTTATCTGAAGGTTTGTAGGCTGTGAAACACAGGCAGTGGTGAGATTCAGAATTGGGCCGACAGCTTCGGTGGGCTTAGTGGGATTTTACATGCTCTGAAACATGTTTTTATTGCAAAGACAGAACACTGGAAATGGACTTAACCACCCAAGCACAGAGTAACAGGAGAAGCAGGAGACACTACCTGCTTTGCAAGCCCCCTTTGGAGAGTTTTCTTTGCATCCTACTATTCTGGCAATAGATGGTAGACAAATGGGGCTTAACTTTTAAGAGATCCATAATCTTAAGCTTCCGTAAACGAGCGTTGTGTTGTGAGCAGCTAAGCAAAGGGAGCTGTCGCGCCTGCGTAATAAGGTTTTCACTCTGGCAATGTTTACCACTGTCCTGGCATACTTCAGCACAGGATGGCAGGAAAAAAGGGATCAGGAGGAGATCTGGGGTTGGTGGGGTTGGTGCTGGGCAGTGAGGGGAGGCTGGCTGGCTTCTCTTGGCCCATTTGTCTGTCACATGGAAGGGGCTGAAGAAAACACCCTGTGGAAATGGAGCAGAAGATGACACATGGGAGCTTCCCTTCAGGCCTTGGGATCAGGGATGTGATCTGAGCCCACTGGTTTTACCAGGCTCTACTGAAGGCTTGAACTCAGATGAGCTTTTTGTGCCTAATGCCTTCTTTTATAGTGAAATAAGCTTCTACTGCAGTATCCCTGAAGGCACCTTTACAGTGATTGATTTTTTTCTTTTAATTCAGAAACTTTACTGGTAAAGAGTGCATAAATAAGTTGGAAACCAAATGCTTCCTCTCACTCCCCTTCTCTCCAGAAAGCAAGGTAAAACTTTGCAGATGTAACTTCCATTGCCAGTCAATGATACCGCTGTGAGCCCTGGAAGCTGAAGACCTATGTCCAGTTAAAACTTAATGGAGATACTTAATGGAGAGACTGGGAGGAAGGCTGGCTGCTCTAGCAGGGTCTGTTGATGAAGTGTTCTGACCAGTTCTGTTTTATGAGCAGTACAAGATGCTGAGTTAGCTTTGTTAGCTGAAAGGCTTTGGGTGCTCTTAATGTTTTTGTTAATTACAACAAGCGGAGGATAAGTTTTCCTTTTTTGGGGGATGTGAATAGATAAAAAGTACTTGAAATAAATTTATCATATGTACTTGAAAATCCTTTTGTCTGCATTCCTCTTAAGACTTAGCTTTACTGTCAATTTACATACTTTCTGATAAATGCTTTCTTTTGGTGTAAAACAACCTAAATATTTTAAACGTGCCGTTTTGATTAGCTATACTACAGATTTGCTTTGACATATCATTTCTTTCGTTCTGCGATGTCCTGACAATTTGTCTCTGTGGCAGCCAAACAAGCAAATTTAAGTATGAAGATATTGTTCATTCCAAAAGTGTCACTGCTAAGTGAGGCAGAGTTTAAGCATTTGATTCACCACCACCCCCCCCCTTTGCATGATGGGAGGTCCATTTCTCAATAATGAAAACAGTTTTCTTGCAAAATTCAATTAAATGAAATATCAACCATAAATCAGAACTGAGCTCTCATTGAGTTCCCATATGTGCCTATTGCTGCAGTGATAACACTGGAAAAAGAATTTGTTTTCCAAACTTATTTTTCTCTTGATCTTTGTTTTTTGGCAGGAAAAAAAATAACAAAAACAAAAACACAAAAACAATGACAAAAAACATTTAGGGAAGGTTGGTGGGCTTCAAAGCCAGTCTTGGTCATGTTCCCTGACTAACATCCAAAGCAGTAGCATGGAGCAATCTGGAGAGGCTTTCTGCTCCCCCTACATAATGGCAATATGAAATTTGCTTCTCTTTCTGCTGGGCACGTGTCCACTTTGGGTCTTGGAAACTTGGAGGAGTGGCAACCTCTTCCAGAGTGTGTGGGGGCTCCTGTAAACAGGAAAGATTGGAAGATGCTGTCTGACTCGAACCACAGTTGTTCTCCATGGGTTGGGTATTTAGAATACCTGCCTAGGTTCTCTAAAATTGCACATTTTGTTTTTGAGATGTAATTATAGAGACATGTTAATGTCTTATTTGAGACTGGTCCATTTGGAATATTTGGGAAAGTGTTGCAACTCCTTTGAGTCCTGATTTTTGAGTCTTTTCTGCTAAAACAATGTTATTAAAACAAAAACACCACTGCTTTCTTTGAAATTTTAAAGGCTGCCAGTGAAGCTCTTAGAGTGAAAAATACTTTTTCCTGTGTTAGAATAAGATTATATGAACGGCTAACAAGGAAAGGTAGGTTAAAATAATCCAGATGCATTTTGGAAAATCTATTTCAATTATGTTCTGTGTGCTTTTAGTGGAGACCATAAATTCTAAAGAATTAAGAGAGTCATAAAGATAAGTGTTACAGGAGAGTATGCCTCACATTTCACCTTCAGAAATTAAAATATTCACTGTGAAGTCAGACGTTATAAGGGTCACTGCATTGCTTGTGGTCATTAATAGCAGGAGGTGACTGTTGGAAGATCTAAGGGAAACCATTTCCCATAACATGGAAATTGAATGTGCAATTTACTGAAAATTCCCTTCCTATGAAATGGCTTGCTAATGCCAGATTGTGTGTTAAAGGGAACTTTGCTTTATATTTCAAATTTGCATATGGACAGACCATCTAAACTTGCATCTGCCTTGTGTGAAACACTGATTAAACTAGTTTGAAATGAGGTCATTTTTTCTTTTGTTTAGTGTAGCTGGGCATAAAGGAGGACAAATGAGTTGTGACCAAGACGTTAATGTTTGTAACTGAGAGTGTGCGGTGGCTCAGGTAACACTTCATAATACCGTGTTCTTGAGTGTTTGTGTATCTCTGGAGGCGTATGTAAGTCTGTTAAATGCTAGTCTGCTGCTGTTTAGATAAAATTTGTATGACAAGTAACAATTAATTTAGACAACTACTTGTGGTGCACTCAAAGCCACCCCCAGACTTTAAAGTAACAACATTTTCCAGTAGAAAGACAGTAAAACCAATGAGGCAGAGCATGCCTGGCCGCCTCCTTGTGGCTATAAATGGGGTGGGGGATTGTTGTAATAAATCGCATAATGTTCCTAATTGTGAGAGTTAACACTGTAGATGATCTTGCTGGCCTTTTGGATGCTCGCTTTGGCACTTGTCTTATTTGCTTTCTAACAAATTTCTGTGGGTTCCCCTCCTGCGGAACATAGCTGTGGGTGTTACTGTACTGTCAGTGTACTCCCCCCCTGGCTTTTGCAAAAGGCCCTTGCTACCCCAGTTCCCACTACATACACACCTTCATTTGTTCCCAGTCCCTGGACTGAAGCGGATCAGGTTGCACCTGGAGGCAGAGAGCAGTGAGCACTTCATCTGGGGTCCGCATGCAAGCCAGTCTGCACCACTGAGCGTGAGGACAGGATTAACAGATGCCACGTGCAGAATGCGTAAGTTAACAGAAACGATTTAGGGCATAGGGCTCACAGGGTACAGTAATATCCAACTGCACATAATGGTGAAATACTAGCTTCATCCTGACATCATTAAATGTGATGAATCTCTGCCTCTGACACCATTCTCCAGTGAGCAGTGCTGTGAACACGCATGACTAATGCAAAGGTGTTTGATATTTGGGGTGACATGAAAATTTCAAACGTATATTTTCTACAGCACACCTCATATCTTGGGGCTGCCCAAGTTTCCTCCTTGTACCTCTTCTAGACATTGGGATGTTTGTGTGCTCAGTTTCTCATTCTTCATTAATGATGTACACAAGTGTCAGCGGAGCTTTCCTTTCTGTGTTTGTTGTTTCTTAGTCATTGACATAGAGGTGTGTGTGATAAAGACTCATCAAAGTCATCATTACTGTACACTTATCTGCACTGAACTGTCTGTAAACCTCTTTCTGATCTAAGTCTGTTTCTGCCTACATGACTCATTATTTACTTTCCTAAAGCACTCCCTTCTGAAGAGCACGCTTGTCTTTTCTTGTGTTTAATTCATGATCAAAATATATTAGTGTTCATATTTGTCTTGCTTTTCAGTGCAGTGTGCATAACGGTAACTGGAAAAAAAAATCCCAACGACAAACCAAATGCTTTCCAATACTGCTTGCTTGTGTTCATCTCCAACTAAAATGCCTCACAGTTCATTTCCCCTGCAAGCCCCTGGGTTGGCTGTTGTGGAATGGCTGTTGGTTGTGGGTCTGTCCTGGCTTCTCACCAGAGGGGCTTTGATCGAAGCCAGTAGAGAAACCTGGATTTGTGGTTGCCTCCTGGCACTGCACAGAAGCCATTCAATGAATTTTATTTCATGCATAGTTGCGTTCTGCTGGGAAAAATTGACAGAGAAGCCAAAAGCAGCTTGATTTGTTTCATTCAGTTGTATTGCAAGGAACATGCTAAATGTGTGTTTTGTGGGTGAAAGGAAGAAGTACGGTGGAAGTGAATCATGTCCAAACTGCTTCCTTGTCCAGGCAGGTGGCCTGTATCTGTCCTGGGTGAGACCCTCAGCGGCCCACAGCGAGGAGCAGCAAGCTGTCACACAGCCCTGCTTGCGATCCTGGAGCATCGTGCCTGAGCAGCTCTCCCGCCAGTCCCTGTGGGCTTGAGGAGGTGACTCCCAGAATGTTTGTGTCCCTAAATATCACTTAAACCGAATTACGTGAAACAATTGCTTGGTGCTGGATGGAGGGAGCAGTGGCCGCCCAAAGGCGTGGCTCCGAGCTCCCAAAAAATCAGTCGCACTCGCTGCTGTTCAGTGCATCTCCTCGCCCTGCTATTGTGGCTGCAGTCAGCACTTCGGGGTTTCTGTGTACTTTGTGTCCTGGGGGAAGGAGGCAGCTGCAGAGAACGGCGGGAGGCACAAGAAGATAATGTTGGTCATCATCATGTAGAGACCTGGGCGCTGTGTTTTCTGTGGCAATTTGGCACACCAGAGTGAGTTGGCTACACAAGATTGTGAGTTTTCATTATAACTTTCTGCAATGAAAATAAATTAAATTTAAATTAAGGAACTTAGACAAGTGTAGGAAAGAAATACTATTCATAGTGTAACACCCAGTTTTGATGGTCTAAGGGCTTCGTTGCTGGTATTCACATCCCCTCTTTTTATCCTGGTCTGCAGGTAGATAAAGATGTGGTGGTTCTTAGCCATTTTCAAGGATTAAAATATATTAATATACGTATATTCTCTAATAACTAACTACTGTAGGCTGTAAATAAACACAGCAACTAGTTGGGTGTTGCGGAATGCTGTGATAATTATAGAGTATTAAATGACATTGAGATAAAAATCCCTTATAAGTACATAACTGCTGTCAAGGTCAGGGTTTAACAAAGCCTGTCATTCCCATGGTTTAAAATCCAGATTGCATACCAAGTCCCAACTGGCCCCCTAGCAGTGCTAAAGCCTTTTCCAACCTGCAGCAGCACAGAAGTTAGAGCATTTCTCATGGAATTAGTGAATGGTTCATGAAGTCAGGTACAGCTGTGAATTTGACCATTTAAAAAAAAAAAACAAAAAAAAACAAACATTTGATCCTGTTTGGACACTTTAAAGCTTATTGGTTAACAGCATTGGCAATTTTCTTACAATGCTGGTATGCTGTTAAAATAAAGTCCTTGCTCCCAGTTTTATGTACTTAAAGAGGGCAGCTTTTTTTGTTGTTGTTGTTGTTTGTTGTTTGTTTGTTTTTAGTTTTAGTTTTTTTTTTTTTTTCCCATACAAAAGTATGGCCTTTGCAGGGAGAGGCTTGAAAACCCAACCCAGTCTTGCCTTACAGTCTAAGATGTCAAGAGACAAATAAAATGAGTCTGCCTTGTTTTTATTAAATGGTCTTGATTTTTAGCCTAGTGACTTTTTTTACTGCGTTGGGTGGACACGCAGTGAGTGCAGTCTTCAGTAACCATAAACCCTCCTCCACAGAACAATAAGCCTGTCTGGCTGCCTGCCTGGTCCTGAATCCAGCTCTCCTCTGAGCTGGCTTGCCTCCCTTTCCAGTTGCATCGATCTTGCCACTGCTGGGCGAGGTTTCAGCCTGCCTTGCCTTAAAACCTCCACCTTGGGGGGCACCCGCCGTCCATGCTGCCAGCGGTGGGGCTCGGGGTGTGCTGGTGGGGATGTTTGGGCCATGGAGGATCCCAGTGACTGTCCCCTGCCTATCCTTTGGGGCTCTTCATTTCATACCCTGCTGTGCTTGTTGCCAAATTCCCTTGTGATGTGACCATGGTGGAGAGCAGGAAGGTGGCCAGATGGGTACTGCTCTACTGGCAGCAGCACAGGGGCTTCTGAGCGAACCACGAGGTACTGCAGGGTAGTGTGGTTTAAAGGAGGACTTCACAGTGATATAACGTGCATCATACACGTGCTTTGTCCTCCTGTCCCAGTGGCTGTTTCTAGCTTTGCTGTGTGGGAAGCTCTGGTTTGGTGCTTGCACGTTGGAGCCCTTCGTGGCTGGGAGACACTTGGTTTGCAGCTTGGCTTTATCCTGGCCAAAGGGGATTATGCTGTTTCTGCCGTCACTGACAGACGCTTGTGCTTCACGTGCTGAAGGAACTTGCTGTGGTTGTGTTTTAACTGAGGCATCACATAAACAGAATAATTTAAAAACAAAAAAAACCAAAGCACAGTAGCACAGCCTGTGAGGGAACATGGGGCTGGTATAGGTGGGGGAAGAAGTCAGCAGTCCCAGACAGCATTTGATTTGCTTTGGCTAGGTATTTCTCATTTTAACAGGGACTGCAGGCACTCACTTTGCTGCTTGTGCTAGCAAAGTCATGCTTCCTGAGAAGGCTGCATAGTTACAGCAGTTTTGCTCAAGTCTGTTGGAAGTTTTTTGACTAATGGGTGTGAAATGGAATTGGATCTCTGGAAGCTCAGGGTAGAAAGTGTAAGAGGAGAAAGTTTATGGTGGAATAATTCCTGGGAAACTTGCATCAAACTTTGCCTGGATTTATATCCAAATACCATTTTATGCTGGCATTCATGTGGCTGGTGTAAGATAGCAGAATGTAGCCTGTAATTTGGGCTACAGGCAACTGTTGTATACTGAACCGCTAGTCAGATGCCAGCTAAATCAGACAATATCCTCTTCTTCCTCCCCTTATTCTTTGGACATCACAGAATTTTCTGTATTGTACTTGTTTGAATAATAGCTATTAAAAACTAGAGCCTGCCCAACTAATCCTGACTGTAAAATAGAATATTTGTCTAAGAAGTTGTTGCTCACTCTTTATGCTTAACAGCTTCTGTATTGGGCCCCATGCTGCTCAGTGGCTCAGTGGTTATGGGACTGTGCTGGTCCCAAATCACAGCTCTACTTTCCTAAATACATCATTTCAGTCATGAGAGGAAGAAAGCTTTTCAAATCAAAGCACGTGTTGTCTGTCTTGGAAGTGTTAGCAAAAATTGGTGCAAGAGACCAAAATTAAAGAGCAGAAATTTTAAAATGACCTTCTTTCTTTTCTGAGTGAAATTAAAATATTGTCTTGCTGCAGATGGCTGACTGCAGTCGAATGCCCCATTGTGGCTTTGCGTGTATGCAATTACACATTTCATCCTGATAAGTTCGATGCATTTATGTAGCTGGCTGTTTGTCAGTCATCAGATTCAGCCCCCCCGCCCCCCCCTAAGATGCAGGGTTGTTTGTTCTTAATAACATTTTATATCCACTTTCTTCTCAGCTGAATGACAGATATTAGCATATTCCTTAGGAAATGTGGCTTGGGTGTTTGTATACAGTGAAGAGCAGTTGGTAGGGCATCAGCAATCACAGCTGGTCTGTTAGTCATTAAGCTTGGTAAGAACGAACGTGTCTGCATCTGATAACAGAGAACAGAGGCAATGCTGGCAGTGAAACCTCTGCTTTAGTCTGAAATCCTTTGTTTCCTAATAAGGCCTTGAATCTGAAGTGTGAGAATACCTTGGGGAGGATCTGTCACTGGGAACTTGTTGGTACCAGTAACACATGTGTACAATGTAACACAGTGCATGAGGTTTATTGGACTGAATGAGCTGTACTCCTGTTTTGTGCATTTTTCAAGAAGTTGAGGAAAACTTGTTTTCTTTCTGAATCAGCTACTCCATCTTGCATTGCTCACCTGTTGTTATTGGAAGTGGATTCTGGGTGTCTGCTGAAATAAGCCTTGCAGAGGACAAGGTGGGTTTTTGGGCTAGACTAGGATTCCTGTTGCTTCTAACGCATCACATTTGGGTGGCTAACTGTCCAACAGACCCATCCATTTGGGAAGTAGAGGAACTACAGAGAAAAGCAAGAAAATGCATGCTATGCTAGTAATACAGTATTAAAGCACACAGTGGGAACAGTTCTAATCCATCAGCTGTGAAAATGATCTTCATGAGTAAATACCACTCTTCTGTGCACAGTATCTATTTCACTCTTCATGCATGTGCCTGCATTAAGAATTATCTTATTAAAACAATAGTAAGTGGTGCGTGTGGACTGGGTGTGAAGGCTGCTTGTGCCTTGCTCTGTGAAGAAAGTGTCTGCTCTCCCCAGGCACAGCCAGGTGGACCCTGCAGAGCCTGTGCTCGTTGCTCTGCTAGGCTGCTCGGGTTGGGTTGTTGGTTGGGACTGCAAGCCAGAAACGAATAACTCTCGTATGAAAGTTACCGGTACCCCTTCTGCTTGAAGCAGAGGAAACAGCTCTCAATTTCAGTTGCAGGTCACGGTTAGCAGCACTGTAATCGTGTGGTGCAGCAGAGCAGATAAAGGTGGCTGTAGGCTTCTCTATTTTCAAGGCAGAGGAAGAGCAAGAAGCACAGTCTTTCTCCTTTGCCCTGTACCCAGCTCTGTGCACTGTTCTCTTTCTCTCCTTTTGTCCTCACCTCTTTGCTGTAGGCATCTTGACCCACCATGGTTATTCTCGTTCTTAGTCCTTTGCTAACCTGTAGGTGTCCCAGGGCTGGGGACAGTGTGGATAGTGCAGGGGGCCAGATGTTCTCCAGAGCATGTGTCTCTTTGCGACCTCCAGACAGGAAGAACAGCAGGAGCTTTAATTCAGGATTGTTAATTCGGTTTGCTCAACATATCCTTGGGTGGCTTCCAAGTGACAGAGCTCAGAAATTATTAAAAAATATAAATGTATATATTTATATATTGCCCCAGTGAGAACAATAACTGGGTAATGGTTGTCTTGCTGCTTTTACCCCACTGTGCTCAGCCACTTGTGTGCTCCTGAGCAGCCTTGGGCTTGCTTTGGTGGTATTGTGCCTTCTTTCTGTTGTCCTACCTGCTGTGGGACTGGAGTGCAGCTGCAGGATGGAGGGCTTGGGGGACAGCCCCTTCCCCTTCTGCTGGGGTGGGTTTGCGTCCCTATGGCAGTTCTGCCTGTGGCAGTTCTGTGCTGCATAGTGGCTTAGCTTACCTACTCTGAGGTCCCTTTTGCAGCCAGAAGGATATTAAAGATCTCTGTGTATGGTGCTGCTGGGCTGCCCTTTGATCAGTGAGCTTTTTCTCGGAGAGATGAGGAAGAGATTCCTGCCGAGGCAAGTTTCCAGTAATTCTCTTAGCAGCTTATTAGCCCTGGGCATTCTTCAGCATGTCAGTGACAAAATCACCCTGGCATTCCTCTGCAAGACTGCAAAACACTTATTTTTAAATGCAGTAGATCTGCAGTTGCCATCCTGCAATGTTATATTCACCGTTCTGTTCAGAAAGTCCTGATAATGATGCAGTCGAAGCAAACAAGGTGAGTGATGCCTCAGACTTGTGGCAACACAGGAGTGAGATTTTTCCTCTTTTTTTTTTTTTTTTTTTTGCCAGAGTGTAAAAGGCACGCTGTCTTTTTGTTCAATGTGCTATAGTCTTCTGCTTTGCTTCAGAACTGAGCCCTTGGGGAAGAGGTGCAAAAGCAGCAAGGGGCAGGGAAGAAGGGCTCAGAGGTGGGTCATCTTGGGCATGTGTCAAGTGGATGTGTCCTCCACCAGCAGGGGAGTAGCAGGAGGATGTGGAGGTCAGAAGGAAGCAGCTGGGAAGCACGGAGCAGATCTTGAAGGAGGCAGGCGCAATGATTTCTGGCTGTCTCCTCTGCTCTTGTTGGCAGCCACAGATGCCCTATGATTGATGCAATTGCTGCATAGGTTCGGAACTGGGCTCCAGGTTTAATGGGCTGAGGACCTCCCCCGGGGAACTGAGTAATAATGTACCTGAGACTCGGCTCTGCCCCACGTGGCTGTCCTGACTTGCACTTTGTGGCATTGTTCTGCAACTGTTTACACCTCAGATTTTTTTTAAGTCATTATCAGGCAGCCAGGTTCCGTGCAAAATGTTATTAGTTGTTCTAATGCTGTTTTATTAGTTAATGAATTGTTTTAGCTGTAATTTTTATCTGTAATACTTTGGCATTGGGGTGCTGGTGGAGGAAAGGAAGAATCCAGAAATGGTAGGAAAGCTTTTAATAAACTATCAGCCCTCCTGCAGTGCAGCCCCCTGGGAATTAACTGCTCTGCACACTAAAGGAGCACATGTTCCCTCAGTTTCCCCAGAGGGCTTGCAAGCACTCACGGCTTCTAGTTTCACTTCCTTACCCCTAGAGAGCTCCCCTTGCAGCTGGTGTGGTTTGTGACCCTGGTGCTACTGCCTGGAAACATGCAGAGGTTTGGATCTGTTTTGGGCAGAAATTAAGCCTTCATTGCAAGGTTGCAGGGGGTGCAGTGGCGCAGCACCAAGGTGTCATGCAGCCTGCTCAGGTGGGTGGCACCGTTTTGCCATCAGCTAGCAAAAAGTGCCTGTTGCTTTTCACGTGGTTAATGTGTGTTTAACTCCTTTTGTCTGAACATCTTGTATTGGGGCAGCAGTTCCAGGAGGAGGACAAGTTCTGGACAAATCCATTAAAAATAATGGGCTCAAGTAAGTCTCTAAACAAACAAAAAACAACCAACCAACAAACAACTGAAAAGAAAAACAAAAACCAAACCAAACTCTTGCATGGCCCCTGGATGGAGTCAGCTCCTTCCTTGTCCAGAGAGAGGCTGGAGCTCCTGAATGTGCAGGACAGAGATGCCTTTTCCTTGCCACATTGCATGCTGGCACTTGTTATTTGGGAGGCAGAGGCAGCTGCTGCCAAACAGCAGCCTCTGCCCAACACTGTTGTGCCAGCCTCTCATTTCAGCGACCGAGGGAGTTGGCAAGCAGGGGAGCCTGGGCTGATGTGCGCTGCATGCAAGGTGTGCCCCAAACCTGGGACAGAGCTGTGCACCCCGGCATTGCATCGTGCTGCTTGATGAATGGAGAGTTGGCATGACCACGACGCGTAGCGTGCATCTCTGTTACTGTGCTCACTTTGCCATTTTCCAGGGACAGCTTTTATTAGAGGTTGACTTTTTATTTTTTTTTGGGGGGGAAGGGGGAGAATTAATTACCACCCTCGTTTCTGTTGCTGCCCTGAAGATCAGAAATAGCCAGTAACTTCTTAATGTTAGAATGGCTTTCAAAAACAATATTTTAAAATGTCAAGTTAATGTGCTCTGGGAACAATGAGATTCAAGGACCCAGTATGAGCATCAAATTGCATCTACTGCCACAAGGACTTCTGGGATTCTCTGAGGCAAACACAGTGGATAGACTTGGAGTTTATTTAATTTTTTTCAATCTTTCTTCTAAAAGCTAAGTTTTATTTTTCTCATGCCTGTCCTCACCATGAATGCAGACCAAACCTGTCTGAGATGGCAGATTAAAAATGAAACCCTCATGAATGAGAAATGTAGCCTGCATTTTTTATGATGGAGAAAAAGCAAACCCATTTTAAAATGTGCATATTTTTTAAAAAAAGTAAATGACTAAAATAACTAAATAGGTGGGATGTAGGTGCTAATAAATATTTATTCCAAAGAAAAAAAAAATCTCTGAACAGAATTGGAAATTGTCTTATGCTTTTAGGCAATTAAAAATCAGTGTTTGTTTTTCAGAGTGGAAGTAACATTTTCCAGTAGCTTTTGGAACGTGGCCACTGTCAAATGAAAAGTTCCACAACTGCATGGTGATTTTTTCAGAGTAATTGCACTAAAAGGACATGCTGACTTATAGGAGGGATTGTAATGATCTTGAAGGGAAAGGGAAAAAAAATCCCACATTAGCCCACATGCTGTGTATGTTATAGTGAAACTATTCTCTGAAAAAAGTTGGAAATTTGGGGAAGAGGGAGGGGGATGAGTGTCTGTAATTTCTAGCTGGCCTGATGGCAAACACTGAGGCTGGATTGTAGCTGCCCAAGGTAGAGAATTTAGGGATGTGGCTGATCCCTGTGCTTTTGAGGATTTTTAGGCGGGCTGTAGGTGCCTGCTGAAGCCGGGGGTAGGAGGTATCCCCGATTCCAATTTGTCTCTGAAAATCTTAGCGTTAGACCCTGCAGCGTGTGCAAGGGAACCTGGGGCAGGAACATGATGGGCTGTGCTGGAACTGTGAAGTGCCTGGAGCACCTTGTCCCGCACAGCCTCCATCAGACCCATCCTGTACGTGCTTGGGTGGGGACACTGCGTGGTGTCACAGCTGCTGTTGGTGCAGTGGCTGGTCCTTTGCCCTTCTCTGGGGACTCCTGTCCATGGTCACCTCTGGGCTTTGCTGCCTGCCCTGGGACATGGTGGTGTGATGGCTCCGTCTGCGGAAGGAACATGCATCAGTATGAAGCGTTTAAAGTGCTTTTCTTTTGAAAATTGCTGGAAATGCAAGCAGGTCTGGCAGCTTCCTTTACCATTTTTCATTCCTTGGTGCTGCAAGCCACACCTAGTGCTGCGAATGCATAGCTCTTATCCCACTGAGCCTGCTTCAGAGGAATCTGCAGGCCTGAGTCCTTCCTCTGTCCACCGTGCTCTTCAGAGCGGTTCAAATATACTCGATACCAAGTGCCGTGCAAACCTGCTTGGTGTTAGGTAGTGCTGCTGTGGTTCTGTGGCCAGAAGCTGCCCCTCTCGGCCCCGGTCAGCACTGTGTGCAAGCTTGCAGCACTGGGAAGTCTGCATCAGCTGGGTGAGAGGGGTGTTTAGTTTTACAGGAGTAATCAACAAGTCTTTTGATTTCCTTCCCACTTCCATTTTTTAATGCTTTCTTGTTAACTGTGTGCATGGGCACAGACACCTTGGTTAAATGTGCTTTTACACCAGCTGTTCTAAATGCATTTTAAAGAGCTATGAGGAATGCATACACATCAAGGTCATATAAATTAATAATTATCTAAGTGCTTTTGCCCTTTTCTGCCTCCAGAAAAGAAGAAAGGAAAACTTTTTTTTAAATCTTCCAAACTAGTTTTATTTGGATAATTTCAGAGACCATTGTTGTGATGGCAGTCACAAGCTGACTTATACTTTGTGATCCATTTCACTGTCACATTGCATCTATATGAGCTAGCATGTGAATTTTAATTTCCAAGTGTGTTTGGGCTTGTAATTCATACGGTGCAAATAGATTAATCATGAGCTGCTCAGAACTTGTAATTATCAAAACTTGATGTAGAGAAGACGTATAAATCATGACAGCCCTGCTTCCCAGCTGCCAATTAAGAATGGGAATTTAGGCTGTCTAAATGTGGAGGGTTCAGTCTAGGAAGTTTCTTTTACTGTGCATCACAGAAGTGTTAATGAAGAAAGGGCTCGCTCACAACTTCTCATTAAGTAACAACTGAATCTATGAAATGTTGAGACTACTGGAATAATTAAGGGTTTTCTATTATTGATGAGTTGGATCTCAAGAGAGATGCATTATCTTTAAGAGCCCAAATTCCAAAGGCTGTGCCTGGTGCTTTATGCAGCTGCTGGAAGCTTGCCTGGGCAGCGTGGTGCCTGTCCATGCAGTGTGGTAGGGAAGAGGAACACCCGACCAGTTTCTTCTTGTAGCCAGGTGAAACATGGTCCCATGGGTGACACGGGCTCAGGGTGACTGGGGCAGCATCTGAACAACTGCTCATGCACGCTCCCTCCTCCTGTGCTGGGATGGTGCCTTGTTTGCTGAGAAGTGGGAAGGTGGCCCTGTGCTGCTCCCGGGCCATCAGAGGAGAAGCACTGGACCCTGTGAGAAGACCTAGGAGGAGTACTCAGATGCTACTTGCCACTATTTTGCCCCATCCTTTTATCTGCATCAGTGATGCTCCAGTAATACGCGTGCTTCATTGATGCCCGGCCTGCTGGGGAGCTGGCATAAGGCTTCGCTCACAGATGTGTCCGTGGGGCAAATATTAGTCACCACAGCTGCTGCTGACCTGCTCAGCACTGAGCTGCTGGTGGCAGGGTTGGTTTTGCACGCTCTGGGCAGCCTGACCCAGTGAATACCCAGGGTGGCAAGGCGGTGCGGTGGCTGGTGGGGCCAGGCACCCTGGGCTCCTGTTGGGTCGGTTGCCCTGCCAGGCCTGTCCGGCATGGCTCCTGGGGCCAGTGGAGATGTTAGGCAACCTCGTAAGCCTTTTGTAACTTTAAACCGTTTTGATAATGTTCCTATCAGCTTTAATGTTACATATCCCTGTGTATGTGCCTCAGTAATTGAAAGGGATATCGGGCAAATTTGATCTGTCTGGCTTTGACTTATGCTGTCCTTATCTTGGCCTTCGTGTCATTAAGAAAAAAATTGGTATTGATCTCAGACTATACCACTACATTGTGCTGCAATTTTTCTTCCTTGCTAGTAGAATATAAATCGATAAAAGGTAGCTGCTTGAGACTCAGGCCAGATATGGTGCTGTCATTTATACATTGTAAATCCAATGATAGCTGATCAAATCAGTGCGTCTACTGTTCCAAACCTGACATGATTGAATTGTCAATAAAAAAGATTTTACAGTAAGGGAAGGAGAGCTGGTGGTGTAAATGCCTGGAAGCCTCACAAAGTTTGATACAAAATGAACCAATAAGCTAGGCTATTATTATATAATTCCAACAACCAAAATATTTGGATACTTGTGCTCTCACTTGGAAATGGAGTTATGTATTGGGGAAGCTTTTCATTACAACTTGTTTGAAAAATAATTATTCTGAGACTATGAAATAGGGGTGGTTTCTTCTGAAATGAAGATAGCTTCTATTTTGGTAAGGACAAATAGAAACAGTATAGGACTTCTTTGAACTAAAGATTTACAGTTTCAGTGGCTTAGGAGGAAGGCTATTAGTGTTTCTGTTTGCTCAGAAACAAATGGTGCGGCAAGGAGTGTGATTGATAGATGGCTAGGAAGAGGCTGGCTCTGCTCATGTGTAGAGCCTCTGTGAACATGAGACCAGAATACGGTGCAATTTTCTTTCCTGACCTGCCAAAAGACCAAATTATGACAAACCTTTTTGTAAGCCTTCTCTTAGAAATTGGGCTGGGGCGCGCTGCAGCCAGCATAAGGTAATGCTGAGCTGTTAAGTGCCGGTGGAGGTTGCTGCTGTAGTTTCCACAGCTGAATCACTTTCTGCCACTCAGAGACCTCTCTGGACCCTGTCACGGCAGATGGAGGGAGAAGCAGGCAAGTGGAGGGAGAACCAGGCAAGAGGCTGTGCATCCCACCGGCAACATGTGCCGAAGTGGAGCTGGGGGGTAGAGGGTTCTGGGAAGTTCATGGAAATACCCAGTGAAAGCTAGAAACACGTGCCCCTCAAAGCTTCAGAATGACCTTGCACTTAAAGGGCATGCAAAATTCTAGGACTAAGCCCTACAGAGTGTTTTGTTGTGACACTCTTTGGTGAAATGTGGTGAGGTCAAGTGAAGCTTTGAGATGGTCCTACAAGGGCTTGGCTGGATCCTGAAGGTATTTATGTACATGGCTCTCCTGCAGCAAGGGGCTGCGTCTGGCAGCTGCCACAGTGCACTGTATTAGATTTATTTATTCTCTTTAGCTATGTTTTCCAAAAATAAAATGAAGTTATTGGTATTAAAGGAACGTACTGAGTTTTTTCCTGTGCAGATGGACTTGGACAATATGCTTCATGGTATCAAAGGCTTCCTATGTTAAAAATGGAGAGCATGCCTTGACTGTTGCAGAGAGATGCTGGAGGTGTTAGGTGCAGTCTGTGCAGCACTCATTAGGGCTGCGCTGGGTGGGAAGGGAAGGCAGGTGAGAGGGTAGGTGCAGACCAGCAGGAAGGCAAGGGTGGCAGGGGAAAGATGGTGTGCTGCTTTCCACCTCCAGGTGTGTCACGCTGCTGCTGGCCAGTCAGGCACTCCAAGTTTCCTTCTGTGCGTGCACTGTCATCCTGGCATCTGTGTTGCCTTTTTGCTCCCCTTCTTCCCTCCTCAGCTATTACTCTTGGACCTTGCTGGTGGCTGGCGGCTTTTTATGGATGCTCTAACTCAATCATTTGTGATTGACCATGCTCTTAATCTCTTTATTGTGTTGCACCAATTTAGCTAAATCCTAAATCCATTAGGTGCTCTCAGATTGCTTTACAAGTGTCCAGAGGAGGTGTTTGCAATAAATCCAGTCTAATTCTCCCTGCAGACAGGGTTTTAAAATTTCAGGTCTGGGCTGTTAGAAGAGCAGAGTGCTGTAGGAGTGGGTTTGCACAGGCATGCAAAGGGTGAGAAGCAGCTTAGCCTTTCTGTTTGCTTTTTGCTGCCTTCCAGGTGACGTTACTGCCTAGTTCACTTTCTTGATGGAGAGAAAAACTTTGAGTGGAAGCATGTCCTAAGAAAACAGCTCTGGTCATCCCAATGAGGAATGGAAGTGATGTTTGGTTTGTTTACATGGCTTGAAGTGCCAAAATAGAACAAATTTATGAATACTTTCAGTTTCCTTCTCCACCCTTTTATCCATCCTAAGCACAAACAAATCTCTCCAGTTAGGCCCGTCAGTGAAACTAGCTGGTGGTGGCCATTGGAGGTCATTGCAGAAGATGCTGTGGTGGTCCCACCATGGAAGAGCTTCCTCCCCAGCAGCCCTGCGCTGCATGGGACGTGTGGGTGCTGGCAGGGACATGCTCCCCACTGGCCTGAGAGCCCTTCGCATGTGGCTTAAGGTGGCTGCTGCAAATCGCATGCACGCTAAACCGTGGTTTGCACGTGGCTGGTAATTAGGGCCAGACCCTTTTCCCTTTCCTTTTTTTTTTTTTTTGTATTTACATCAGCGAAAGAGCGTGTGCAGTCAAATTGATGTCAAAGTACCTTTTGAAATAACCACCTTCTACAGTGAGTGTTGCTGACACCTACAGTTATCAAATCAATTATTCTGATTTTTGATGTACAGAAGTAAATTGCTTTATATATATTCCGCGTGAGGCCTGGCCTTGCTCTGCTTAGGGCTGCAGATATACCTCTCTGCTCAGGGCTGTTTACATGGGTGACAAACTGGTGTAAAAGTCTGTTGGTGTTGGAATAAGTGTACCCATTCATGAGGGATTTTCATCTTTAATTTCCAATTTGACAGCAGAAAATGTGAAGCAGCACAGCTCAGAGAGGAGACCTTAATGTTTCCTGTAATTCTCTTTTTTTCCTGCTGCCTGCATTGCTAAACACCAACCTGCAATTTTTTCTGCCGCTTGCTAACTCTCCTTTTTTTCTGTCCAGTTTGCATTGCTTTAATGCTGCTTAGGCCAGCAGAAACATTTTGTTTAGGACACGAACTGTAGATGATAATTTAGTCAAGAGTAAGGGAAAATTTCCTTATTCTACTTAATTTTCCTTTTCTAGCTTTGGATGTGAACATTGAAATTTGGCTGTTTCAGTGAGTGATGCTCACTTTCCTGGGGCCAGGAGGATGGGAAGCTCCAGCCCTGCTGTGAGGCACCCTGGGGGCTGTGCCTGACCAGCTCCTGCTTTGCTCAGCTGTTGTTGAGAACGCATGTGAATTTTCAGGCTTCTAATTACCCCAGTAAGAAGCACTGCATCTGGTAGGAATCATCTGTGGTTTGGGGCAGCTTGAAATAGCATCTTGTGCTTACATGCCACTTGTTAAGTCTGTGGTATAAATTGCGAACCAGCCTGGGAACCAGGGAAGGATAAGCCCCCTGTGTTTGAAAACTGCTCAGTTTTTTTCATTTATAAAAGCAAAGGTTGGGATTCCCTCAAATCAGGGTAGGGTTACCCTGATATTCTGGGGGAAGGGGAAATGATTTTTTGTGGCACTTCTCCATTCGCTTAAACCAGTAAGTCTTAGTGAGACTTTGGTATAAATTTTTGTGTTAGTGGGGAGATAAAGATTAGGATGAAACATGAGCATTCTTCATATGAAAGATGAATTTGCAAAATGTTTTGCTGTCTCATTTGAGTGGAAGCATGTGGTTTTCAGTTCCCATAACCTCGGGGCATTACGAAATCATGATTAAAGTCCTAAGAACAATGTGATCAGCATTAAAATTGGCAAGTTTGAAAAATGATACTTTGTGAGGTTTTACTTAATTTGCCTTTCTTGTTTTCCAGTGCTATGGGTCACATTTTCGATCTTTTTCTCACAGCAGTGAGGGCCTAGGTTGTTTTGGTTTTTAATTCCAAACGGAGGTTAGAATGTTAGCTGCTCTGCCCAAAGCTGGGTTTTCAGGAAAACAGATTCTGCAAGAAGTGAGAGCAGTTCCAGTGACTGGCAACAGATTCAGCTTTTGTCGAAGGTGAAACTTTTCTACAAATCTCATTTACTGGAGTAGGGAATACGCTGGTTTGAATCCTGACCATATTTACATACCTAAGGTGATACGGTATGAAAACATTCTCCATGCAAAGAGCAAGCTTTCTCATTAAAGACCTGTTTAATATTTATCTCCCTCTGAGCTTTCAGGGGAGGAAAATAGTTTATCTGCTATATATACAAATTGGCTGGTAATTAGATGATACTTTATGATGGGATATCAGAAACAGCTGTTAACTGCGGGCAGCAGAGATGACACTTGTAGCTTTTTATGTTGCTACCCATTTTTTTTTCAGTTTTACTTTCTTTACCTGGATGGTTAATTTATTCATGTGCTTTTACATTTAAAAAAATCTGTGCAGACTTCACGGAGACTGCACATAAAGTGCAGAGGCTTAGAAGGGTATTAGAGATTCATCTGGGTGCCTGAAATACAGAGGATCTTTGATTTGGTTTTTGTCTAAGTGCTCTTTGTTTAACTGATAGCTGCTAACTTTGTTTAACCGGTAACACATGTTGTGCTGTTACTGGTCTTGACCTTTTCCAGTTAAACTGGCTTAAAATGAAAGTGTTTATGAGGAGGTTCTGCAGCTCTGGCGTCCATGGGCTCTTTGTCTGGGCCGAGGTGGAGGCTTGGTGTCTGGGAGGAGTTTGCACAGAGCTGCATGTTTGCAAACTTTAATGGCCTTTGCTCCAGCCGGCTTTTAATGTACTCCCCACACAGACACTCTGAGCAGGAACCGCTTTTTCCGTAGCCAGTTTTATTTTTGTCACTGTGGTTTTATTGCAGTTTAGGTTTCTTGGGTACATAAAATGCCATCAAGTTGGCAGCAGAAAAAGGAGAGGGTTTTGCAGCACGAACTCTGGCCTAACAACAGCAGAACAGGCTGGTGGATGCGGGGAGGGCTGAAGGAGGTGCATCGTGCCCTGACTTTGGGTTCTGCAGAGAAAGGCCTGTGTCTGCCTGGACCCGCTCTGAGCTGCTGCTTCTGGAAGCGCAGCCCGAGGCTCTTCTGGGGGATGCTCAGGGAAAAAGTGTGAAAAGCTGGAAACTTTCCAGAAAAGCAAGGACGTGCAGAAGAGTGTTATTTATTTCAATGGGAGGATGAATTTTGATATAAAAACGGGATACTGTCTGCAAAGAGGATGTTTGGCCCTCTTCGTGTGTGGTGGGAGCCAGCTTTGTTCATGGTGCCAGTTGCAGGCATGCAGGTGCCTTGGTCTCTTCCCAGGGCTCTTCTGTGTGTCCTTTGAACTCAGCCACAGCTCAGCCAAGAGAGGTCTGGCCGCAGATCGGAGCTTTCGACTGCCCTGTAGGTTAGATTGAGATAATGAAGCCGTACGGACTTCCAGAGAGATGTCAGGGATGTGTGCAGAGCTCTCGGCTGCCAGATTTTAATTTCTTTCATTTTCCCCCAGCCTCTTTCATACTGCTTGTGTGGGAGGAGGCTCTGCAGTGGCTCAGCCTGGGTGGATGCTGACAGGAAAACGTGAGCTCCCCGGTGCCGGTGCCATCGGAGGAGGAGCAGCAAATGATCAATTCAGATAGCAGAAGATGGGCTGGCTCCTCTCCTATCTCTAGAGGCTGTAAAAACTCCCATTACTCTGTTATCAAGAAGGATCTATCTATGACATGCCTGAGCCAGTCAATTAAGTGCAGACCTCACAGGAAATGATTTTTTTTTTTTTGATTCTTGACAAGAAGTCAACAAAGAATAGCTTTTGAGGGAAAAGTGTTCTTCCTGGCAAGAGCAGGTGGGCTTTGGGTAGGGAATACAGTTGCATTTGAATCAGTAATCTCTGAATTTGAACCTGAGCTCTTTCCCCTGATTTTTGTTCTCTCTGTGGATACCAAAAAAAATCAGATGGTTTCTAAAGCAACTGAATTGTACATGTGCTATTGTAATCTCCTAGAGGTTTTAGTGCTTCCACTGGAAGCGGAGGCTTTGGGAGGTACTGGAAGGGAGGAGAAGCAACGTGAAGGTTTAGAAAAAGAAATTTGCTCTTTTATTTGGTGGTGTACGTACAGGGAAGCATGCAAGCACTTAAAGATTCACTAAAGCATTAAATACCTGCTTGCCTGAATTGAGGCCTTTTTACATAGGTTGTGGTACTGCATGTCTTTGAAATGACCCTCATGGGCTCCTGTCTTCCCTGTCCAGTGATAAACTAATTCCCAGGACTAATGGTAAAATTCTGCAAGGCGTGAATCCCCAACTTAAATAGATTTACAGTAAGTTAATGGATTTTTCAGCATATCTCTTGCAACCTATTTGTGGTAGCATTATTTTAACATGCACAGTAATTGAAAAAATTGTCAGGTGATGGGATTTATTATCCTCTCTGACGTGTGTTTTTCATGCCTTGGAAAGGCTCCATAATAAACAAAACACTTGAAGTAAAAAAAATACCTTCTGTAGAAATGTTCAAAAGGGTAGTGAGTTCAGTCATTTTCCTTGAGAAGAACAGACTCCATAGTTACGAGAAGCTAATGCTTAGCAAACGCTACCAAGGGGGTCGCTTCTTGGTGGAAGGAACTACTTTTTCCACCTCTCTGCTGACCACTGTCACAACTTGTGCTGGTGTAAATGCCATTACTTGCTTAGCGCATTGCCCGTGTCTGTCTGTGCAAGAAGCATGCCTGTGTCTTCTGGAGGTAAATGCTGTACTCAGAGGCGCTGTATGAAATCAGCACTTCTGCAGAGTTGAAGAATGCACGAGTCTGAACATTGTAGTGAAGAGGATGAATATTTAATTTTGTTGGACGATATATTATGTTCTTTCCACACGCAGCCTTTGAAATATGCAGTCTTTATTTTGAGAGGATTACGCTGGAAGTATCCTTTGGAGAAAGTGTTTACTTTTTGCATGCATATTTGTCCTTGCTCCTTTTGTTATCATTATTTATAAATCAAAAGTTATATTGATCTGGAGATTATGTGTTAAACCATGTCTGAACAGTGGTTGCTCTATTACTGAGGAAACCAGCTGCCATATAACTTTTGGTAAATTTATCGATCAATACTCAGTGTTTCTCTTTAGAAAAAGAACAAGCTGAATTTTAATTTACTGGGAAGTCGGCTGAACACGTGGCCTCTTCTTCAGCAAGGGATTTACGCCTGTGAGGAACTTTCGAGAGATGAATAGTGCCATTACTTTGCAGAGGATTATTCATGTTCTTGAAAGAAAGCCCGTCTGGAGCGGTCGGCGGAGCCTCGGATCGATTTCTGGCAGCAGTGTTTGTGAGCCCTGGTCTTGAAAGCCAAATTGTAATCGTGTGCTCCTGTTACAGCGGCTGCCTCACTCTTGCAGGAGGAAGTAAGGAGACAATAAAATATTTCCTTTTTGGAAATGAGTGTTAATCAAAACAGGGCTTTGAGCCAGGGCAAGGGGAATACAGGAACCAGCTGGGACGTGGGATGCTGGGGATGGCCTGGCCGTGGGACAAATTGGTGCCACCAGGATGTGATGTCTCACCTGCTGCTGCTGCTTCCCTGGACAGTGGCCTGCCCATGCATCACTTAATAAATAAATAAGGGGCAGCTCAACTCAAGATACTGCATAGGTAGGAAGGAAAGAAGTGAAACTAGTTTTCGGAAAGTGCTAAGTCTGGAAACTCGGGCCATGTGTAGGTGATTGTACCTGGGATTTCTGTGTCTGGGATTTTCTGAGCGCTTTTGTAACAGTGCTGATGTGGATTTGGTATTTTGTGTGACCCCATGGTATCTCTTCAGACAGACTGTGGGCTTGGATAGCCTGGCTTCATCTCGAGCATGATGCTGCGGAGGTATTTTGTGTGAGCCCAGGGAGTCAGCTGCTGCCAGGGCACACTGAAAGGGTGGTTGCACTTGTGCTGCTGAAATGATCCACGCTCTAGTTTCCATGTAGGAAGTCCCTGTCCTTCTCAGATATCTTGAGACAAAATCCGTCTAAAATCTCTAATAAAATCTCTAAATTGCTTTTGAGAGCCTGGGCATTGCTCTGTCTTGGGAACAGCCACTCTTTAGGGGAGGAGAATTACACTGATGTTCGTTGCTTTTAAATCAGTTACTGAGCAAATGTCTTTTCCGACTTCTGCAAGCACAGGTAGGAAGCAGAAATCAGAAATAAAGGGTTTGTTACTGGAGTGATTTAAAAATGGTCAACGGGTGCCCTTAAATAAGTGCAAGCCCTTCATGTTACTATAGGGATCAAGAACTGATTTTCTGCCATTTGCTTTTCATCAGACTGTTGAGATAACTTAAAAGAGAATTTGGCCAGGAGAGATTATAAAGGAAGGAATTTGCTTCTTAAATAAATAGTCTGCTCTCCATTGTTGGAGACTTAACAGACTGATAAAAGCCTGCTGAAATGAAAGGGAGTCTGGAAAACCAGTCTCAGATCTGCCTTGCTGTAAAGTGAGTGAGGCCAATGCACTTCTGAAGACTTTTTTCAAATTTTTTGATGTAAACTGAACTTAACCTAGTGGCTTGACTTACCTTCATTTATTCGGATGAATAAAGGAATTTGCTAGACATGCATTTTTCAGAAATTGCTTATAAATTTTATTTTAAAATAAATGGAGTACACAAGTTGGTATCCCGTTTTTTAGAAATAGCTGGCTGTTAGATACTTGGCTTGTAAATTTGAGAGGGAATTTATGGAATCACTTGTCCTTTGCTTGAAACACATTTTGTCATTCGTCTTTTAAGAGGTGTGCTTCTTTTTTTTGCTATCTTTATAACCCCATTATTTGGATGTTGGAGCCTCCAATTAGTAAAAATGTGGCTGGGGGGGGGGGGAGGTGTTGTTAACAGAGTGCTGTGTTCTGTGTCTTTTTCCTTTTTTCCCCAGAAATGCACTTTGTGTTGGGGTCGGAAACACGTGTGGCTTTGCAGCAGGAAAATGCCTTGATCTGTCCATCTGTCCATTTCTCAGGGCAGAAATGCCCCTTTTCGCAGGGTTTCTGAAGGTTTTCCTACTGTTGGGCACAGGGGTCTGTCAGAAGCCTGGCTGGGCTTGCTGGCCGAGCAGCTGGCTTCAAGTACGAGTTGTAGATGGAGATTGTCATCTCTGCAGCAAATGGGAGAGAGAACAATGATATGAATTTGAGTGTAAATATTTGTGGTAAAAATGGTGAAGGTGAAAGTTCCCCAGTGATGTGACATTAGTTCTGAGCGTATTATTGATATAATTACAGCATGACAAAAGCCTGGTAGTGCTGTTTTCAGTCATTTATTTTGTCCTGTTGGATTGGTTTAATTAACTTTTCCCCTTTAGAGGGAAAGAGGAAAATATGAAATATTTCGAGTATGCATATTTCTGTGTACAGCTGAAAGAGAAATGCTGGTCTGCTGACCCCAAGCTCTGCCAGCTCAGCACTCTGGGCCGCCTCTCTACCCATAGCGTGTTCCCACGAGGCTGTGTTCAGGCAACACCATGCTGACCCCAGTAAGCCTTGCTGTATGGATCAGTGGCTTGTTTCCTGCAAACTCCCCAGCCATTTTGGACAGCCCTGGACAAGGATAAAGATTACTGTTTCCTTTGCAGTAAATCACTTCCACAGGAGCAACGTTCACCCCCTGCAAATGATGGGCGCAGATACGGATGTTCACCAAACCACAGGGTGTTTCCAAACAGGTCACATCCCCAGCAAGAAGCAGAGCACTGCAGGCTCCCTCTGTCCTCAGGCTCTCCTATATTGCTGAGCTCTGCCATGCCTCTTCAGCAGGCTGCCTGGTGTCTCCCTAACCCAGTGCCCCAGCACGGACAGGAGCCTGGGCACTCAGACCCGAACTCTTTAACCCTTACTTGAGCTTCAGCACCAGATCATAGGTATGGGGTACATGGGAAGAGGTTTACCTCTTTTTGGGCTGACAGGTTACCAGCACAAGAAGCAAAACTGGGTTCAAAACCATGTTTTCTCTGGGTTAGCTGAATTCAGGGGTGGGACGCCTGCAGCTACCCTTTGAGTTTAATAGTAGAGAGGGAACAAAATGAGATACTCTGCAAGTTTTTCCAACTTCCCTGGCAATAACATCTTTTTTGGTGTGGAGGACAGGGACTGCCTTGCAGCAGGTAGGAGCTGTCAGGGTTCAGGGCAGAGACCTCACAACTGTGGTGAAGAGCATCTTTTTGCGGGGCTCTCAGAAAATCTCCTCTTTCAGGCTTGCAAGGGATAGAAGTTTGTGTGCAGGAGCTGAAAAGTACTTTACGGGGCAAATGGGGAGATGCAGGTGTGCAGATAGTGGACCCGTGAAGTCTGTAGGTTGTATACGTGCCCCCATCTCGGCTCCTACTACAGTGGTGCCAGACAAGGCAGAGGCTCTCCCCAGCCTCTCCCACCCTGCTGCAAAACAGATCTTGGCTAATCCTAGTGCAAGGATGCCACAGGACTGGGGAGGTCTCCCCCGCTTGTTAAATGGGACCGCGGCAGTGAACGTCCTGTCGTTCATCTGCTGCATCTAAAAACAGAGCTACCTTTTTGCTGCAGAAGCCTCTTAAATCCCTCTCTGCTTTCCTTCTTGTGCTTCCATGTCTTTGGTTGACCCTGCCTTTCAGGGCCCTTATTCTTCCCGCTCCCCTTGGTTTTCATAAAGAATCATGTTCATCCACCACTCGTGCCAGCCTTGACTGTTTGCATTTTTAACTTTGTCTTTATTAAATTTTCAAGAATCTCCTAAGCATTCACACATCTGTCACAGCACAAAGCGGAATATTACTTGATGCTCAGAAAAGCAAATTATACAATAGATGTGCAAGAAATATTTAATCAAAAGCACCGCTGCCACGTGTTCAAGTACGAAGCCCTAGAAAAGACTTTTACTGCAGAGTCATTTTTCCAGAGATCTTTCCCAGGAGTTTTGTTTTTATTGTTGGAAAGTCCACTTGGACTATGGCACCTTGGGGAGCGCAGCCTTGAAATCAGCTTCTTCCATTGTGCCCAGCCACAGGCATGCAGTGGGAAGCAGTTGACGACAGACCTTAACAAATATGCAACAAAAATGCACGCACGAAAACAGAGGCAGGGAAATGTCAGTTCTAATTGGTTTCTTGCAGGGCCTCGGAGGAGTTCCTGTGCTTTGCTTGCTCCCTGCAGGCAGGGTTGGTCTGGCCACACTGGTCTTGCGAGGTCTAGAGGCAAGCAGCTGTGGGCACGAGTGTTTCTTTGTCTCCTGGCCTCGGGGCTTGTGCTGGTGGGTTCTGCTGTCCTCTTTAACAGTTTTTATGGGGGATATAAATAATAAATGGGTGAGCCACAGTGCGACTAATTGCTCAGTGGTTGGACACTTACTTCGAATGTAATGGTAGCGCGTTTTCAAGGTATTTTGAGTGGGTATAATGAGAAGCTAGCATACAGCATTTTTATTAGAAAATTCACAGGGAGTGTGTTTCAAAATACCAGGGCAGTAGATAAGCTGAACAATTAAAATAAATGGATTTTGAGCTTGGCATTTTGATAGGCACAGATAATTAGAGGAAGATGGTTTGGCTTTGGTCGGTAGGCAGTGCTGGCTTTGGAAACTTCTAGCTTGGCTCCCACGAGAGCCTCACATGGCTGCTCCCCTGCAAGGCAGGAGGGTGGTGGGCATGGAGGTGAAAGGAGCCCCCTCTAATTTGGAGACTGGGTGGAGACCTTTCCTCTCTTGGTCTGATGGTGATGGAGCAAAGGTAGAGAATGTGAACCCTGATGGCTTAAAAGTGGGAAGACAGAATAACTAAATTGTTTTAATTTTTATTACTAATGCTTTGAAGCTAATCTCATAAGCTTTGGGAGCTTAAGTCCATAAATTTTATAGTGACAATATTGTAAAAGTAATCCAAAAGGCTGTCTTATTGTTGGGGGAGAGAGGGTTGAAGCATTTCCTAAGCTCCAAATTTGTTCAGAGAAGCAAACCTTGTAAGAGCAGCAGTGGCACCATCTGATGGGTTTTGTAATGCTACAGACAAAAGTAATTATGCTGCCTAGAAGAGCTTTTGTCTCCAGATAATGTTGTTAAAAACTTGCACTGTAGTGTAAATCATAAAGGAACAAATCTAGAGTCTGCTGTTACTGCTGCCAGGGGAAAAACTCTTGGATTTTGTTTCATTTCTGCTCAATGTATTGAAAACCTTTTCCAAGTTTGTAAATAAATATTACCTGCTGTTTGAAAAATAACTTGCAGTTCATCTCACCAGTAGTGCCTGTGGCAGCCAGGCCATTATTGCAAACAGTTGTTTCTCTCTTGGTGAGCTCTTTTGTGTCTTTTAGGAATAAAAGCTGTTGCAATGAGTCTGAAGTTGTCTGATTCATTGGAGGTATTAGAGAAGTATTTTCTTCTCTAGAGCTCACTTACATGTGAATGCCTATGGCTGCTTTCGCAGCTTCCTAGCAGTACTGTGGCAATTGCCATGTCTGAAAGTGTTTTGGTGAGCTTACAAAAAGCAAAACTTTTGGTATTTCCTTGATGAACATTTAAATTTCCATCTGTGAACATCGGGGGTTGTGTGGTGTCTTTTTTTGTGGTGGAGTGTTCTAGATGCATGGGACTCTTAAATGTTTGGGTACCTGGGACCTGAACAGGATGCAGCAATTGCATTAGGAACACGTTAATTCACTGGAAAATGTTCTACTAGCCTGCCTGGAGACACAAGTTTTGCCTCAGGATGGAAACGATTTCCATGGTCTTAGGGATTCCAGTGCCTGGTTCTCTCCCATCGTGATCTGTGTCCTGAGGAGTAAAGGGAGAGCACCCCTTTTTTTTGGTGCACCCCTTTTGCATAGAAGACTTCTGTGGTTTGCAGCACAGAGACGGACAGCTATCCATGTAGGAAGCTTGTTTGCAGCCAAATACCAGCTGCACAGAGGCACGTGGGCAGGCACAGAGTGCCCATGACACCTGGCCTCCTGACACCTGGCCACCACGTTGGATGCTGCTTTCCCCTCCTTCCTGCTGTGGGCTGGCTCACGCCTTCTCGCTGTGATGTTGTGGGGAGGTGGAGCAGCTGGCTTGGCTGCTGGCACGTCTGCTCCCTGCGGGTGCACAGCTGGTTTTGGTGGTGCTGGCAAAATTTTCGGTGAGCTGGCATAGAGGGACAAAGGAAGGACATACCTCACTTTGTTAGCAGCAGCACCCTTTCCAAACACCCTCAGCTGCTTGTGAGTCTGCACCCAGATCTGTTGCTGCTCTGCGACCACAGCTGCTTTAGGGTTTCAGCTGTGGCTATGCCAAGTCTCCAGGCGATGCTGTATGGGAATGGCTTGCTGTGCTCACTCGTTCTGGCTCCTTTATGTTCAGGCGACTACATCACATAATCTCTTAAATAAACCCATCAAATCCCAGACTGGGCTGGAGTCTGCAGCCTGGGGGAGCCAGCAGGTTAATCCAGAGCTCCTCCAGCCCCAGTCCCTTTGAAGTAGCTGCAGCTCAGGAGCAAATGCGCCTTCTCAGGAAGGCTGGTGTTTTAACTAAGCAGCAGACTTTTATTATCTGAGCTGAGAACTCAATGATTTCCTTCTCCTGCCAGTAATCCCCACTCAGGGCACTATTACGCTCTTTTACAATTTATTTTCTTTTCTCTAATTGCCAGTTTGCAGTGGCCATGCATCCCTGTGCTGCATTCTGGGGAGCTTTTGCACTTTGAAAGCAGCTTAGTCCATCCTTCCTGGCCACTGCAATCCCTCTTCAGGTGCTTGAGGGGAGTCCTGCTGGAAAAATAATACGTAATAGCTCCTGCTTTTCAATTGTTGCCTGATAAGTGTGCTCTAGAGCAAAGGTTCAACTACTTCATGCATCCTTTGTGAGCCCTAATAAACTGCCCTTGACAGAGCTAGTCAACAGATGTGCAGTACCAGTGAACCAGGTACGGTGCTTTGCAGCTGGTGGTGCTCTGGCTCATGTCCTGCATCAATTCCCCAGGTTTCACCTGGCACAATATTGTTCTTCCCTCTCTTCCCTCCTGTCCTGGGGTAGAGAGCTGTGATGTTGTGTATTGCTAAGTTGTTCCCAGGTTTTGTCCCTGGGCTTGCTGAAACGACTTTGGAGTATAATTTGTGTATGCATTTAGCTCCTTCCTTCCTGTGGGGGAAAAGTGTTTAAGAGCTACCCGGGCAGGACTTTCCAGCATGGTGGCCTGCAGCAGCTCAGGCTGTCATCTCCATAAGCCAGACTTGTGGATCAAGGCTATTTAGATTTTAGTCCATGCAGAAGTTTTTTGGTGTTTTTTTCTTGCTAAGAAAAATCTTTTCCAAAGAAAATGATTTAAAAGCAGATAAATAACTGTATAACATGGTTGAGTTCTGTTGTGTGTGCACAGCTACAGTGACAGCGATAGCAAAATGTGAAGTAGGTACTGCAAGGCACATTGTGTACTGGACAGAGGGTGCAAGTCTGTCACTACACTCTGCCAGTCCTGTTAAGGTATTTATTCTGCTTCAGCTAGACCTGCAGACCAGCTTCCTTAAATTGCAGTTTTTGAAAATATCCTTGAAATAAATTAAAAAGAAAAAAAAAAAGAAGATTCAATTGTCCTTCAGCGATAGGAGTTCCAATAATGCCATGTTATGAGCAGGGCAGTTTTTACCGGCAGCAAATCCAGCCTGTTGGTTTTGAGAGAGCAGAAGCCCATGCTGTTGCTGTAATGCTGCATCCCTTTCGCCTCCCTTCGAGGCTGGCTCCCATGAGCGCAGGGGGCTGCCCCGCCAACTTGCCGCCTTTTTGTGCTCGCAGTCTGGCTGTGGGTCACTTCTGGTGGCTGGGGGTTTAATATTTTTGTAGCCAGCCCTTTGTGAGGAATAGTTCAGAATAAGCAACTAGGGGAGCTGGTTATAAAATATTTTGGATCTGGGAGACTTTTTTTTTTTTTTTACCAAGTTTTATTATTTCTTGCATCTATTAATGGGGCAGCAGGAGGCTCCATATGCTTTTATAGTCCCTGTTGTGCTCTCTAATGGTTATATGCAAAGGCTCCAAGGCGCATAAAATAGACACTCTTAGCCAGTTATTATGATAAAAATTATGTGCATGTCATGACCTTTAAAGCAGTGGGACTGTGTGTGCATGCTCTTCTGATGCGCCACTGTTCTCAATTCCTTTCTGAAGCATTTCTCACTGTAGGAGGTTTGCATAGGAGTTTGGAATATTTTTCTAATCAGCGAAGGGTCTCTTGGCTCTGATGATAACTTCCAAAGCATAGAGGAGCAAGAAGAAGGAAGAGGGGACGATTTTTTTTTTCTAAGGGAACTAACAGAGAAGAGGTTAAAGGCGAATGGTGAGGCACAGCATGAAAATCCTGGCACTGTCTGCAGTGCTGTCAAAAATGCTGGCCCAAAAAGTGCTTTGTGCTCTTTGTTGAGGCAAAAGCTGTTCTGGTGCTCTTGAGGATAAAGGAGAAAAAAAGTTTCATAATCCCTGTGCCCTATTTAAAGAAACTTTAAAAAAAAAAATAATCTTTTATAGCAGAAAACCGAATTTGCTCTCCTGTCAGAGCCCAGACATCTACCCCTCAGCATCGGCTGTGCTGTTACGCCTGGCAAGCGTTGCAATGTTCTGCATCGGCACGTGTGAGGAGCGAGATGCCTGCTGTCATGGGGAGGGAGGCGTGAGGAGCGGGCTCTGTGTCCTTCACCGCTGTGTCCCTCAATCTGTGGTGTCAGGAAGGAAGGATGGCTGCCGTCTGTGAACGCAGATGGCTGCGATGGGCTTGCTTGGGCAGCGCGAGTGTCGAGAGTGCTCAGGCTCTTGCTTTGGTGTGCCTGGGCTCTGTGGGTGACACGCGCTGGCGTGTGCCTTAGGGGCATGTCCGGGAGATGGGCACGCACCAGGTGGGTGGCTTGAAAACCTGTATTTGGTAATTTCTGCTTTGATTGCTGCTTGCACTGTAGCTTTCTGCATGCTGGTATGGGGGACAGCAAAACGCATCGGGTCCCTGTCTGCAAGGTGTGTGTGCCTGGGGAGAAACCGCCTGGAGTGCTGGAGCCGTGGTGGTTTCCAAAGGTCTTGGTTAATGCCGGAGGCCAGGCAGGGTGAGCAGCGGGGCCCACCACTGCTTGTGATAACGTTGATATCGAACCCCCGTGGAGAGGCGTCAGGCCACGCTCAGCTGCACCTCAGGCTTAACAAATGGAAAAAATAACACTTACGGTTTTAAAAATTAAACATTCCCTTTAATTATTGAACATGAATAATTTCCATGCAAATTGAGCCTGGATGCATGTTTCTGGAGTGACACAGCTGAGAGCGGCTACATCGCAGGGTGTCAGTGACCTGTGAGCTGAGAGGCTGTTCGTTATTTTTAGCATTTTATGACCAGTACCCTGGAGAATGGGATGCAGGCTGGTGGTGATATTTGGCCAAAGAAAAGGAATTTAGTTTGCACTCGTAGCCTCCCCTACAAATGCTTTAACTTGCAAACTGGGACAGGAGTGTGTAGATAGGTTGTCTTCACATAGCTGGGTATTTTGGAAGCCTCCTGGTTAGGACTATAATTAAGGGAATAACTGTGGGGTGACTGTTGTTGGAGGCTCTCCTGCTTGCTGCATGAAGGTGTGTGCAGAAAGTCCTTGCCTCTTTGAAGGAAGAGAGGGGAAAATGCACACTGGTTTTTCTTGCAAGTCATCGGTCTCAGTATGAAACTTGCTGCTGTGCTTCCTGGGCAGCTCGGTGCAGCCTGAAGTGTGTGAGAGCGACCTGGCCGTGCACCCACAGATGGATGCTGTCACTGCCTGTCAGCATCCCTTTGGGCTATGGAACAGCTCATGTCCAGGGCAGATAAAAATGTTGGATCTGCAGCTCAAGTGAATCCTGGTGCATTTGGGAAAACTATGGAGCTGCAGAAGCTTTTCAAGTGACTTTGAGGACACTTAGTGCAGAGTTGGTTCTGAGGGTTGGCTCCATGATTAAACTCGTATATGTTTTTCTTTTCATAATGGAATGTCAGCATTTGCTGTTTCCTGATTTTCAACACTGTATAGTTTGTCAAACATTTATCTCTGTCTTGAATTGCCTTGAGATAGAACTTCTGTTAATTTCAAATCAATATGGAAGAGGGAGAGAATGAAATTGCAGTCTAGCCCTTTTCTTGAATCAATATTTTCTTTAAAAGCTGAAATGTTAACTAGATCATAGTTTTTGCCATTTTGAAATGTAGCTTGTGTTTGAAGGATATATGCGTTCCCCTGAAAATTGCTGGTGATGGTCAGTTTTGCAGCAGGCATCGCTGCTGGTAGGCATTTGACCCAAAGTGGGCAGGATGGGGCCAGCCTTTGCAGCTGGTGTGGTCTAATATCCTCCCTGTTTCTGAGCTCATCATCTTAACTTTTTTTTTTTGTTCTGTTTTGCAGAAGCCTTTGAAATTGTAGTACGGCATGCGAGAAACTTCACCAACAGCATGTTTAGGAACCACTACCAGAGCATGGGGACCAGAGCTCTTAAGTTTGTTGGAGAACTTTTTACTGATGTCTCACTGTACATACTGGGCTCTGACATCAGTGTCAATGACATGATAAATGAATTTTTTGACAGTTTATTCCCTTTGGTCTACTCTCATTTGATTAATCCTGGCTTCCCTGATCCCTCCGTAGAAATGACTGAATGCCTGCGGGCAGCCAGGAGAGACCTCAAAGCCTTTGGTAACTACCCTAAGATGATGATGACGCAGGTGTCCAAGTCACTGCAAACCACGCGAGTCTTTTTACAGGCACTCAACCTGGGGATCGAGGTTATAAACACTACTGACCACCTGAAATTCAGCAAGGACTGTGGACGAGCGCTGCTAAAGATGTGGTACTGCTCGCACTGCCAGGGGCTCCTCATGGCCAAGCCCTGTGTTGGATACTGTGGTGCGGTGATGCACGGATGCCTGGCGGGTGTCGTAGAGATTGACCACCACTGGCGAGAGTACATCAGCTCTCTGGAGGGGCTGACCAAAGGCATGCACGGCATCTATGACATGGAGCATGTCCTCCTGAACCTCTTCTCCCTGGTGCGGGACGCAGTCGTCTACGTGCAGAAGAATGAAGGAAAACTCTCAACAACTGTGAGTGGTTTTCTGCGGTTCCTCATGCTCTTTTCCACAGCAGGGCTCGGTTGTGTACCACATGTGCTACGTGGTGTAACCAATCCATCCCTCTCCAGCCGACAATCACCACATGCTCTGATTTCCAGCTCCTCTCTACTTCCTCCTCAGTTCTCTGATTTTTAAAACTTTTGGTAGCATTTGAAACTGGTGTTTGTGGGGACTGGGAAACAAACTGTGTTTGTTTCGTCTTAGGGCTTTGCCTCTTTTCAGATTGGTCATAACTGAAAGGTGCAGATTCATTCCGGCATCAGTAGCTGGGACAGTAGATCAGGAGCTGAGATGTCCCAGCATCTTTTGTTCTTTCTGGGTACTCTTCCTGCTTTGGGTAGGTCTTAAAGGATGTCCTGCTGTCCAGGTGTCCCCTGTCTCACTCGTTCTGATGTGAAGTGCAGTAAACCTCAAATTAAATGTGAGTGTTTATAGTAGCAGGGGCCAGACTTGCATTGCCCTGTGGTCTCTTTTTCCTGGTATGTTGGGCATCCTGGGGGATGGTCTTTAGGAGACCATCTGTGGTTCAAAGGTCATGGAGCCGAGCAGGGTAGAAAACTGTTTCATCACTTAACATCACTAAAATATACCTCCAAATAGATGCCAAGCAGAGGCATATACTGTGGTATTCCATGTTTCTTGATTTACTAAAGGAGGTCTGGTTTTCCCTGTATTGGTAACTCATTCCGATTTTGGGCTGCATTTAATCCCAGGGGTAAGGTTATTTCTTATTTATTAGGAGTGACCTGACATTTTAAAAACACATTGTGTGAATTTCTGAGCCTCCTGAGAAACTGAGGCTTTCTTGTTCAGAAAATAGTGCTGCTCTGTTTGAATGCCAAGGATAAGTGGAATGCGGTAACATAACGCTTGTTTTGCAAAAGAGATTTTCTTGAGACACAGTTGATTGCTCCATGCAGGTAGGGTAGAGTTGGGGATGTGGGCAAAGGTGTGGGAATGTTGTTATGCTTTGCTTAAAGCCAACAATGATTAAAATCTGCCACAGTTTCCCTGTTAGCTGCTTGTTCCTGTCATTCTTGACTCCTGTTTACAAAAGAATTGTGTCTATGTAGGTCACTGTAGTACTTGCACTGTAAGTAACTTATCTTTTTTCGGGCCATGGAAATGGATTGGATTATGGATTTTGACCTATGTGGCATTCAGCCAACAGCACTCTTCTATGCCGTTTTATGTGCCACTTTTGCTCAGTGATTGCCTGAGATGTGCTCTATGAGGACTGTGAAATGATGTGGTGGCACCTTGGTGGTTTCACACCCCTGGGGTAGTTTGGCACATTTGGTGCAAACTCCCTTTATTGTTTGGGAGAGATTTAGGGACCAAACCTCCAGGAAGCTACATTACATATCTTGCGGTGACCAGGAGGTGGCTGTGACCAAGGCTCTGACGTACTTTACAGGACACCGTTTTTTAAGCTGCTTGTCAAAGACTGCATGCCCTAGCTCTTCCCTGCAGAAAATCGCTAACAGCAGCCTACCAAGCATTTCTTGTGCCCCTCAGACCACTGGGAGGTTCCAGGTCCCAGGGTGGCAGCTCTGCCAGGCACAACTTCTGGTATTTTGGAGCCAGGGAAGTAACTGCTAGGGAACAGCTGTGCTAGAGGACAGAGAAGCTGCTCTGCTAATAGCTTGGCCTGGAGTTTCCACATAGTTGATGCTAAGGAGGACAAAGTACATAAATTCACAGACAACACTCTAAAATTTGCTTTATTTTGTGTTTTAATTTTGTTATGTTTTTCTTCAGTGTTGCATGATCAAAGAATGAAGTTCCAGCTGGTCAGAACCTTTCATCCTTCTCAGGAACAGCAAAGGAGCAGAGATGTAATTGTAGGTTTAGCTTTAGGGCAGGTGGGATAGACAACTCATGCAACTCATTTACAGGTGGTGGTGATGTATATGAGGGAAAACCTAGCTAAACCGTGAGCCCAATTGGCATTTCCAGGGCAGTAAGAAACAAAACTTCCTTCTACACACAATGTGTGTAGAACATTGTATTTGTTCTCAAAAGATTGGAAGCCATACTCAGCTGTGAGTGAAAGCATCCAAAACATTTTGCACCAGTAAACATGGTGTGCTTGTAGATGGGAAGGCAGAATGGAAATATTGCCCGTATGGGCTGCATGCCAGGTTGTGCAAGCACATGCAGTATGTGTTGCTGTATAGTCCTGACATGAGAAGTTTTTCCTCCCATATTCTTTTCTTGTTGGCACAACATTAAAAACGTATTTTTTCTTCTTGAAGACTTCCACGTATACAGTGAAGGAACATGACTGTCAAGTATATTATCAAATAGAGACCTTGATCTGTCTACTGAAAATGTGTTTGTGGGAGGACAAGTAGACAAAGAGCTGCTGAAGTTAACACAAGCCGTGGCAGTAGAGCCATTATCTGCCCATCCTTAGCCAAATCAGAACATAAATTGACTTCCTTGAAAATAATAAAAAAAAACAAAACAAACACTGAGCACCACATAACCATTCAGTGCTTTTGTACTTGACAGAGTAGTTTGAATTCATTAGTGCCGTATATAGTTAGGTACTTCAACATAACTCCTCTTGATTATTTAATACTTGAGAGATTCTTTTTATTTGCTCTAAAGACATTTTTGAGTTATAGGAGTGCAGAGGAAAAAATCCAAGGCAAGCAAGCCAAGTGTCTATCAATTGTCACTAAAAGAGGATGGACACTGGGTCTTTAAAGTTTATTCTTAAAATACTGCTGTTGCTCAGCTCAAAACTCTTATGTCAAACCTGAGCCAGGAGCAACTTTTTTACAAATGAAGCTGTGAGCTGTTCAGTAGAGGAATAGGGCAGTCATGGAAGAGCTGACAGTTATAACTACAGTGTTGCAGATGGCCCAGCTCTGTTGGTCTGTATGTGTCTGGGATCTGGGGTAAACATCTCTGCCCGTAAGTGATAGAATGCAATTTTTTTGGTTGTGCTGGAATGAAAGTTTCTCTGTTAAACTTACAACATATCGAGTTTCAAAGAATATACCTGGAAGCAAACAGTTGTAGTTTCTGTTATCCTGTAAATATGATTGTTTTTAGATACCATCGTCATATCAAAGTCTAAAATGCCACAGGACTTGTCTTTGAAACTGTGGGGCTTTGCTCTTGTGCTGGCTTTTTGTATCAGCCTGTTTTATTTCTGACCTTGGCCACAAGCATTTCTGTAGGCAAAGTTCAATTCACCTGCATGTTATTAAGCATAATCACAGGTTATTTAATTGTCGTTAAAATCTACTGGAATTATGGAAAACTTACTTTCCATGCCCATAGTGATTATAGCCTGAATAACAACACTACTGCCCTTGTCTGTCCTTTAGACTTCTTTGTTTTGTCTTTGGCAGCACTTCTACAATGGAACTATTTTTTCCTGATGTTTTGGGTCTGTGTGGGCATTACCCAGCAAAGCATCCTTCTTCCATGTGGCTGCTCCTCTGTCCCTCTTTGCCACCCTTAGGCTGTGTTGCAGGTATTTGCATGAGGATCTGGACCCATTTTGTAGCTTGCAGCAGACCTAACTACAAGAGGGCATTTGAACCTCAGCTCCAGAGGTGTTGCAGAGCCTCTAGGGAGGTTTCTGTGGAGCTCCGCAGACCCTAAGATAGAGTCATGCTGCGTTTACTCTGCATGTGGAAATCACATGCCTTCAAGCATGTATTTAAATGTAAACCAGTGGTGTTCCTGGTGAACAAATGGCAATGCAGAAGAATGAATAACATAGCATTATGGCAGGAGGCAGTTCCCTCCCAAAGCCTTGCTTTAATAGTTAATTTGTCAGCAATGGTGGTGTTAGGTTTAATCATTTCTACAACTTTTCTGTTTAAAAATGTCACCCCTAAACTATACTATTAAAATACTTCGTCAAGTAGGCTGAGTCTCTGGGTAGATTAGGAAAAATATTCTGTCTTTCACTGTATCTATAGATTTTCCTGATACTTTCTTCCGTGTTGAAACAGTGCCTAGTACTTCTACGTCTTGTAGATATTTTAATCATGAATGCAGGGAGCAGCAATTATAATCGGTCTGTGCTTTCTACCACAAAAAAGACAGAGATGCAGTACAAATAAACGTCATAAAATATTCAATCCCCCCACCCCTTGAAGTTAATGTTTTCTCTCTTGTTGAAAGTACATGAGAGACAATAGGTCTGGGTGTCTTACATAGCTAATCATTGATCCTCCTCTGGGATTCCCTGCCTAAAGCCAGCACTGCAGTTTTATTTTGGAAGGTTGTGGAGTTGAGGTGAAGATTGTTGACTTGACACAGATAGTAAGTTGTTTACATAAATATTTTTTTTCCTCCCTGTAACTCATTAGGGTTTTGAATCCATCCCAACAGAGCAGGAAAAAGGCAATGCATTGCCCAGCGAGACCCAAACGAGAAAAGGTGGGTGGCTTGAGTTGATGCTCCAGCCGCATATTGCATGTGAAGGGCAGGGGGGTATGCACTGCAGCTGAGATTCATCAGCGAAAATGATTCAATTTTGGCTTTATTAGCTACTTTGAAATACTTGTCTGGCAGGGCGCATGTCGCTTCCCAGCCCTTCTCATGGGGCTGGCAGGACTTCTCCTGCCCTTTAACTATCTTGTGGTGCACCTCTGGATGTGGAATTGCAGGGTGCTGATCCCTGCCTTGCACAGCAGATTCTCTGCAGGGTAGGACCTGTACCTGCTGGTGTAATTAAGGTTGGACACAAAGATTCTATGTAGCTGATATGTTTGTAGCACAACCAAACCAAGGAATAAGAGCAGGCTGCAAAGGAATACAAGATCTGTCCGATTGGTCTTGCAAGTTTCATAGCAAAAGTAAATTATGAAAAACACCGACAAACCTGCCACTCAAAAACGTATCAGTAAACTTCAGATCTTCATCTCTAGGTATAAACGTAAAGCCATGGGCTGACAGAGCTGCTGAGACTTTGCTGCTTCCCTTACAATCAGTGGAGGTGCGCAGCTCTCTGTTTGTGGAGTATTGCCTAGAAAGAAAGCAGCAGGGAGCTCGGCAAAACATTTTTCTTCGCTTAGGACTGATGGCTGAGTTTCTAGAAAGTCTAGGTAAACTGCAGAACGAGGGTAGCCAGACCTTTGTTCAACTGATTGTGGACAGAGGGGGAACACGTTGGAGGAAGGGAACCAGCACTGTATAGGATCAGGGTGCCGTTCTCGATGTGCTTGCACTGTGAACAGATCCTACTCTTTCACTTCACTGCAAACACTTCTAAAATACTGCTCAGGTCTGGGTTAAATAGGTGATATAGCAGTGAGGCAGAGCTGGTGAGGAGAGAAGCTGAAGCCACTATGCAAGGCAGCTGGGGAGACTGGGTTTGTTGTTTTTTTTTTGTGGAGCTGGAGTGCTCAGCTGCCCCAGCGCAGGCTGAGTGCTGGGTCTGAACCTGACTCTGGTGCTGGCCATGAGAAGCTGCTGGGGGACTCCCAGAGTGGGCAGGACCAGGTTAACTGGGCCTCATTTGCACTTCACTTTTTTGGGAACCCTGCTAGGGAGACCCTGAGCATGCTGAAAATGTAATTGGCTACTTTGGTTGCTAATAGCACCTTTGAGAGAAGCACTGCTGTTGCAAATTAGTGTAGAAATTTGCAGCACCTGCAGATGCACAGGAATGGAATTCAAGAATACATAAGTGAAGGAGCTTTTGCAGGGATGAAAATTACATCTGTCTCCATATGTGATGATTCAGTGTATTTGTGCAGCATCCGGCAGTGGGGCTGGTGCAGTTTGCCCTGGGTGCTGCCCAGGGGTGCTGCCCAGGGGCTGCTTTTGGAGGCACCTTCCATGATGCCAAGCTGGAAGCTGCTTTGCTCCATGGATTACACTGCTGGGGTGGTGGCAGGGAGCCCTGGCAAGTTTTCCTATCTGCTAATGGATTTCTTTCTATGCTGGAGCTGGCAAGAGACTTCTGAGGCAAGCTTTGAAATTACAGCGCTGTTCGAGAAGTCATTCCCTTTGAGACACGGAGATCGGTTTCTTTGTACTTTTAATGCGGGTTGCTTTCTGTTGGCATAGCTCCTGGGATAGTCAGCTGGATGTACTGCCTCTGTATTTTCACTTTCTTTATCGGAAAAGTTTAATCCTCAGGCTGCTCTCTAATGCTTGCTGGTAGCTAGCTCCATTTTTCACTTAAAGCTGGAAATGCTGGTGAGGTTTTTGGTTTTCAGTAAGCTCAGACCCACTCATAGTTATCCCAAGGTGCATTTATCATGTACTTTTGTTAACTATTTTGTGATATGCAGTGTAATGTGCCTGATAAGACATGTTAAAGCAAGCATCTGTTCCTGCTGCAGGATGAAAATAAACCTGATCACCAAGGACAGTATCAGCAAAGTTCCTGTTCCTGTGAAAATATCTTGGGACTATTATGATTAGTTGTCTGGAGAGGTTCAGATATTAAAGATTTTTCTGATAGCTGGGGAAGCATATGGCAAAGCACTGAATAGTAAGGCATTGATTTTGATCTATAAATCCCTACGTTGTTGGTGGCTTAGCTGGTTCTAAAAGAACAAGAACAAAAATTATTCACACCTGCAGTTTTGCTACCCAGCATCAAAAAACTTTGATCAAGCGACTCTGGCATACTGCTTCTGGCCTTAGATTGCAGGTTTAATGCTGCTCAAATGTGCGTTAGTGAATGAAGGGTCTGCATCTTGCTTTCGGAAGTGACCTTGGCATGGATGCTCTTGACCCTCAATGAGAGTGAAGCTCAGAGGTTATTTCCAGCCTACTGAAAGTTATCCCTTGTCTGGCCTAGGGAGGAAGGTCATTGTTGTTACACGGTTAGTTAATTCTACTAACAAAAGCTCTGCTTCTAAAGGACACAGCACATTTTCACGTGTTGCAGTCACTGGTTAGCCTTGCCCATTTTCTTCTGGGCTCCAGCGTGGGCAAAGTGGCATGTTGCCCTTGCCTCCTGCTCACTCTGGCAGCACGATGGGGCTCTGGGTGCGGTTTGTCACCAAACTGGGTCCAGCCATGAGCATTCGGGGCCGCTAGGTGGAAGCAGCAGATGTGGCCAGCAATGCTCAAGCCTGCTGGTGCAAAGCCAGGGGAGATGCCGTTGAATATCGACATGGGTTTTATTTAAAATAGCATTTGATTTTGCTTCTATTCATAAACTTTTATATTGTCCTCTCCTTTTTTGCTCTTCTGTCCTTTTAATTGGATGTGTTGTAGCCCCTGGCATGTTGTGGCATTTCAGTGGAATTTCCAGTGATGCTTATTTCAATTAAAAGTGGAAGGTAGCTGCTGCTGCTGCGCCCTCCTCCTTGTATGCATGCGCAGCAGCATGGGGAGCATCCTCTGACAACACGTTTGATGCCAAACCTAACTTTGCTTCGAAGCTCACACAGATCTTTTCGTTGACTTCAGTCAGAGGCAGATCACACAGTTGGTGGCAACTTTATGCCTGCTAGTCTGCGGTATAAAAAGAGCTTTTTAAGGCTGCTGCATTTTATGGGTGGGAATATCATACGGTGCCCACTGAGCCCGGCTTGACTTCACTTCAAATCATGTGCTGGCTATGGTGTGAGTGAGATGCGTGCAGGCTGCACGCGGCAGGATGTCTTGCATCTTTTCTCAGCTGAAGTCACAAGAAGCCTACAGATCTTGTGCAGATTAATTGCTGGTTCTGTGTACCTGTTTATGCATACTGTGACTTGGCCTATTCCTTGTTTTAGTGGAGGAGCTGGTTTGTTGTTGTGCAACTGGCTCCCAAGCATTAAAGAAGATATTTGGTCCTGCGATGCCTTGATATTAGTAGTAAAAGCTAGCAGAAACGGTGGCAGAGCAAACTGTCTTAACTGTTGGAAATGATTGTATACAGCTGTGCTGTTTTATACAACTTTACTGCACAGAGCCCAGTTTCTCTTCTCATTCCTGGCTCCCATGACAGCTGTGTTTGACAGCTGAACATGGGATGCTTGGGATGTAGAAAAGGAGAGCTAGTGATCATATCTAAAACAGACTTGCAGGAAGGGGTGTAAGGGAGTCTGTGTTCCTTGGGTGCTGGGCTTTAGGCTTCAAAGTTTCAAACTGCCTCATTTTATAGTAAACTGTAATGATCAAGGACGTAGTGTGAAGGTTTGAAGCAAATGAATTTGAGAGAGAAAAAAATAATTTCAAGCTGAACCAAAGATCACGGTGTCAGAAAAATCCTGAGGCGTTTAGGCAGTGGCTGTGACTTGGAGGCATTTTTGTGTCTGGGGTGAGTCCAAGCGTGTGGCTGCATGGGAGGAAATCGCTGGGTATAAGAGCTGACAGCCTAGCAGGTGGATGTGTGGAGCTTGTGTCTGCTCTTTGGGGAGAAGTGAAGATCCATGGAAAGTGGGAGAGGAGCTGTTTCTAAGAGTTGGTGACAGATTTTTATGCAGAGCACAGTCTCACACTGTTAGTGAGAAGGGATGAAATAGCTTTCATACTGGGTAGTAAGCCCTATCCCCCACATACTTTCTTGTGACCAGTTCTCCCTGGCTTCTGCTGCTGGGGCAGTGTAGGAGCCAGGTCCAGACAGACCTGCCAGGCTTTGGATGAGCCCTGGGGAAGGTACTTCTGCAGCACGAGCTGCCTTGCTTTGTATTTAGCTCTGTCCAGACCTTTCTTGCATTCAGACAAGCATTGCTCTCTAAGCTTAATGGGGAATCAGGGAGCTGTGTCTGAGATTTTCTCAAAACTGGCTGGATATCTTTGTTTTAACATAGAGATAAAATGCCTAAATGTCACCCCTGAGGACACAGCTCCCTTGCTTGTCATCCAGATTGCTGCAGCCTCAGGCGTCCTCTATGAACATAGATTCCTTATTTGCAAAATGTATTCTGGTCCATTTCCTTTCTCAAAGATTGTGTCCTTGCTAAGTCCCACAGCTTTGCAATGCCAGGCTCATGCTCACAAATATCCATCTATTAATGCTTTTTGCGCTAACCCTTCTTTTGGCTTCATTATCCATGACTGCAGTTTGTACCAAGAACTCCATCTGAGGTCATTCACAGGGCATCCTTCGTGTTAACTGCTCTGAGTTTACTTCCAGTGACAGTAACCCCCGTGAGTGTTGCTGCCTTAAAACTATAACCAACTCTCCTATTAGCAATGCTGATGAATGCACCGAGAACAAAACAGAAACCTAAAAGTGGCCCTCTGCAAAGCAGAAATAGTGCCCAGAGCTGCCCAGGCAGATCAGCAGTGTTTTGTTTTGCACTGCAGAAAATGAGGTACTAGGTTGCAATGAGTACTCTGCTTCATTTTGAATTCTCTGCCGGCATGTGGTATATGCTCAGAGCTGTACGTTATATCATTTTTACATCTTATTATAAAGTAGCTTTGAGGTACTGGACATGAAAGATACCATCTACAAATACATTTATAAAAAATAAAATAAAATGAAAGAGTTGAGGCAGATTTTTCAACTGTCCACTTCGGTATGTGCACCCCTTGCTGCTGGCAGCCTGAGCTTTCAGCCTCCTTGGATTGCTGCAGAACAAGAACACACTGGTGGCGTTTATCATCTCTACCTGTTGTGTTTCCCCAACTAATAAATCCCTGAGGGCGCAGAGCCTGCTCTCAGATGTACGCATGAGGGTGAAGTTTGCTGCTAACTGAATTACTCTTTGAAAGACTCATTTGAGCAAGAGCAGGCTGGCTGCAGAAAGCTGTGTTGATAGCCTACAGCTACTTTGGCACAGTTATTTCTATTTAAAGAGGGGGAAAAAAATCAAACCTGCAGTTGGTGAATTTAGCAATTCTTTTTGCAGGTGTATATCTTTCTAACCTAATCAATTTTCACACCTAATTCTCATCTGTGCTATCTGCTGTGGTAGAGATTATGCTCTTAGACACTGACCTGGAAAGGGATAGAGCAAGTGAGCCCAGTGGTTACTGATGATAATTTGAGGGTGACTGGCATGCTCTGAGTTACTTCTTTCTAAAGCTTATTAACTCTTGGATAGCGGGTATTGATCGGTGTCACTGTACAAATAAACTTCATGCAGCTGCTCTCCAGAGCACTGGAGAGCAGGTATTTGATATTGCACCTGCCTGTGCTGGTATTTAAATCATCCTTCCTCGGTCTCCTCTCTGAGGAACAGCCTAGGGAGCTGGGGGAGCTTGAGGGCAGTGGGGACCGCAGAAGGTGATGCCAGGGTGGCTCTGACCAGCCGCTCTCACCAGGATCTCAGAGCAGGTGGGACCACAAGGTTTTGCATGACAAATGCTAAAAAAAAAATCATCCAGCACAGCTCTGACCATCGCTTCACGCCATTGCCATTGTGTCTGCATGTGTCACTGGTTAGGAGCAAGTGACCACTTCTGGAGCACTTTCTGCCTGGAGATTTTGGTACAATTTTATCTTTTTGGTGAGTTGTGGAAACTTGTAAAGCGAGTACAAAGTGAAGATATGCAAAAATGCATTTAAAGCATCTTTCAGTCCAGTGCTTTCTCCCCGTGTTTTGGAATCATTGGGTAGAAATTTGTTGGAATTTACTTCTGATAATCAGATTCTAGACATTGGTTTGTCAGTGTCAATAAAGGAATTGTGATTAAAAAATCAAATTCATTTCACTTGTCTGCAAACAGCTTATTGTTGAATGAGTTGCTTTAATATATTAATCAGACGTAAAGTAGCATTGTAACAAGGTTAAAAGTGCATACCGATTTCCATTGTAAATATATTCTCAATCAAGCAGAACCTAATCTACTGCTGTAAGTCATTCTTTAATTCAATTGTACTAACCACAGTACATGTAAAAACAAGATGTGTTACAACAAAGTCTAAGAAAAAGCCCTGAAGATATAAACATCTTTATAGAAAATAATGATTTACATTTTCAATAAGCCTGATTTGTCTTTGGGAAGAATGTAATTCCTTTATCGTGAGCAAAAATCTAATAGGAGTCTTTTTACCTTGTCTGCCATGTTTTGGGTAAATTATCTTGGTTTTGACCTTTAATTGGATAAGGCTAGAACTGGCTGCCAAGAGGAAAAAAACACAAATGGATCTAGTTGCTTCAAAACTAAGAAAAAATCAAAAGATGAATAAAATCCCTGTGAATGAAGAACACAGGGCCTTCCCGAAGCTTTTGTTAGCCTTGAGTGGATTAATTTTACCAGCAGCTAATCTCTGCTGCGCTGAGAAATTTTTACTGCTTTCTGTTATTAACAATTATTGCACCTTTATTTTAGTCTTTGCTCCGTGAGGTTGCAGCACTGCCATGGGCAGAGCCCCGCGCACCCCTCGGCAAGGAGGCCCTCCTGGGAGGGCTCCCGTGTCCCTCGGGGCTGCTCATCGCTGCCTTTCGGGTGCGGAGGTGGCCAGATAATAAACCCTGGCGGTCCTCTGGGCTTAGCTGGAACATGAAGTGTTGTTATTACTCTGCTGAAGATATTAAGCAGCTTAAAAACTGCTGAAATGATCTGATGAGCTTTGGTGCCTACAGCCTTGTCATTTTAGCAGAACTGGTCCTGAGAACACGAAAGGAGGTTGGAGGGGGTAGAAGGTGGCTGCTGGGGGTTGTTCCTATGGGAAAGTTAAAATAAGTAGGGTTATGGTCCTCTGTAAGGGATGGTTGGATGGGGATTGCCAGGCGCTGAGTGCTTTGGGGTTGGGAGGCTTTTCTGTTCAGCTCCATTGCCCCTTCCCAGCATGGAAAGGAAGGAGGGTGTTTTATAGCGAAAAATGCTGTTTGCGGTGTAAAAAACCTTTGGGATGGTTTCAGTACAAGAGTTTATTGAAGTATAAATCTAAAAAGCTGTGTATACCTGTGAGTGCAGATCTGCACGGATTACAAAACAAGCAATGCTTTTTACCTCCTTGTTTTGACATCAACAGTTAAAGCAGAGTTAGCAGTAAGCTTTGCATGCTCTCTTTTGTATAAATATTATGCTATTGGATTGCTGATAGAGAGAGAACTAATTAAGGAGATGTGGATATCATCAGTAGATTTTTTTCTTCCCCGAGATTTTATGAGCAGTAATTTGAAAAGAGCCATATTAAAGTCATTGAGGAACAAGTTAATGCTGCGTTTCCAAGAATATTACCCTTCTACCCAAAGATTATATTCAAGAATAAACAGTGTACAGTAGCTAATTGCTAGCTGACACATTATAATGTCTTTATACTTCCAAAATTGAATCAGTCTGGTTTAAAAAGTAATGCAGTAACTTTTTAATTATTTATCAATTTATTTCTCAAAGAATAATTGAATCTCTGCTTGAGGCTACAGGGGGCAAGTTGGACCAGTGGATATTGACCACATTTGCAACCCAGTTGACACTGCTGCTCTTAAATAATCTCTTCTAGGCCCTGTCTCCGGGTTGCTGGCTTATGTTCCAGACTGACAGCAGGTATCTGTTTTTCCTCTCTAAATTAAGCTGCTAGGAGTTTATTTCTCTGATTGTTCGTTTCTGTAGTGCCGTAGGCAGAAAAATGCAGTATGATATTAAAATCCACGGAAATCTGCAAAGGAAACCAATTAACTCAGAGAAGGAAAATAGCAAATGAGAACCCCGCTTGCCTTGAGCCCCCCTCATTCCCGTGTTTGCCCTGTGCTGTTTCTCCCTGCCGCAGCCCCCTCGGTGTTGGTGGCACTTTGCAAGGGGTGACCCCTGAGGGTAGCAGGGCTGCCCCAGACTCTGGTTCCTGGCTGCTGCCCGTGGGTGAGTTGTAACCTTCTTGCTGCTGCCGCCGAGAGCCTGGGCTCGTAGCATGTGCTGAACTTGGTGCTCTCAAAGGGGTTGTTTGTACGCTGGCGCTGTGCCACAGGTAGAGATGCAGAAAATTCGTGGTAGAAACTGATAATCCCTCAAACCAATTCTTTACTTCGCTTCTCATTCTGAGTTGATATGGATAAAACTCTCTGCAATGGGAGGGTCCTCCTGGGACCTTCAGTAGCAATGATCTAATAGTGTGCACAATTGTGTAATTGCATTGTATGTAACATCCTTAGCAGAAATAAGTTTTGTTACTTCGAGTCCAGATTTTCTATCAAGGTCTTTCTTTCAGAAATGGCTTTGAAATCAGGTGGTTGGGTTGGAAACTTTAGCTTCCTCGGGGCCTCAGAGTCCTGGAGGCGTGATGGCAGCAGGGGGCTGGAAGCAGCCGTGCCCTGTGGGAGCTGCTCCGTGGGTTGGGGCCTCAGAGCTTCAGATGAAGGGCTGGGCTTTGGGCACTGAGTACTGCTCCTCGACGTGGCTTTGGTTAGTCTGGCTCACTCCTGCTGTTCTCTGGATTTTGCTTCCACGTTTTCACTTTGCTATGTTGTCATTTTTCAGGCAAGGCTGCCGTCTCTTTCCAGGAATAAAGCCGTGGCTCGGTTGTCTAAGAAACATCATATTGCATAGATCTAACTTAAAAACATAATGGGTACATTAGTATGCTATGGGGCCCAGTTCCAGGAAATGTCTCCACTTGGGAAAACTGCATAAGCGTGTGCTGAAAATTAAGCAAACGCTTTTTTTGCTTGACTGATCCTGGCAGTTGGCTGTGCTAGGGCACCAGGCTCATGCCCTGCAGTCTGCTGCCTAGCTCTGACCGTAAGAAATGAAATACCCAATTTTGTGTTAAATATGGAATTAACAGAACACTGGAGGGAAACACTGACTTCAAAAGTTGTGCTTTAATTGAATGTCATAGATTATAAATGCAGAATGAACAACTGTGTTCATTTAGCCCAGCTTCCTCTCTACCTATAAATAACAATAAACAGCCTTTTGCTTAAACACAAAGCAGCTTTCTCTGGTGGATTAAATGCTGCATACTGGGGACACTAGAAAGAAGAAACATCTTGTTTGCATTATTTTATGCACATTTGAAAGGGCTCGACTCAAACTGAGGTCACGGCTCCTTTGAGCGAAAGGGCATCCACGTGGTGGAGGAGCTGGGTCGGAGCAGGGGTGGGAGCCGCAGTGGGACACCTCGGGTGCTCTGGCACACGTACGCATCGAGCACCAGACGTCGGGTCCTGCTGGGCATGGGGTGGCGTGCTGTAATGGGAATGCCATGGCAGTCCCCAGCTGATTTCAGCTGTTTGAGCCCTCGTGCAGCAGGCGGGGGTACTGATGGGTCCTCCCCAAGCTGTGTGTTCCCACTGCGGCACTGAGCCTCTGCAAAGCGTCTTGTGGCGCTCCGCTCTGTGTGGAGGGCATGATGAAAAATGAAGTGCGTGGTTGTATTTCCTTCTTACAAACACATCCTTACCGCCCTTGGGGTCTGGAGATCGTGGTGATGGCCTTCAGTGTAACCAGGTCGGGTAACTGCAGGGGTCCCCCAGCATTTGCAGCATGTGCTGGGCGTCACCACGGGCGCTGGTGTGACAGACGCTCTGTTATTCTAAGCATTAGTGTTGGTGTGCATTTTACACATTATAGCACTGCATTATTTAAAGGTAATGCATTATTAAACGCTGCTCTCCTCGGCATGGAGAGTAGGTCACTTCCTGCGATTCCTGCTGCTCGGTGTGCATTGTTTAGGATGCTGTCTCTTATGTAATCCTTGCAAGGTGATGTCTGAATAATGGGTTGTACTACAACAGAGTTGATTAATAACAGTGCTCCACTAACGAGGAATTTTAGAGAAATATGTGTAGAAGACATCTATGTTACCATACCCAGTTTGTTCCCACCTGAGTGTGTGGAACCAGAACAATCATTACTTACTTAATAATGATGTGCCTCCTAAAATAAAGGGCTGTAAATTCATTTTTAAGCCCATAATCATATTTTCTGCGGTGGGAAGAGTGAGGGAGCGGGGAATTGTCTCTTTCACATCTTTCTGACAAAATGTATATAATGATTACAAGCATATAATATGAATGTTTGTCCTAGCTAAATGTTTATTCACTTCTGTTAATCAGTATTCGTTTGAGAGTGTGCCACAGAGTTTGTGGAAAGCAATGCAATCAGTTGAGTAGTGTGGCAGATTTAAATCAGTAATAAAAGCCCTGGGGAAATTAACAAGACAAAACATTAACCACAGACTAAACATTAACATATATTAGCATTTTTATTACACCTGTAGAAATGGTAAATGTGCTTGGTTACTACTGTTAAAAAGTTTATGTTCTATCCCACATCATCACAATGTATATTTTGTTTTAAGCCCTTTAGAATTTAATTAAGCAGATTTCTATAGCATCATTTGAGTAATAGACTTCAGGTTCACTTTTATGGTGACTTAGAAGATAAAGAATATATTTGTACCCTGTTTATAATGCTAATGATACATGTGACATTTAGCAGAGTGGGCTGTGAAAAAGAAATGTGGAAAGGGGAAGAAGCACCAATGCAGGCAGCTGTGTTCCAGTTTTCAGAGTTACTGGCCAGACTGGGTTCCCGTGTGGGATGAGTGATGCTCAGGGGTTTGAGGGTACCAACAAAGGCAGCACATTTTCTTGATGTCTTTGATACTCTGTTCTGTGTGAAGCTGCATACTGTAGCAAATCACCATTTCAGAGTCTGTATTCAAATCAATTATAATAGTTAATCGCTTTTCAGTTTAATGTGCGGCTTCTCCCAAAGGAAACTCAGAAATAGGTATAAAATGACATATGTGAACTACAGAGAGCAGAGAAGATTGCAGGAGGAAATCTTTAAAAATGAGACCATCCCCTTGGGGGGCGGAGGGGGAGGTGGTACTGTGTCTTCCTGGAGAACGAATCTTTAAGCAGAAGAGTTCACAGAGAAGGCAAATGGAAACTCCACGTAGAGTTTAAGCAAAGGTTAAGTACAGCAAGCTGTCCTTTAGAGCAGAGTGGAGCTTGTGGTCTGAACAAGAAGCAACAGCAGCAGGTATCCAGCAATGTCTAATGTCCTCTTATCTTCCAAGGGAGAGTTGATTAGCCTTTTTTAAAGCTTCCAGGGAATTACTTTTAGAACGCTCTCTGAAAGGAGATGCTCAGATTGGTAGTGAGGATCACGTGCTACTTCCCAGTTTTTCCCCAGCTAGTTTTGCTTGCCAAGGTACAAAAGGCTTTCGCTGCACTGGGGCTGTGATGCTCTGTACAGAACCTGGTGCTGTGGTCATCGTCCTTTTTTAGTATCATTTAATTGTAGCCCACCGGTCCCAGTTTCCATTGGCATGTGGGCACCCACGTGAACCAGTGCTGTGCTTTGCACCTTTGCAGTTGACTTGGATAAAGTAGCTGCGGGGGCATATCTGCTCCCCTGGCTGCTCACAGCGCATCACTTCCATGTGGCCGCAAGCAGGTTCCCTGCAGTCCTCAGGCACCTCTTACTCTAAATTAATGAGGAAGCATTAAAATGGGCTGATCGCGCTGCTCCATTAGGGTTTTCCCTGGGCTCCTCTCAAATCAGTGCTCCCTCTGAAGCTGCACCATTACCTGGCTCCCAGGGGCGTTCAGAGCCAGCTGCCTCCTGCCTGCTGTGGGGACCGGCCCCAGACAGGAGGTTGTGGGGATGGGCTCCTCGAAGCTGTGAGGAAGAAATTGGGGTGGTTAGTGGGAGGTCAAATGTTCCCCCTGCACCTCTGTCATGCTCACTTGGAGGAGGCTAATGAAATGAAGGAATTAGTATGTTTATTAATGAGCCAGGGCAGGGAAACAGCTTTGGCTGTTACAAACCCCCAAAGCCACCAGGACTTTAAAAGTCTGGGGAGTTGGGAGGGTTTTGCTTGCATTGTGTGTCCTGGCAGCAGTTTTTGGTGGACTGGGAGATTCTCCTAAAACTAAGTAAAAAAACAACAACCCATTCCCCCCCCCAACAAACACAACAACAAACCAAAACAAAACTAAACAAAATGCCATTTTATTGTTTTTGTGGCTTGATGTTTCAGGCAGCAGCCTGTTCTGGGACAGTGTGTGTATGTGATGAGAAATGAGACTACACTGCACAGTTCTTGCACTGAATATACTTTAGATAAGGACTCGTGTATGTTTATGATGCCTCTGATAGCACTCAAAGCTGCAGAGCCCAAGGACAAGAGCTGACAGCTTCATTCTGTCAATTTGCTTTGAATTCCACATTCATAATTTCGCAGCAGGAGGCAGCCACCTATTCCTGCTGTTGCTCAACATTATCCTGGCACACGTGATTTGATGTGCCACCTTCCTCCGACTCTTGCTCTCGCAGGGTGAAAGAAAGAGCTTGGGGAACTGAGTCTGTGTGTTTCTTAGCTTGCAGCTGGGACTTGGAAAAGGGGAAGGAAGGAAACATGATTTCTGAGATGTTTCACAGGACCACTTGTGGCCCAGAAGACTTTGGCAGATGGTTTGTGAAAGTCTTTCCCGCCACGTAAGCGCACGCGATTCTGCCCCTGCAAATGAGCAGGCAATCTGTTACTTCTACGTTCTCTCACTTTCTTTAATGCTCAAATCCCAGACGGATTTTTGACTAAAAATGACAGTCATTTGGCCGTGACTTCACAAGATGGGCTGCAGGTTTATCTTTTTTCCTGAGGAGGTTAATTGGTCCTTGAATAAATAATTAAGTAAAAACTTGCATATCCTGCTCAAACTTTCCAGCTTCTAGCCATGAAGATTTCATACGCAGCCCCATTTTGGGGCCACGGTTGTGGGAGGGCTTGCATGGTTTGCTGCTCCATCCCTTATAGGCTCCTGCAAAGCCCCATTGCTGTGTGGAGCCCAGAGCCAGTGGCTGAGGGAGCTGCAGGTTCGGTTTGGCTCTGCTCGGGTACGGCTCTGGTGCTCGGCCTGCACTGCAGCGAGGTCACACAGCCCTGGTCCACCCGGGTGCTTTGCTTTTTGAGTGCTGTCTCAGATGGTGCCATTGTTCCTGCTGTCACTCGGGCCCTCCTCTCCCATTCAGCCCGCTTCAGCATCCTCAAAAAAAAGCCTTGATCCTGGACTTGCTCTTCTCGGGAGTTCAATAGGCTTCACCAGCTGAAAGGCGGGCTTTCAAAAGGAAAGGGGGGGGCTTTTCAGAGCTGGGGAAAAATCAAAGGGAATCATCGCCAATGGCTGCTTAAAATAACCGACCTTTTCCTGCTTCTCTCCTCTGCTTTGCATTCCTGTGCAGAGCGTGGGTGCAGCGATGGAGCTTTTGTCGTTACTTTTGTGCCCTGTGTCCCACAATGTTTGCATAGCCGTCATTTCCCCGTGGCAGATCCCCTCTCTGCAGACTCCATGAGGCTCAGAGGGCACCTTTTGGGCATGAGATGTGCAGGGCCCTGTGCGTCTTCCTGCTGTCCTGCCAGTCTGCCCCTTGCAGGGCTGGTGATGCCAGCCAGCACAGAGTGCAGGACGTGGCATGGCAAAGGACAGAGCCTTTTACGCATCAGCCAAGGTTTGGAGGGAGGCTGGACTCTTCTATTGGTACCACTAATAAGTCTGGAAAAATGGGTGCGTTTTCAGGCATACAAACGCTTCCAAGGATGTCTTGCCTCTTGTTTCTCCAGGCTCCTTTTTCCTTGCAGCGTACAGCTGGGTTTAACTCGTGCAGTCTCTGGACGCGGTCCCTCAGCTGTGTGGAGGCCCAGCAGCTCCATCCCGTCTGGCCAGCCCTTTCCCCTGCAGTGCATCCTTGCCTTGTGCCGCTCTGCAGAGTGAGCTCCCCTCCCGCCAAAAACCCAAAAGGCAAAGAAAACAGCCCAAAATGTGGTGTCTGTTTTTCTGACTCCTTTCCTACCCGTGGTTTTTAAGCCCGCCCTATGATTTGGGGAGGGCGACAGGATTGATGTATTCTTCTGCAGGACTTGGGTTTGGCAAAGCAAAGAGGAAACACAGCCAAGGGTGGGCAGTGGAACAAAAGGGAAGATGCTGCAGAAACTGTGCCTGCAGCTGCAGGAGGAGCTGCTTGGGGAGGAAACTATAGGTGCAGAGGGGACTGGTGGCAGTGCCTCTTCCCAGCATGCTGCAAACCAGAAACTGCAGTGCCTGGCTCCCTGTGCTCCTGCGTGCTTCCTCTCTTACTCTGTATTGTACAGCAGCCTGAGCAAACAAACTGTGCTGCTCTTGATAATGAAACAGGTGACATTACTAATTTATTTGCCCACCCAAATGCAGGATGTAATAGAAGGGAATTAATCTGTTCTCCTTACACATCAGATGCTTGTAGCTTTGGGCGGTGGGCGTGCTTTTTGCCTCTGGTGTGTTGCTAACTGGTAGTTTAGCTGGCTGCCTCGGTGTGGTGCAGGGCGAAGATAAATGAGGTGCTGCTAGGAACGGATGTTTTGTAGGTATGTGGTCGGCCACAAGCCTGGATGTGGGTGGTGGGATGAAGCTCAAGGAAAATGGTGTTGGTGTTGGCTGTAGTGCCTTTGTCATCCCCGAGTCCTCTTCACAGCAAGGTGTGACAGATTCCTGCAGAAGTAGCCTGGGGTGGTTCCAAAGGCGAGTTTTCCAGCACCAAGCAGGCCTGGTGGTGATGTGGCGGGACGGTTGTCCCTCGTTGCTCTCCTAGAGGAGATGGGCACAAATCCACCCACAGCAGGGACTGCAGCAGTGCTGTACAGCCGGCACTGAGTCATGGGGCAGTGGCCGTGTGGGAGAGCTTTAATGAGGCATTTTGGATTCTCACCACTGCAGCCACTCACCGAATCATCTGTATGCTAATGAGCTAATTTGTGTCATTAACAGAGGCCTGTTAATCAAGACCTCCCATGGCATGACTGGGCTGTAGCAATAATGCTTGCTGTATTTTAGGCCATGTTTTTTTCTTTCTTTCCCATTTTTTTTTTTTAAATTAGCAATATGTATGATGCTTATCCCTTGGTACCTGCAGTGCAGGCTCTGCAGATGCTGAGCTGCCTTGAGCTGTAGGATGGAGGTCTCAGAATTGGTATTTGGAGGGAAGATGTTTCCTAAAAGTCTGGCTGGAGAGGTGGAGCATAGCATCCCAAGGTGCTACAGCTTTTGGGAAGCAAGTAGCAGGGAATACCTTAAGCCCCCCTTCCGCCAACATGAGTTTAACCTGACACGTGGGAGCTCTGTCAGGCATGCCTGCGGCTATGAGGAGCCCCTTGATGCCCAAAAATGTTCCCTGACTTTTCCTGCCTTCCCTTCCGCAGAAGGGGTGTTCATACAAGAGCTGGTTTGCATCCTTAGGGCAACAGTTTGCTTTCAGACACTGGTGTATAAATGGGAGGGAGCAGACTGACCATCATCCTGATCTGCAAACCAGGGCTCGGCAGGATGGGGGTGCTCAGCCTGTGCCTTGGTGTGTGCATCCCTGGTGAGGGTGTGGTGCAGGACTGTCCCCAGACACCCCCATCTCTCTTGGGACAGGCCACTTCACCTTCCAAGGTGAGATGTGTGATGACTTTAACAGGCTTCAATCAGAAACAAGTGGGTTCATACTTGCAGGGAGAACAAGTGCATTGGTGTGTTCTCTGCTAACTATCTCACTGTAAAGTTTGTCCCAGAAACTAGCTTACACATGGTGACTGAAGTGAAAAGTAACTTAAGGTCCTAAATCTGCTATGAGAGCAATTTGGGCACTTTGGGGTTGGTGGAGGTGGGCAGCAGCATATAGGTTCCTAACTCCTGTATTTAAAGAGCTGTTGTGCAGGTGGCAGTGTGCATCTTAGCTGTCTTCCTGCAGTTTTTCTGGCCATGAAATTTCCTCATGCTGCTGTGTTTGTGTTTTTCAGATTAGCCGGTTGTGTGGCCACGCTCAGCAGAGGCAGTATCGATCAGCTAATTACCCTGAAGACCTCTTTATTGACAAGAAAGTCCTGAAGGTGACTCACATAGAGCCAGAGGAAACTCTGTCGAGCAGGAGGAGGTGAGAGTGCTTGAGCTGAACACGGTGTCAGCGTGATGGGGTGCAGGGGCAGTTTCCCTATGAGGTGGCCCCATGGAGGGAGATGGAAGAGCCCCTTTTTTCCCTTACTGATTGCAGCTGGTTTTGACTCTGAACATCAGAGTCGTTCTGGGACTGACTGTGAAGCACAGCAAGGTGTCTACACCTGTGTTTTCTCACCTAATATACCTACTCTGATGTTATTTTTCTTAACTTATAAAACTGCCCCCTGCTTTTCATCTTTGTTTTGCTTCTGTGCAATGCGCCAGGCACGGCACTGAGGTTCATACACAAAATGCCATGTCTGGGTTTCTTGGGCATTGCTATAGTGCCAAATATGCTCACAGGTACAGTTATAAGTATAAATGGTAGCTCTAGATTAAGTCATTGCATGAAACAGCATGAAGGCTGTGGGGCCTGTTTCACTTTATTTCTGTGCAGTCTTTTACAGTACTTCAGGAATGTTAACAGCCTTTTGCTGAATATTTTCAAAGCGAAGCAGGTGCCGCCACTCCTGGCGTTGCAGCCTGTGCTTCCTTCCTGCAGGGCTGCACTCTGTAAAAAGAAGCTGTAATTCAGTGGGCTCATGCTGGTGTGGTAGGGGAAGCAGCCCCCCCGTGCATCCCCTGTGGATCTGACAAGTGCACCAGGAAGCGTGCTGTGCTTTTACTGCTATCTTGAATATGAAAAAAATCTCTGCAGAAGAGAAAAGGGCAGACTCAGCCCTTTTTGGAACTGGGGATGGACTAACTTGGATAGATTTTCCTTTACAGAGCAACAGGGCCACATTCCTGATACGGTTCCCATGAGATAGCACTAGGGCTTGCATTCCTCCCTTGTCTTGACATGTCGGAGGGTTATGCAGCCCAGGCGCTGCCGGGGATGTCGTCTGAGGATCGTGCAGACTAATGAAATCTGCTGCAACAAATTACATGAGCTCATACCTGCAGATATGGAGGAGTTTCTCCTTTTTCCTCTCTGCCCTCGTTGAGAGAGCCCTGCTGGGAGCTGTGGTCAGCAGGAAGGTTTCCTTCTGTCCGTTCTCCCTGATGCTGCTGGGGTCTGTGGGATGGGGAGCAGGGCTGTGCCGGGGAGGAGATGAGGAGCTGGGGGCGATGTGCTGTGTAGGACCTGTCCTGCTTAGGGCTTGGCAGAACTGAAGACCCAGGGCTTGCTTCGCTTTGCTTGGCAAGAGGTTGGACCTCTCTCCACACGGTAAGCACAGTGCAATATGTGGCTGTAGGAGGTGCTCGTCCAAAGCACCCCTTAGATGTGTGCAGGGGGGTTGTAGGCTGAACTAGCAACCCTTTGGAGAGGCTTTGGACCCTCCAACCAAACCCTTGGCTATCGGCACGGCTAGGGACAGAGGGGTTGGCGCTTGCAGCGCGCTGGCAGGCCGTGCTGTGGTGGGCCGGGGGAGGACTTGGGTTGCCTCTGTGTGCTGCGAGCTCTGCCTGCATGGCCGTGTCGGTCTGATCCGGGCAGGAACGCAGCCTGGATAGCAAAAACCGAGAGCTAGCGAGCAGGCTGCCTTCCCTGGCTCTGGGGCTGCTTTTCCTTGTTTCGTCTGCCCCCAGCTGGCAGCCTGGAGCTTGGTCTGGAGAAGAGACCCCAAGCGTCCGGGAACCCCAGGAAATCCCTGCTCGGGGAAATGGGAGAGGGATGGAGGGAGCCTGGTCCCTCCTGCACCCCAGCCTGCAGCCACCCCTCGAGAGCAGCTCTCCATTTCTTCCAAGTTTGCTCTGCCTGGCTGCCTGTCACTGCTGGCCGGCACCATGGAGCATGGGGGTCCCACCACAGAGGGGACACCCCCAGGAGTGCTCCCAGCCAAGGTGCCGATCCCTCCTCATCACTCCTGGGGAGGAAGGATGCTGAGAAATAACCCATTGCCAAGGGGGAAAATGTACTGAGCTGTAGCCAGGAGATGGTGAGGCCAAGTCTTACTTCCTCCAGTCTCTTCTATTCATGTTTTTGTGCTCTTTGCAACATTTACTGCTGGTGTTTCCTGGTGAAAGCTGCCAAGTGCCCCTTCCCTTTGCAAGGGGCAGACCTGGGCTGGGAGGACCAGCGCATCCCATGCCTGCAGCCCCTGCCCTGTTTCTGGCTGCTCTCAGAGCTCTGTGTCAGCCCGTGTCATGGGTGCAGCCGGATCTGTGGTTCTGCAGGCTCCTGCTCCCCCAGTCCTGCCTTCCTGGGGCAGAACTGTGTCCCTGAGTGTAACCTGCCCCTTTGAATGCCGACTGTGATCCCGTAGCCAGCTTGGCATACGTCTATAAATCATGCATCTTTGAGAATGCAGCATGAAACCCGTCATTACCCGTCTGTACAGGTCTGTGCTGAGAGTGTCTGCTCTGATCTGCCACCATGATCTTCTTTTCTTCCTTTGACTGAGAATCATTTTTTTCCCCTTTCTTCCAGGGAACTCATTATGAAGCTGAAGTCTCACAGCAATTTTTACAGCAGCTTGCCAGAATACATCTGCACCCACAGCTCCACTGTTCAGAACGACACTCTTTGCTGGAACGGACAAGAAGTCGTGGAGAGGTGAATCATGTCTCCCTTCCCCTCCCTTTCCCCAGCACTGCTCATCTTTAGTTAACCAGGTGCGGGAGTGGTCTCTGGCCAGGACATTGCTGATTCCCTTAAACCTTTTACAGAACTGGTGTCCACTTGTGCTGCAGCTCAGGTCGATGAGCAAAGCTCACGTGAAGGGGAGAAGTGGTCGTGTGCCGCCCTCCACTGAGCTTTCTGTGCTCTGCTGTGAAAACCCTGTAGCTACAAGCATTTTTTATTTTTTTTTAATTTTTGTGGTGGGTTGGTAGCAGTGAGCTGGAGAAAGGGGAGAAGCAGCAGCTCAGCACAGCGCTGCTCCCTGGGAGGGTGCACCTGGGCACTAGGGTGGCTCCTCTGGAGCAGTAGTAGGTGTGCAGAGGGGCATGTGCAGAGGGTTTTGAGAGTGTCCTGATAGTAATAGTAAGGTGAATGAAGGCAGGCAAGAACAGGATTAATAGCATAAAGGGAAAGGAAGTGTTAATAGAAATAGAGCATTCCCTTGCAAAAAATGCCTCTTAGGAATGTTAAAGAATGTGGAAATAGAACTTGGAAGTGTTTTTTATAATTATACATAAATCTCCTCTAATAACCCTACTCTGCAAAGCATCCTTTGCTATTAAGTAGTTTGCATAAGAGAAGAAATAGAAATAAATTCAGGAAGTTGTGAAATGTTGAAATATTAATTATGACTTCTTGATCAGTAACCTCCGGTGATAATTAGCCTGCACTTGCGATACTGACCTGAAATACTGAAGGGACCAAAATAGCGTCAATATGTATTTTTAAAAAATTACTCAAGCATCTAACATCACACACTTTAATAAAATGTATCTACTTTCTACTTTGCCTAAGGAAAAATGTGTCCTCTATCTGTACCTATTTCTGGGAAATCTTGAGCTCCTTTTCCTAAGAGAAGTGCAACTGGAGGGGAAAAAATTTCAATATTGCCTCACTGGTTGTTAATTTAAAAAAAAAAATCTCAAAACAGTACCACAAACACTGCGGTTTTGTGGGGGGGTGGACCTACGGTGAGATCTCTGCTTACAGAAGTTTGCCAGGGCCCTCCTCCAGGCATTGCTGAAATCACTGCTGGGTGAAGCAGCAGCAGTGGAAAAATGGTGAGTTCACATCTTCCCACAAATGTAAGCTCAAAGTTATTTGCAGATTAAAAAAGGGTTTTAGATGATAGCCTGTCTTAGCTTTTTGCTGAGAATACCAGTAGACTGTCAAAGGCAGAGATGTCACCCTAGATCTTCTGCCACCAAGCTGTGGCATTTGTGGCATGATATGGCAGATCACATAGGTGCCACAGCATGCAGATGGGGCAAGGCAAGGAGAAGATAAAGTATACATACACAAAGGGGTTACCATGTTTTCAGCCCTCAGCTACCTGGCTATTACGTCGAGGATGACATCGTCTGCTCTTCTTGAAGACACTGCCTTTCCACCCCTCTCCTCCTTCCCCCCACTCCCATTTATCATGCAGATGTAGCCACCTCTCCCAGCTCCTATGAAATAATAGTAACAGCTCCTTTGCAGTCAGAAAATGTTTTTTCTGTGAGATGACTGTGAAAACCCCCATCCCCTTCCGGTGCCATGGAGGGAGCACAGCTGCCCTGGATAGGAAAACTTGCTGGCTGGGCACAAAAGTGCTGCTTGCGTGGAGGAAGAAATCTGAGCACCCCTGCAAAGGCAGGATGTTTGGTAGGGAGGGCAAATAGACGCACAAAATGGAAATAGCTGTTGCCCCTTAAATTCCTAGACTTCCCTGCCACTTATTTTTAAGTCTTTCTTGCCATGTATTTTTAGCATGTGCACCTGTAATGCTTCCCAGGGTGACCCTCTCTTCTCCATAAGCTACTAAAGCCTGTCATATGTGGCAGTGTCTCTGCTGATGAAACTACAGGATAAAACTCAGCTAAATAAAGCTGAACTAAGGCTTCATTTGCAAAATGTGTTTCAAGTTGAAAGAAATGTAATTAAATCATATCTAAAGCCAATTGTGCTGCTTCATATGGAGCCAAAATGGTCAAAACTGAGAGCTTCAGGTGTTCGAACTTCCCAGCATGTATCTTTTTCAGAAAGTCTGAGAGGATTCCTGAAAAAAAGGTGCATTCAAGGTAACAGTGTTTGAGTACCCCAAACCACCAGTTTTTTCAGCCTTTTCCCCAAGAGGGAGCCAAGCAACTGTTCATTACATAGATGTTTCTTAAACTGCTCTGAGAATGCCTGTTATATGCTTGAGCTTCTGGCAGAGATACAGTAGTCCTCCTGCTGGACTAATATGCAATTGTCAGTCATTCAAATTCCAGCTTGCTGCTTTTCACAAGAAACTTGGTGTTTTTGAATCCCTTGTATTAATTTCAGGAAGCTGACATTGTAGTTTGTCCCCTATGTGTTACTGCTGCCGAACAAGGGGCTGATTTTTCTAGGATTTGTACATATAAAATATACTCTATGTCGTCATGTTTCCATGTTGCTTTATTGGATACTGGCTTTGGAGGATGCTGACAGGAGAGATGCTCATTCCTTGCGCTTAACCTGAGCTGCTACTCCTGTGGTTTTTTCTGAATCAGTGTTTACTCTGTCCTGTTTATCCCAGTGCTTTGTTACCGGCAGAGAGTGACCGTGTCCTGGACCGGATGTGCTCAAGGCTTTTTAACTGCATCTCATTTCCCATTTTGAGCCTTGAACCATTCTCAGTTTCCTCCTTGCCCTTAACTCTCTCTGCCCTGATTGACCACAGCACTTGCATTTGGGACTTTGAGGCACTGCAGCCAGCAGTGCTTTTCTTGTCATACACCAAACTGCAAGAAAGGTCTGACTGTATCTGGGCTATGTTCTTGTTTCATCCTTGGCTCTGGTGCATCCCACCTGCAGTCCCTAGTAACCCCCATGAAGTAGAGAGCTCTGAGGACCTGCTTGGCAGAGGGCTTTCCACAATGTGTCTTGCAGCAGGGATGATGTGCAATGTGCTCTGCTGATGGCTCAGCATCACTCACCCTGCTTTGTATATTTTAGCATTTTTTAAAAATGATTCATTCCACACTTTGTTTTACAGTGTGGTCCTTTGTCCAGCTCATGTAGTTCTCCTTGTTGTACCATTTAATAGCAAGAATTTGTCCTCCTTCCTGAGGTTTGATCTGTGCTAACATTCTTGCTAACATTCTTTTGTGTGTGTTTAAGACACGGTGCTTTGACCTGTCAGAAATATCTTGCAAATGCTGGTGACTGTACAAGGACAACAGATGTCTATGGTCACGTACTAAGCAGCACCTGTGTCTTTTGCTGTGCTGTTGCTGTGTGGTTGAAGAACATAAACCAAAGTAGGAAGGGAAAAGAAAAGGCACCAAATTGCTGCTTTTCAAACTTTTCCAAGTGTGCAAAAATGTTCTATGCTTTTATGAGAAGCCACAAATGTTCACAGCAAAAGCTGCACGTGACACACTCCACCCCATGTCAAGAACTTGTGAGGGGTTGTAGTGCTTTGATGTTTGTGGTAGCTGGTGACTGGACCTGCTGGATCTTCCTCTGACCCTCTGCATCCCTGTGCACCTCTCTGCAGTTTTTCGGGGTTCAATTAACTGACAGGCACTTCTCTGAGATAGCAGAGGGCTGGATGTACAGACAGGGTGGGTGTGCAATAGCTTAAGCTTGCCTAAGCCAGGGTTGTTGTCATTCCCTTCCTTGCCTCCGTTTGTCTCCTTGCCCTGTCCTTCTGCCTGTCCTCATGCTGGTGAGCTGAATTTTTGCTGAACTGGAGACAAACTGATACTCCAAAGCAAAACTTCTGCTAGATCCTGGCTCTGCCTGCCCATGTGAGGCTTGCCAGCTGCAAAGTGAGTTGGGGGCCGGTGCGGGTGGGTGGGAATGAGAGTTGGGACTGTGCCGGACTGCATCTGCGTCCTAATAGTGTGGGGCTGCTGGTTTGTATGCAGTGCTCAAAAATAACAAATCTGGTGTGCTCAATTGCCAGGAGGCTTTGTGTCAGCATGTGTGTCAGACAGCTAGCTGTATGGATGGGAAACAGGCAAATGAGGGAATATGTTGTCCAGCTTCTTATCCCTTTCTCCATACAATGCAGACTAAAAACAGAGGATGATTCCTGTCACAGAAGTCCTGTCTGAATAATTAGCTTGTGTAAAGACTTCAACTTAAGTCAAGTGGGTGTTGAGATATTGAACTCATCTCAGTTTCTGTGGGAGTTAGGCATCTAAAGCTCAGAGGTGATTTGAACCTTATATATAGCATCAGGCTTTTGCAGCTTTAAATACTAAAAGTCTATTAAAATCTAGATTCTCAGTTTAATAATCTGCTTACAGCAGTATATTCCTTTCAAGCTGTTATGAATAGAATGACAGCAACATCTGCCTGCTGCAAAACTTGTAAGTACATTAAGTATTACTGTTAGATATTGCCATTTCCAAATTGTTCAAGACAAACTTGTACATTAATCTAAATTATCCACAGAACTCTTGTTCTCTTTATACCAATTCCAAATTAATATATTTTTAGCACCTTGCCAGATTCTTTTCTTCAAGCTAGAAGTCTCAGATTTCCCTGTTTTTGCCAACATACTGTGGTTTGTTTTAATCATACAAATCATAAACAATGAAAGCACAGTTGGAAGCAAGGGAGAAAAATGAGATTCTGTAATTGGAACAAAGGAAATTCCATGCCAGCAATAACCCTTTAGCTCATGAAGGGCTTGGTTATTTCTGGCAGTGCTGCAAAATATCTGATACAATGGAGTCCCCAAAGAGGGAGGCTGTATAACTTTTCAAGCACATAAAACACAGCTTTGTAGCAAATGTAAGCTATAATGAAAGGATAGTAGGCAAATTCAGTTGGTTATTGAGTGGCCATAATTGTTTCCAGAGTATAGCAGAAATGAGGATCATGAATCTTCCTATATTAAGCCTGCTGCTTGGTCTCAGGTTTAACCAATTCTTCCAAAATCTATTTGTCTTGAACTTTACTGAACTGATGTAAGAACGGAGGGAGTCTTCAGGCTGTCCTTTTACACTTTAAACTCCCATTGTTTTGCTATGAATATTACAGTATTTGCTTTTCTTACTGGAGACTTCACATTTAATAAAAACTAACATCTGTTGCACACTTACTGGCTGCAGTGCATGATATAGGATGGTTTGGAAGAGGCAGCATTTCTCTTTGGCAAGGAACTAATACAGCAGGCTCTTGGAGGGCTCTCACGGTAGGGAGACCAGGCTGCGAGGAAGTTGATATTTGGGAATGCAGCAGAAAATGTCTTTTTTACTTAGGTCCAAATGCTCCCTGCTGAGAGCATTGTATTCTCCTGGTTGCTTTTGAAGAAACTTTCTCAGAGCCGCTGGTGGTGTAAATTGGCTGGGGCACTGTGAACTCTGCAATGACTGCAAGTGCTTGCTGTAGCACATTGCAAGCTGGGAAGGCACCTGAGAACCATGCACCTCACCTTTCTCCTGCTGCCTGCACCACCGTACAGCCAGTGCCTGCATTTGGTCAAGGGACGTTGGGACCATGTACCCTGAGTGAAAAGGGACAGCTGGAGTGGACACATTCTCTCTTCAGAGAGGAAGCCATCAGGGGAAAAAAGTTATCACCTCTTCTTGGAGGCTTGTGGACTCCTCCAGGACTTGCTCCCCGGTTGTAGGGTGCAATGTGTGGGTTGGAAGCAGCTCTTCCAGCATTTTGGCTCTTCTTGCCTCTTATGTGATAAGGACCCAGTGTTGCCAGCCTGTGTGAACTTATTCTGCAATGCTGAAGTTGATCTGTAGCCAGAAGGGCAGTGAAAATAAAAGCAGCTGTGAGTTGGTGCAGGTTTGGAGAGGCTGGTGAGGCTGCTGGGATGCCTGGATTATTTCTCTGGTGGTGAGAGAACATCTACCTTTTTTGCTTAATCCTTGCTTGCCCTTTTTTACAGTCTCCTGGTCTCAAAAGAGGCAGAATTTGGCCAATTTGAGTCCAAACAAGCTCCAGTCCATTCAAGTTGAAAGTCTCTCCTTTTTCCTCTGAAAGGAAGGGTGTTGCCATTTTTAATGCTATCTGACTGTGAAAGGGGAGCTGGGGAGTTGTGTGTAGAAGTCTTTGCGGCCAAAAGCAATGGGAGTATGTGTGGGAAGGTGTTTTATTCAAATAAAAGCCTTACTTAATGTTTTACACTTCAAAGGCTTTAATGGTTTAAAAAAAATAAAAATTAATCTTTGACAGATGTACACCTCTCCAGGACTGAGCAGACCAGTGGCTGTATGATCAGGACTCCATTTTTAAACATCTAAAAGGGTGCACTCACACTGTTGTGTTAATAGTCGTGAATCTCTGAGCCACCCTCTCAAGGCTGAGTAGTAAGTTGTGTCATGAAACACAGAGCAGCTTTCGGGGACTGCAGGTGTTGGAAAAACTGCTCTCAAGCTCAGCCATGAAGTCCTGTGACATGAAACTTCTTTTCTTATATGGTAGCCCTGTCTTGTAGCAGTCTGTGCTGTGTTTGTCCCCCATCCGTTCCCTCAAAACAAGTATGTTTCAGTGAGCAGAGATAGTACAGAAAGAGTCTGCAAAGGATACCATGCTCTTTAAATTGTGCAGCTGTATTTGAATAAATACTTTACAACTGGAAGGCAAGCATAAATTATTTGTTACTTGAATGAAAAACTTACTTTCCTTTTTCTAAAAGGTGTAATTCTTTGTTTGACTTAAAGGATTACTTTCTCTAAATCATGTGTCAGGCGTTGCAGTAACTCATCTCTAAGCCTAGTATGGCCAAGTAGGATGAACACACATTTTACATTTATAGCCATATTTTTAAATAGCATTTGTCATCTTGTCTTCATTGCTCTGAATCAAAAGCCTGGAAAGATTTGCATTTGGACTGGAATGGCCAAACAGTCACTGGAGATGTTTGTGGATGGTGGGGAGAAAGGGAGAAGAAAATCCCTTAATGTGACTTCATACTTTGGCATTTACAGTTGGTGGATGAAGAGTGTGAAGGGTCTATAGCTGTGCTACCTCCACAGAAAACCTCAGATCATCAGTGTTTTCATCAGGTGGTTGTCTTTTAAGTTGTTTTTAGTGAGGGCTACATGACATTTGTCTTTGTAGAATACCATGACCCCAGCAAGAACCCATGCCCAGAGAGCCCAGGCAAGGAAATGCTGCTGACTGACATTGAGGCACATCAAAAAGGGAAAGTATTTTGGGCTTTGCTTACGAAGTGGAAGCCAGACCATGCTCATATTGCAACACTGATATCCCTTCAGTTCAGGGACCCCCATGACCATGGGGTGGACTTCAACCACTGTGCATTTGCTGTACAGTGCCGGTGTCACTGGTAGAGGTGTATGGTGGGTTTGGTGGAGTGGCACTAGCACCCTGCAGAAGGGGCTGTCTTATTGGCATATGCCGAAAGTGGCTCGGATCTCTTCTTCCCTGAGCCGTGGCTGGGGAGCATGGGAGGAAGGTGATGCTGTTGCTTTGCAAACCCTGTGAGCCCACCTGCCTTTTAGTGACTTGGTGGGACGCAGGAGAGCTGTGCTTTTTCCTCTGTGTGGGCTGTGCTGGGACCCCCTCATTGTCCAGCTCTGTGGGGTCTCCAAAGGCATCTCTATGCCATGTTAGTCCTTAGAGGCCTGGCTGCTTGGCCCAGGCTGCAGAGAGGGGTGCCAGCTGCCTTTTCAAGTTTTTCTGGCATCTCAGGAATGTTCATCCCTCGCTGAAGCTACATTTCAAAGTCTTTAACCCTTGGTTTGGCTGCATCCCACGTGCCTGAATGTGTGCCAGCCCATGCCGCTTTCTGACAAGGGGGAGCTGATATCCACCTCTCACTCAAGGTCTCGGCTTGGCAGCGTGAATGCAGTGTGTCCTAAAGCACCCAAGCCATGCAGGAGCTTGTCTCTGGCTCTTCAATGTAGCATGTCCCTGTGCATCTGCTGCTTTGTGATTCAGTCCTAATATGTGCAGTTTAAAGAGCCCGCTGCTGTGCTGCTTCAAATTATGTGCAATGAGGTAACGGGTTCATTTGGGGCCTATTATGCCCCCTTGTACCTTGCCAGGTGAGAAACAGCAGGCAAAGTCACTCTGCTTTCCCGGTAGGACTGTTTTAGGTAGAGTTCCTTCTGCCAGCACTTTGAGGTTTGCTTCCTTCTCCCCCAGACTTGTTCCTTGGGGAGTGAGATCTGATGTCCTTATGACTCTGAGGATGCATAGGGGTCTCCGCCTTCTCCAGAACAAGTCCTATCTTTGGACATGTTACCTTGACCTGCCGTAGCTGTGTTCCTCCCTCCTATGTGATATTGTGTAGGCTACAGAAATCCTTTCTAGCAGTTGTTGCCTGGATTTCAGAAGGGGTTTCGCCCACTCAAAACCAGGCTATTAAGTTTCTTTGTAAAACGGCTTAGGAGAGAGACTGTAATAATTTAGGCACGCACCAAACAGGGCATGGTTCTGCTCTTACTAAAACCTGTGGGAGATATATCCTACTAGTTAAAATGGTTAAACCACAGGAGACTTTTCAGCAATGTGCTTTAAAGTTCTGTCAGTGTTTTTGAATTAAATTCACAGCAACACCAAAAATGGAAATTTCTGTGGCATCTAAGAAGCCACACGCTTTTATAGATGTTTGTGGTCAGTCGCCAGATGTATTTGTCAGCCTGGCACGGTAGCATTAGGTGGCTCTGTGACAAATAAGTAGCAGGTTTGATGGTTCGTTGCTTCCAGTGCCTTATTCCCCTGCAAAAGATTAAAGTGCACAAGTATTTGCAGAGCAGGGCCGATGTGTGCTTGCGGCAGCGCTGTCTTCCCACGAGATGGTGCTCTGAGCCCACGGTCCCACCGCTGGCTGAGCTGCAGGAAGCCAGGCTTTGTCTGGCCATGACTTGCTTCAATCCGGTGTCCAAGCCTGCCTTGCTTTGGCCCCCGTTCTACAAATCACTTAGCTTTCAGCCTAGGACAAACCTCTGATAGCACGTGTAAGCGCTTTCCTGAACCGGGAGCTCCTATGTCCTGGGTGTAGCTATATGTCGTACTTGCTAGAACAGTGTCCTGGTGTATGAGGAGAGCGCGGTGCAGTGCGGGCGCAGCTGGAGATGCTGAGCGCTCGTGTATGGGTAACTCGTGCTCTGAAAAAGCCTCAGACTGGAAATCAACCTCAGTGCTGTATTTTGGAATGATGTGAATATTTCAGGCTGGGAGCAGGTTCCTGCTCCACTGGTGTAAATCTGGAGTAGGCTTTATATCCCTGGATGTCTGACTCTCTCGTTGTTAATTAAGAGTTCAAGTGCAGCGAACCCCCCAAAACCTGCGTACCCCAACAGCTGTTGTGGATGAATAACCTTGTGCCTATTGCTTTCTCCCCCAGCAGAGCATTCTCCCTGAGCTGGCCCCACCATCCCTTCTGTCTCCCTCCCCTCAATTTAATCCCTGCTGATGTCCTGCTTCCTCCACAAAGCCTGTGGGAGATGGGCTGCCTGTCATCTCAAAGGACCGTGTAGTGGGGAGGGGAAGGGGAGCTGGCAGATGGGGGCAGTCACCGGGGCTGGTGCTGGGAGCTGAGTACGGATGCGACATGCAGGAGATGAGGCACAGAAAGGAATACTCATCAAGTTTACCCACGGCACCGGAAAAACAAACATACAGTAAAGCAGACTGATGCTCGGTGTTATCTCAGAAATCTTGCTTTCGTAGGCTGTGTCGGGTTTTGGCAGCATGTGCTTGGGCTGTCAGCTCTTGGAGATGAGGGCTTGTTTTGTGTTTTTACAGTACCGGGGCCAGTAATTGGGGCTGCAGTGAACACAAACAGCCCGCAGCTCAGGAAGGCACCAGTGTGCTGCTGCCCTGGCTGTGAGCAGTAAGTGGTAACAGCCACTTACTGTGGTCCTGAAGCCCAGTTTGAGGTTGGTGCAGACATGCTTGTCTCACGTCCTGAGTGACACAAGCTGTTACCCAGGTACCAGGCGCAGGAGTGCTTTCCTCCAAAGCAAAGTATGCTGTGATCCCTGTCTTTCCCCCTTCTCCTCACTGTCATCACTCTGATAAACTTTGCCATTCCATAGATTTGGCAGCAGTGTATTTACACTGCTTTCCTAGTTGCTGATGAAAAAAACTGAGAGCTGGCTTGGCCACCCTCCTCTGCACAGCATCCCTGCAAGCTTGAGGAGGGTGCCTATGTCTCTGGTGGTCTCAGCCAGCTGTTAATTTGCTTTATGTGTGCTTTACCGACATGGTGGTACCTGTGTAAATCAGGATATCGTGTGGTGCAGAGTCCAGCACCGCACCAAAGTCAAGGTATGTTCTGTTGAAGCTATTACTTTGATCCCCAAGGCTGGATCTCATCAAAGACTGAAATCAGGTTTGTTTGACAACACCTATTTTCCATTAGCAATGTTGACAGCGTTAATTATATTCTGATGCTTTAATTCTTTATTATTGAAATCACACATCAGTGATAGTCATTATTTTGCAAGGGGTTGATGTTATACTAATCAGCTTGCAGTTAACTGGGTCATCCCACTCATTTTTTTTTTGGCTGTGGGCACACTACCACTCTTGTACTGGAGTCTCTGTGGTCTGCCAAGATTTATTTTAAACAAACATGAGCAAGCCAGAATTTCTCAGCCAGCTTTTTTAGGACTCTTGGGTGCAAGTTATGTGAAAATATTTATCCCTGTTGTATATTGTTTAACGTCTTCCTTGGTTACTAATGGACTGGAAAGGACTTCATTGTCCTCAAGTGATCAAGTACATCATCTTGCTGCTTTGCAAAGGCAGAGCAGAAATATATATGAGAATCTTCTGCCTTTTCTGTGTCGTTATTAACTGTTTTATTCTCTCCATTTTGGAAGGGACTGGTACTTATCTTGGGAATACTTTTGCTTGTACTGAACTTTAAAGATCTCTTGTGTTAGCCCGTCACATTGTGGTCTCCTCTGTTCTCACAGATACTTTCCACATTCTCTCATTCCACAGATACAGCCCCCAAATCACAAGGAACGGAGCAAAAGCTCACCCTGGCAACCACGAGGTGAAGATGAAAAGTCCTGAGCCAGTGATCAGCCAGATTATTGACAAGCTGAAGCACATCAACCAGGTTTGTTGCAGGCGTGCCAGCAGGGGATGACTCCAGAGTGGGTGGTTTCCAAATCAGTCTGGCCTCCCCCACTCTTTCTTCGGGCTCAGCCAGACAACCCCGGGCGGCTCTGTTTTCAGCAGCTGGGTGGAGAGCAGGTGCTGCTTCGGCCCGGCTTGGTACCAGGCATGCATGGCAGGTCCTGGTTCAAGCCTGTGGGCAAAACAGGAACCACAGGGCATGCATGGTGTGGCCCTTTGGGCTCAGCCAGTTCTCAGGCACTGGATGCGTCCTTGTGGTGCACTTCTGGTGGGTGCTCATCCCCGGTACAGTGGGAAGATGGTGCTGCTGTGATATCCACAAGCACGAGGTGCTGGTGTGGGTCAATGTGGCACATGTCTGACATCAGCTCTTGTTGAAGTCCTCTTTGGCTTTGCTCATGGCTGGAATGGAGGGTCAGTTGTTAGTTTGCTGTATGTCTTTGGATGTCTGTTCCTAATCACTGTCGAAGCAAGTTACTGTTTAATGGGGATGTGGCAGAGCTGGATGAGACCCTCTCTGCCAGGCAGGGAGCTTCCTTCCCACGGTCTCAGACCTGGCACCGTTGCAAGGACAAGCAGTATCTTGTCTCTACCCATCATTCCAGGCCAGGTTAAGTCTGTGAAGCCCCACTGCTGCCAAGGGATTAAGTGACACCTCTGTGCTGTGTTCAGTTGGCAAATGGCTGTGAGCTATGTGAAAGAAACTGCCTTTCACACAGTGTGACTGCTGCAGGGAGAGGGTTTAACCTCCCAGAGCTCTCCTACAGTATTGACTCGAGCCAGCCCTGCCTTTGTCCCCAGCTGGGCTGGGGTCTGGCTCTGGACTCTGCTCTCTGTCACTGTGTAACTCTCAGAGGGGTTGTTCTCTAGTAGGCTGGCAGCTTGGACCTCTGTACTCTCTGGGAACATACAGCATTGGGGTGTTGCTGGGAAAATACTTGGGCCATAATGCTTTCTTTAACATGGCTGAGCTGCCCAGTCTCCCTCAAGAGAGCTTTTACTGGTGGAGATCTTGTCCAGGTTTGCTCCAGCACGATGCTTTCAGGCGCGGCAGCTTCCCATGGTAAAGCCCAGCTGCACCCTGCCTGGTGGGCTGTGAGGGCTGATCTGCCCGAAGTTGCTGGCTTAGCGACTTTTCTGCTAACCTCTGCTTTCCTGCTCCCGCAGCTGCCAGGGGCTGTTGTGATAGCAGCTCCTGGCCGAAGCCCCGCGGGGCAGGCACACGTCACTGGCCGCTGGCTGGGAGCACTGGGGCCACCGGGACCCCGGGAGCACCCCAGCGAGCGGAACAGGCGATGGCAGCGCAGCCTGCTCTGCCTTCCTGCATGGAAAAGCTGTGCCATCTGCCCACAGCCTGTAATTATTAAAGGGGGTGGGGGGGGTGGGGGGAAGAGAATAGCATAATCAGCTCCCTATTAAATGGGGTAGAGGGCAGGCTTCAACCTGCAGGTGATAATGATATTTTGCCGTTCGCAGTGAGAAAGTCGCACTGAACAAAACATGGTTATTAGCGTACTTGAAACTGCTGACATAAAGTGGTTGTGAAATGCTGGCTGCCAGATTGGGTCAAGTTAGGTCTTCGCTGAACAGTTCAGGCTGCTGAGGAGCTAAGCTTCGTGGAACGAGGGACCCTGGGTAAACATAACTTGGCTGAACGCAGCTGTTTACAGCAGCAGCCTGTCTGTGTCTGCTCCTGCTCTGAGAAGAATAGGGGTAAGTGGGTGAACATGGTCAGCTCAGTCGTGGTCTTTTACAGCTCTCTCCCTTGTTCACAGTATCAGACTGGAAAGTTGTAGCATTGCAGGGAGCAGATGAGTTGTTTTGCTTTTGATGGCATAAATTGTAAGATTTTGAAAAAATCAACCCCTCCTGTAAAGTTATGTTTGAGAAGGAGGGGAATTGAGAATAAAATCAGGAGGAAATGTAAAGTGACTTGTGAAAGTTAGTTATGAACCTAGCTATTCATGCTGAGGATCAATGGTAAGCAGCTTATATACTGGTAAAGTAACTGTGGATGTTACTTAAAGTAGGGATTTTGGGTGGCAGAGCTCACCATCACACTTCTTTTCTTGGCCTACTGAAGTTTTGTGATCTGCTTCACATCTGGAACACATCTTGGATGCTAAAGAGTAGGAAATGTGGAAGGAGCAACTCTGGATGAATTACAGTTGTTTTTCAGGTGTTGGCTTCAGATCTGGGAAACAGTGTGCACTCCTAGGCTCGGGAAGGGTGAAAAACTCCGTATCTACCAAACGCGATGGACAGTGGTTTCTGAGGTTTTGCAAACATTCAGTCTTTTTGGAAAAAAAAAGAGTTCTTGTAGTGCTCAGAGTTCTAAACTGGTTTCCCATGTGACTACCAGTATATTGTTTGTCTAGCACAACTTAATGAAATCCTCCCTGTTTTTTTGTGTTGGAGATGCAGGTCAGTTTTCATTCATATGGGTAGACTCAGGAACCATGCTAGTTGGTGCAATTTTTGTTAGAGTTCCACAGCATTTTCTTGTGGATTTTTGCCAATGTCTGCAACTTGCTGATGCTTTGGCTTCAGTTTACTTCAGGCTGCTCATGCTGCTGAAAAATGTGTGTTCTTTCATCAGTGCACCAAATTTTCAAGTTTGCTTGAGTTTGGCAAATATGTTGTATGAGGGAGGAAATAATGCTTGCTCAGTAGTTCTTATCTTCTCAAACTGAATCTGTGTAAGAGTATGCATATATGAGAAATTCTCTTCAAACTTTTCCAGTTTGGGAATGTTATTTGTGCATTAGAACCAAATGCACAGTGACTGAAAAGAGTACAGAAAACTTAACCCACAGAGAAAGGGAAGTCAAAAAGTTTGCCAGATTGTTTTAGCTTGGTCTAAGCACCTTTTATCAAGCTAAAATAAATAAATGAATGAAGCATGGCTGTCTGAGTGGTGTGTTGTCTCAGGTCAGTTCTTTCTGGATGAGTCACAATCGCTGGTGCCTACTCATCACATCAAGACTCCAGACCACTTTTTTTTCGTGTGCATGTGTGACTGTGGGTGGTGCTATTTTTTTTTGCATTGGTGGGCGAGATGGTTTGTTATTGCTGTATTGGAAGCAAAGATTCCTTTTCAGTTCTGTTAGATATCTACCAAGTTGTGATTTGAGTTATTTTCGCTCTGTGTCCAGAGGCACGAATAGCCCATCCATAAATATTAGCATTGTTATCTCAGCTGGGAGGCCAAGGGTCGCCTTCAGGAAAATGAGTTGGAATTGGTTCCTAACTTTTATTTCCCAGGGTGGATGGGGTCTGTTTCTGGCTAGAAGGGTTTTCACTCATCCCACACATGAAACTATATTGGAAGTGAGAGGTTATTCATCGTCAGCACAAGGTCTTGCTCAGTTTTTTTGTGACTTGATAGCAACCCTAGGCAAAAAGCAGCGTGCAAATGAGTTATTTCCTCTGGTCACTCAAGTTTCCCCTCGCCACCGGGATGGCTGACAGATGGGGATGACTTCAAGTTCTAACAGATATGTGTGGAGGTGGGAGCCATCGTGCCTCATGTCCCATGTCTTGGGTGCTCTGCTCCGTCGGCAACCTCCTACCAAGAAAGGCTTGGGAGAGTGGACCAGGGTGATGCTGATGCAAGCATGCAGCTGCGATGGAGACTGCAAGTACTGGATCAGCCAGTGTGATGCTCTTGGATCTCTTTTTTCTCCTTCTCTGTCCTCAGCTTGCTTGTGCACTCCGTGGGGTGCTTGCAGGGCTCTGACACCATTTGCACTGAGATGCTTTCCCCTGTCCTTACTGCACTTACCTGCAAAGCAGCCCAGTGAGCCGGAGCAGTAGCTGTCCCTGTTCTGCGAGTGGGCAGATGAAGCGAGGAGGTGACGTCCCATACAAAGTCTGTGACAAAACAGCATTCCTAAAGATTAAGCTTGGGTCCACTTCTGATTCCTTTCTACAGTTAGATAATTCCTGTTGTTTATCATAGGACTATCTCAAAGAGGGAGAGCACAGTTTTGAAAGAGGAGGGGAAAAAATCCACTAAAAATGAAGAATAAAATCCATAAAAGGAAAATTAAGTGGGGGAGATGGGCCTTTACAAGATTGAAGGGTCTGGAAACATATTGTACATTTCCAGACACTGGAGTTAAGGGCTCATTTAGAATATTTCAGATATACTGGAGTTTGACAGTTCTTTGGTTTCCACATCAAACAATCTCTAATTTATTGCCCTGTATAGGGACTGTGTTTTTATCATATTGCATATTCTCTAGCCAGAAATCTAACTACCATATAAGCTCTTGGAAAAAAAAAAAAAAAAACACAAAAAAACACAACCCTTTGGGGATTGGAATCCAGGCAATATGCTTTCACAGACCCTGAGAAACCAACTTTGATTTATTTCCTTGGAAATAGGGGGAACACACAATTTCTTAGAGTGTTACGGCTGATCCACAGGGCAGGATCTTGCTGCCTTTCTTCATGGCTCGGTGTAAAGACCCAGCCCTGCAGCGAGATCTGTGTGAACGGGCCCTGTGCTGCTCTTCATGGGGTTTACAGGAGGATGAGAAATTTTGAAGTTTTATGAGGCAGTAAAACACGGAGCTCTAGTTGGAATTAAAAAGAAGTAGGCAAAGAAGGGTGAATGACTGAAGACAAAATATACTTAGTTTGCAAAAGCATGTGCCGGGGGTTAAATAGCTATGTTTGAAGCTCGCTTGATCAACCAATATATCCAATATTTGTTTGTAGGTTTAATGGCCTGTTTCTCGGAGGCCTTGCTGCTGGGAGAGGGCACAGCGGAGGTCACCCAGAAGTTAATTTGGAAAGAGGCCAAAAGGCCACAACTTGATTGAATCAAATGTAAACAAAATAGGCCTGGGAACAGCGCGATGCCCAAACGCGTCTCAGGCCTTCTGCTCAAAATACAGAGGGTGTCCGAGCACTGGGGACCTGCGATGGGGGGCCACTCTTGGGCAGCAGAGGGTTGGGTCTGGCCCCTGCATGGGGAAACCCGTGACTGGTATGGAGACAGCTGTCCTTGTGGGGTGCCCCAAGAGCTGGCGTGCGGAGGCAGCTCACCCTGGCGGGTGCTTCCAAGGGAGTTGTCAGGTCCCGGGAAAAGCCTTGCCGGTTGCTGTCCCAGCTGGCTCAAAGTGGGGAAAACCATTAAGTCTATTGTGGGAGACCCTGGGGAGCTGAGGAGTTTTCAGGAATATAGTTCCCCTTCAGAAAAAATCCATGACTTTGACAGATTCGGTGGAATCATGTCTCTCTGTGGCCCGTTAGGCTTTGTGGGGTTTATTATTCCCACCGCATTTTAATTCCCTAGCCAGATAAAGCAGCATAATAATTAGAAAAATGCACAAACTACTAGATTGTTAAATGAAGTGATACATAATGCTTGTCACTCGCAAATACAATATTTAAGTTGCACCAAAACGAGTCACTGTTGGCTGATTTTCCACTTTCAAATTTAGTAAGTTAACACTACAGTATCTGAAGCACCGTATATTTGTAGTATAATTTATCAAGTCCTCAAAAGAAAAGTTAATAAACACAATAATTGGACACGCCTTTTGTTCAACATTATTAAACAGTTTGTAACAATTAAAATATTAAAACCACATGTTGTTGAAAGCAACCAGACATTGCAATTATTTCTTACTAAGGCTATTAAATAAAATGACAGAAGATTTTTATTTTAATGATAAATGCATTTTGGAATGGATCAGCTAATTCCTCTTTTACTGCACAAAATAATCTATAGCTCCACCAAGTCTAGGCCTGGTATTTAAAGAGTAACGACGTTGTCCTTTTGAGCCGTGCCTCAGCTCTTGTTAACACACCACTGTAAATGCTCTCTTGCAGCCTCCAACTCCATATGGAAGTGGCAATTACAGGATTTTGCCAGGCCAGTTAAATCAGGGGAAGTGTGACCCTCTCTAACTAGAACGTAATTAAATTTTAATGTATTTTATTGTTTGGAAGGTTTTTAAATCCAAAAACATTCTTTCCCTCCTTCTTGCTTTCAGCATGAAGCACTGCTTGCCTGCGCCAGCTATCGTGCGTCAGGGCTGTATCTGCAAACATCCCTGCTTTATCGGGTTTGTTGTGGGAACGCTGTACCCGCAGGTCACCCTGAATGGGTTTTCTTTAACAGCCCGAGATTAATTGAACTCGGTGTTTGTGCGTGTGTTTTTAAACAGACGGTAACTGGCTAACTTGTAATCTGGGCTCTGTTTGCTGAAGTTTCTTGCTGGTTTTACATATGGTCTTGCACGACATGGAGGAGCGTAACGGGTGCACTGTTAAGCCCCATGCTTTTACTGCTTGCGGCAGTTAAATTTGCTGTGGAATGTGAGGTATTTCCCATTTTAAGTAAGGAAAGGGTGGTAAATAGTCACATTTCTGGCTGTGCTCAGTGATGCTAGAACCTGGCTGTGCTTGAGGACCTGAGCATCTCCCGGGTGCTGAAGTTACTACTGCTGTCTGTTACTGACCTGTTGTTTTTATTGAAGGCAGTGGCAAAACTGTCAGCATCCTAGAGGCCCCATATTGGCCATTTTTGTAAGAAAATAATTCATTGTAAGATTTTCCTCAGAGCACCCAAGTCCTTTGGTCCATCCCCATGTGTACTTTTTTTCTTATTTCTACCTAGTGAGACTACAGAGCTGTCATTTTTCAAGACAGGACTCACTCCGTTTCCTTGCGGACTTCCATTTGACCTTCCCCAGCAGTGAATTCCAGGAACATGTGGGAGAGGAGTGGGAAAGGTACTTGTGAAGCTCTATGTCTCCTGCATCTGTGTGGAAAAAAGAAAGCCTCACCTGTACTTCCTTTTTACTAATGCCACTTTCCTATCTAGTAGTCACTTTGCTCACCAGTGGTGTTTCACCTCTTATCTGGCATCAAAATGGATGTTTAGCTTGGTTGTGACTGTAGGAGCAGCGAAGTTTTCCCGTGCAGCAAGGAAATCCAACCTGCAATCCAGCAATACCAGGAGGCTGGGGTGGCTGAGCTTGGATGGCTTGGTGTTTTGGATGGCTTCCGCATCAGTTTGTTTGGCATTCAGAGCATTTAGGTAACATAAATAGCATTTTATTGCTCACCTTCCCTGAAATTCCCTTGTTGCTGCGGTCCTGTGTAAGAAAAGGGATTCAACTTTGCCCCTGTGGCTTCAGCTCCAGGGGGGATTGTGTGGGGAGGCAGGTGCCTCAGGTGTGTCCTCCAAACAATGCAGTGGAAATCAGCTGGGGAGAAAAACACCTTTAAAAGGGATTAATTTTCCTTTGTGTCCAAAACAAGCAGCTGATGCACAGCAGCGCTTTAAAACAAACACCAGATATCCTGTACCAGCACTGGAGTTTATCCTGTTGTGGAGGAAACAAACCTGGAGGAATCCTCGCATAGCAAAACAAGTGGATCCGTTGATACCAAATGAACAGTTAATTACAGTTATTCTGGGCCTCGCTATTCGTCTCAAGTATCACCTTGTGCTGTGACTCAGCCTGGTAATGTGATCAGTGGAAGATGGCCAAGGTGGGTGTCTTCTCCAGTGGTCCCTGGCTGCCCATGCATGCCCATGGGGCGGCAGCAGCAAGTTTGGTGCTGCCTGAGGGCTTCTCAAAGCGGGGGTTGCTCCCTTCTGGTAGAAGTGATGGCCCTCGGTCCTTGGCTTTTGCCAACAGAGGCACTTTCTGTCTGCTGAGGGGTCTGGGGGCAAGTTTTCAGCAGGGGGCTGGGAAAAACTTTCCCCAGCTCCTTTTCTTTGAAATTTAATTACAGTAGCGAAGCACACAGCCCTGTCTGGAGTTGGTGGGATGACTGGTAGGTCTCTCATTTTTGCATTTCTCTCTAAAATTTGTCTTAATGTCAAGGTTTTAAAAATGTGGTCCGGACAGAGGACTGGGACTGTGGGAGCTAATCTTCATCTTCCAGAGCAGGCCTGGAAAGTAACCTATGGTCGTCTTGGCCGCAGAACAAACCTGATTGCTTTGTTCTTTAGAAAAAGACTTGCTAACAATAATGTTACTTTTGATTCCAGCTTGTGGTGTGTAACCACATAGCAGCCGCATTCTCGGGGGAAGGAGGAAAAAGCAACTGCTTTTTCAGTCAGATTTGTCCTGGGCAGGTTGGGCCAGCTCCATCACGAGGTCCTGCCGGCCGTTCTCTTCCCACAGGCTTCAGGAGGCTGTGCTTTGGTGTGCACGAGGTGTTTGTGAGCTGTGCCACCTGCAGGGGCCCTGCTTGGACCTAGAGCTGTACCCATGCACCCCAGGGTTCAGGGAGCAGGAGATGCTCCTGGGACCTCTCCCAGTGCTCTGTCCCACTTCGAAGGTAGCTGCCAGCATAGACTGCTGCAGCCCCGTGAGCTTTCAACCAAGCCATGCTGCTGTCAGAAAGTGAAAGAAGTTCTGTATGTTTTAGGTAATGAATGATTTGTAATCTTGCTCCTTTTGTTACACCTGCTGACAAAGCAGCTGTTTGTAATTAGGCAGGTCTCTGCTCTGGCAAACCCTTTCCCTTGTCAATAAGGCTGCTTTAACCTGTGTGTGTCGGCGCACGTGTAAATAGCCATCATGGCTCAGGAAGACTTTGTCAGTTAATGCTGTTGCTCTTTAAACTTCTTAGCTTGCTTTTGACATGTAACTAACGGCAAGGGCCAGGTTATATTTTAGCGCTCTTGCTGTTGTAGCGTGTGCTGCAATAAATGGCCTTTGCCACACAAAACTTGAGAGCAAACAGGGAAGGTTAGGTTGCAGCAATATTTACTGTCTATGGCCTTGCTTGGCTGTATTGTGAGGGAACAGTATTTAAAAGAAGAAAATGTGCGCAGCTGTTTTTTTCTGAGGACGCATGTAAGAAGATGCTGTCTTGTGGAGCACTGTCAGCAAGGGGAACTGAGGGACAGCTGGCTGAGGATGGGCGTCCTGTAATCAAGACCTATCATGATGGGCAGGAAATTACTTTTTATTCTTGGCAGGACCCTTCAAGTGCCTCCTGCCTGTGAGTGGGGAAGGAGTGCGTTGACCTTTTCAGGCAGCGCATTGCTCCTAAACGTGGAGGGTGAGACTTGTGTAGGTACATTTCAGGGCTTCCTCTGCAAGTGTTGGGTCTCTCTGGGGGAGGGTATAAAGTCACCGGTTTTAAATCTAATTTAAATGGTGAGCTGTGTCAGCTGGTGGCTGTGCATCTGTGTGGGAGAATCACCCCAGGCAGGGCTCCTCTTGCCTGCTGCTCTCCCCAGGATACTGAACCTTGCAGGCTCTGCTTTTGGTGGATACTTTCAATAATGGTGATAAATTGCACCCCAGTGCATCAGCAGTGTCCATGATGGACCCTGGATGTTTCCTCTTGTTTGTAGGCCTATCCTAGGAGGCAGATGCCAGTATTGACACTTGAAAAGCTGTGTTTCTGAAGTTACATTTTCTCCTCTTTGGGTTTCAGCAAGCAGCAGCCGTGCTCTGAGTGCAGAGGAGTGTGGTGACCTTGCCCAGGAGCCAGCCCAGCCATCAGCCGTTAATTAGGGACCATGGAGGCTGGAGACCCCCCGTTCCTGGGATTACTTCTGGTCTGGTTTGTCTCAGTCGAGTGCCTGTTTAATGTGAAGTGCATAAATACTTGTGGCAGCCGGGCCTGGGGCCCTGGGTTCCCCGCTCCAGCTGGGCGCCTTCTCCAGCAGTGCTGGCCCCGTCCTGCCTGCAGAGCCCTGCTCCCGTGTCCCAGCTCTGCCTTCTGCACAGGGCTGATGGACAGAATGGAGGCTGGCGGATGGCAGAGGTGGCCCCCAAGCTCCTAAGTGCATGTCCAGGGCTCAGTAAGGCACCAATTGCCCTGGTATGTCCTCAGGAGGGAAGGCTGGCTGCTCTCTCTTCCCATGGCAAATACCCCCAATCTTGTTAGCTATGGGTCTTTCTCCTCCTGCGTGATTTAAATCTCTGCTGAAATCAACAGCTCAGTAATTACCCTTGCACTAGGGTTCTCTTGTCTGGTAGGAGGTAAGTGGCTGGCGAGGTGGTTGTTGGGTCTCCTGTGGCAGCCCTGTGGAGCTGGGGATGCTCAGCAGAGCTGTTTGCAGTTGCTTTCTGAGCTTTCAGGGCCTTGGGACTAAACAAATGCAAAACTAAAGCTAAAAAGAGCAGCCCCTGGGAGGGCAGGGTACCCCTTGGGGTGTGGCAGTCATGGGGAGGGGGGGTGTATTCTGGCAGCAACCTCTGTACAAGACAACATTGTGCACAAAAATACATGATTTGAGAATTCCCTCTCTGCTGGGAGCTTTTAGGGAAAAAGGGGAAGCTGCTGGGACAGATTTGTTTGTGGAGTGGCAGAAGGAGAAGGGGGAAAAAAAACCCTTCCGACACAGCTCTCGGCTTGCTGTTTCTTACCTGGTGCCAAGGACGAGATGTCTTCTCTCAGGCAGCCCCAGCAGACATTGCTGACAGCCGGAGAGCAGCCACGTGTGCCAGAGCCTGAGCCAAGAGGAAATCTCTCAGCCGCTCTGACGTGAGCGGGGCTGGGCTGGCTGGCGGGTGGGTGAGGGTGGCAGGGACCCACACTGTGCTGTGTGCCTGCCTCAGGCATGCTGGTCCCTTTCCCAGAGAATCGTTTTTAGCAGGTGGCTCAGGGTACGATAGTGGTACAACACCAACCCATCTTCCTAGGTGCTCTGGTGTGGGACTGCGCTGTACTGAAGCCCAGATGTGTGCTTGGTTGAGAGATAAAAGCACCACGCTCTGAAGCTGTGTGTATGCATCCGCCTTGTGTTTTTTGTACCCATCACTTAAACTGGGCGCTGGCCTGTGGTGGAACATCCTGACCTCAGGTAACAAAAGGCTGAGGGCGCCTTCCTTCGAGGCCATCTCTGCTTTGATGTCTGAATGACGTGATGTTGATGAGGTGGTTGTCTCCACCTCTATCTCTGTATTGTTCCTTGTGCTCCTACCCTGTCACTGCTTGTTGTCTGATCTTTTATCTTCTGGTGACGTGTGTTCTAGGATTTTCTGAGTGCCTTTTGGATGGCATAGCAGGGTTCTGCTCCAACACAACTAAACAAATATGGAAAATATGGATAATAGCAGTGGATAGGTCCTGGCCCACATAGGCTCCCACACCCCTCCTTTGCTCAGCTGCCAACCCCCTGAGGGGTGGCTGCTTGGCAGGTAGACAAATTGGTCCATGTTCTCCTGTCTAGTGATGTAGAGTGGTTGGGCAGGAGAAGGGAAGTCATCTCCTACTGTGGATGGTGGTAGGAGAAGGATAAACTTTGTTGGGGAGAAGGAGCAGGAACATGATATCAGTGAAGAAATAGCATGGGAAGCGGTTGAGGCATACATTGCTTGCAGCTAGCAAGGAAAGAAGCATCTTTGCAATGCTTTTTCTACCCGCTGGCTCTGGTGGGTGAGCAATCCCTTACCAGGCATAGATGGGTATCTGCCTGCTGGGGACATCACTCTGTGACCCCCTTTCATTCTTCCAGGCAGTCTGAAAGCCCACTACAGTGCTCTTGAGATACCAGCTCTTTCCCTCATGCAGGTTTAACAGTCCACCTGTGGGATTAATGTGGTGTTCTGCTCCCATTTATCCAGATACAGGTGTTGTCAGCACAAATGTTCACCTGGGTTGTGCACCAAATGTCCTCAGTGAACCGGTGATGTAGCAGGAGGTGCTTTGGTACAAGTGGCACCAAATCTGGAGCAGATATGGGCCCTGTAGCAGAGACTGAGCAAATGATGCAGGTCAGCCCAGCAAAGCGAAGAAGAGCTGCAGTGTTTTTGTGTTGTTGGTTTGCTTTTTCTGCAGGAAAAAAAAAAAAAAAGCTTCATTCCTACCTTAGTTCTAGAGAACTGCTAACTTGGAGGAGTCCTATTCTGGCAGGAAAAGATTCAGACAGACTCCAGCAAGGTGCTGAAACATTATCTACTACCTGATGCGACTGTGTTGAAGTTAATGATTGGTTTTGGAGTTTGAAAGAGACCTGTGTTTAATGGGGATGGAAGAAGGTCTGAAGGAAGGGATGGTGAAGTGATGGTTTGTGATCAGGAACACAAAGGAGAAAGAAGGAACAGCAGCATCTCACAAGGAGCATTTCTGCAGCATTGGCATTGATGTGGGGCTCAGGGCACAAGCTGGGAGCAGATGGGGAGTCCCCAGGTCCTCAGTGGGCTGGGCTGGACCCCATGGTCCCGCTTGGCATTGTGCTGTTCTGGTCCTTCTGATTGCTGCACAAAAACAAGCCATAAGTAGCTGCGTGGGGAAGGAACTGCCTATAAGGCGAATGAGCTGATCGTAAAGCCCGGGTAACCTCTTTTTCGTGTGTACCCTGTGATGAACAAACATTTGTTGGGGCCAGGGAAGTGACACCTCCTCTACTGAGGGAGAAGCAGGCAGGAGCCGGTCCTGGTGCCAGGGAGGGCTTAAACCTCCGCGCCTGCAGGAGCATCCTGTCCCGGGCACCGGCCAGCAGTCACCAAGCTGCAGCAATTCATAACGGCTTGGCAGCCCCTTCTGCTGCTGACAGAGATTTACTGTCCAGTGTGGACTCATTTTAATTACTGCCAGCATTTAGGGGTCTTTATCTGTCTTCTTTTACCCATAGGGATATTGTCAGTTTTGATAGCTAATCTAGAGTTAAACTGATGATCCATAAAGTAGGGCAACCCTTTGGCCAATAATTCAGTGCTGTCACCAGCTTCTTTGTGCTATCAGGAGAGTGACCAGAAAAACCTGATTTACTGACAGCTGAGTGTCTTCTCTGGAGTCTGTGAAGGTGGTGAAGGGGGTCCTGCTGTGCTGGTGGACCCAAGGTGAGCGTGGTGGGGAATTCTTCCTATTCCAGGAAATAGCATTTTGAGGGGCCTACTAAAAGTAGAGTAAAATACTTCTGTGTCTGGAGAGCATGATACAGACTCTGAGCCCTCCTTGCCCTGAGGAGGAGTGTGGTGCTGGCTGGGACCTGGTCTGGTATTGCTTCAGCAGTGCAAAACCTGAGGTGGTTTGAAGCAGGCAGCACAGGGAAGTGCAGAATTTGCTTTTCAAGCAGCTGATAAAACAGCTGACATGCCCAACGCATTGTTTTTCTAAGCACTGAAAATGGCTTTTCCAGGTCCAAAGCCTGCCTCCAGTTTATTAACATTTGATTAGCAATTGCTCCTTGTTGTGCTGAGCTTGAAATAGGAGTACAATTAGGAACAGGTTTCTTCTCTGCCTCATCTGCACTGCCAAGATGTATCCAACCAGAAGGGCCATAACAAAACTGCCAGTTTGACTGTCCTGCTGCTGAAATGGGCTCTTCTGTCCGTGGGCTAATGTTGTTGAAAGGGCAGCGATGCCTGTTTGTGCGTGCACACATGCACTCAATCTTGCAAGGCAGAAGTACAGATCCTGGTATTTACAATTTACAAAGCTTTAAATTCCCTTATTTTTAGTGGCATTTGGTACTTGGTGCCAGGGAACATTGAGTTTTTCTGTAATACGCGTTGTGTTTTGTTGCTGTCCAAGACAGAGAAAGCTCTCTAGAGCTCAGAAAGAAGCAAGTGAAATTGATGCTATTGATGTTGCATCAAGTTTCGGCTTGTGCATGCTCCTGTGCTGCCAAGGCAGCCTGTCCACAGAAGGGATGGAAAGGAACGGAGCTGGGAAATAGGAAAGCAGAGGGGACGGCATCAATGCATCCAATGATGAGGGTTGGTTAAATAATAAAGAAAATATTTGCTAATAAAAGATAATTTTTTCCATGCTATTTCTAGGGCTAATAAGCAAAGGAAGTGGAGAGAATCGATTCTCCCTGTTGCATGCTTGTGCGTGATCAGGCCACAAAATTCAAAACACATGAGTTTTTGAAAAGTCCACAACTTTAGGCTTTTAAAATGGGTTCCTTGCCTTGATTCTCGCTTGTGATCAGATAATGACCTTCGTAAGCAAAACAGCCCCAGCTGTATTTCATAATGGGAATATACTTCTGTACATTGTAATGAGCTGTTAACAGGGAACAGTATCGTGTGAAAATCTGCACTTTTCCCATGATGCTGCCCTGATTTAAAAGCCACCCATAAATTATTCAGTGTTGCAAATTTAAAGGTTAGGATTGGCTATAAGATATATCCCCTTTCCTCCCCCCCCCCGACAATGTTTTCAGCAGACTGGAATTTAAAATGGAAAAACCTGACCTACTGGGAATCTCAGGGGTTGTGTGGGAAGTACGGAAGTATGGTGGCCTTTGTGTTGGGTGTCGGAAAGCATGTGGTCGGAGTAGGCGACTTACATAATGCAAGGAGAAAGAACAGCGTTGCTCCTTCAAAACTCTTTCTTACCAAGGCTCCTGAAGGATGGCATCCAAAATTTTGTGGGCAGTCCTGAGTTGGTAGCTTGAGTTGAGTTTCTGAAAGGTTTCTAGCAGAGCCAGAGGTTGGCTTTCACTGCTGGGTTTGGTTCCCGGGGTCCTCTTCATGATGCGAAGCGGTACATAGCTGGACATCCAGAGATTTTCTGCAATACAGCACTCTGGATGTGGATACTCGATTATTAAATGTATATTGCAATTCTGAATATTATTTTAGCTGCAAGATCAGTCTCCATCCTCTCCAGCTTTTTAGGTTTGATCGTATTCCAGAGGCTTACTAAAAACATGCGAAGAATTTCAGTAAAACTCAGTGGAACACTTTTATTAAATTTTTTCAGTCATGCAAGCTAAATTAAATGACAGCTCTGTCCACCAAAAGATTACAAATATCAATCAGACTTCCCCCTAAACTTATGAAGGAATTAAATGTTTTTCTAAAAGTCTTCTATTCCCCGTAATAATCTGTTTGGCTGTTCTATTTACTTTACATATTTTTGAAGTATGTTGAAAGGGATGATTTCTGCCCTAAAGGAGCACAGTGCTTGTATCTCAGTGCCGATATTTTATCTGAATTTGTGGGCACAATTTTGGTATTGCTCAAATTGATATTTGCAATACTGTGAGCATAGTTTCCAAAATGAGAAAATGGCTATTAAGCTACAGTCCAAGGAACACAATGTTGATTTCTTTTTGGAGACAGGAGATTAATGATAAAAAGTATGTTGCAGCTCTCACTGTTTATGTTAAAATTGGAAAAACAAGACCAGGTGGCTCAGTGGGCTGGTGGGATGGTGAGCTCTGAGTGAAGTGGTTGTTAAGAATGAGGAGTTATAAAGATTTCAACATACGGTGGCCCATCCAAATCCAGCTGAGTCATTACCCTGCATTGCTGCATCTGTTTTTGTCTGGTCACTGTATGGTTATGAATAATTGTATAAATCATGCTGGGACGCCCCAGGGAGCTTTCCTTGCAGAAATGCTCGGCACACTGTTCTGATCTGGCTTGTTTTTTGAGCTTCAGGGAGACCACAGGACAAGCCAAGGAACAAATATTTATATGGAAACCAGCTGGGACTGCCTGGCATCCCTTGTGCCAGTGCCCTTGTGTCCAGGGTGGGGGCATGATTTAAAAGCGTGAGCTTGGAAGTAAAACTGATGCACGTCTGAGCTGGTGGAACTCGTAGTCAGGAGCAAAGGATGTGGCCCACGTGTTTCTTTCCGCGGTTACTGTGCAGATGGGAGATGAATGCCCCGCAGACACCTCTGAGACATGTGCATGCGCGCAGACTCCCACAATTAGCTCTCTCGTTTACGTTGGATACATTATAGTGTATTTTTGCCATTATGGTTTAGCAAAGAAGAGCAGATATGATTGTAAACTCTTGCAGCTGGGTGAATTGTGATTAAGTTAAAGCTATCTCACTGTTACATACTACTTTAGTGATCCCTGGACTGTGTATTTTCCTGCCTCTTACTATAGGCTTTAAACCACAGGACATGAATAAACTGTAATGTTAGGGTAGTAGTCAGCTCCAGTTGCTATTTAAGGATGGAGAAGCTATGTTCAGTCCACTGAATATAATTTCATAAAGCATGCAGACCATGGTGGAGGTTGTGTAATGGTAGCTGAGCGTGGCTGTGGCTGTGGCTCTGGCTGTAGCTTCGTGGCAAACAAGGCCTGCATGGGAGTCATTACATCTAATTTGGCTGCTTGGGGGTGGCCTTTCAGCAAAAGCAAACCTCCTTTGCCTCTCATTTTTCACTGCTTCCCTGGATCATCTTCTCTTCTGTACCATTTTATTTCCTGAAGCATTTTTCCTGGTCATGTTTTGCTGCAGCGCATCCCCTCTCCTAGAGGAAAGGTGTTGGCTGAGACAGTGAAGGCGCGTGCTGATGCCCAGGCAGGTTTGCAGGGCTGAGGACGTCTCGATGCCTGCAAGCATCACCGTGCCCCTTGCACACCACCATCAGCTTGCATTGGCCACATCCACACCTTCCCTTCCCCATGGATGAGGATGCTGCACTTTCTCCAGATGTTGCTGTAGACTGCACTGACTGTTTCAGATAAAGCCAGGCTAAAAGCTGGGTCTTCACTGGAGTCCTGTGAGTGGTAACCCTGGGCTGTGGTGTGTAGAGGGACTCTGGTTACATTCATGCTCAGAGGGCTCCAGGGCTGTGCTCGTGTTTCATGTTGCTCCCTCTGCACCCGCTTCCTGGCTGTGCCGTGTGGAGGAAGGAGCAGCACGGGGTGGCCGCCAGCCACTGCGCAGGGACATGCAGCCTGTGAGGGCCCGTGTGGCATTTTTCAGAAAGTTCCCATTTTATTATGGCTACAAAGGCTGAGAAATTAAGCTGCTAATTTATAGCATGCCAAAAAAAAAAAAAAAGTAATACAAGAAATGCTCAGTAATTTCAATGTTTGAAAACAAACGATTGAAAAATTCTGGTTCCCCCCGACCTCCTCCACCCCTCCCGCTAAGCTTATTAAATCTGAAAATGTCCCAGAACTTAATTCTCTCTGCTAGAAAGTTCCTTAGGCCTCTGCTGTTTCATGTAAGTAATGAAAGTTGTGCTGCTGACATGTACGGTGAGGTCCCTGCTGTTTTGCTCCATGCCTCAGATGCAGAAGTGAGCATCCTGTAGCCGCATGGTTGCAGTTCCCTTGGTCTATAAGGGGCTTTTTTGTGTGTTCTTTTTTAGTGGTTGTGTGCTGGGGCAATGAGCCCTAACTGGTATGGGACACCCTCATTATATTTTCAGCTGATAAACTGCTCTGAGGAATGCTGTTAGCTCTGTCATTTACCAAGTCCTTATTTACAGTGAGCTTATTTATTGCTGAATTCCTTATTTACAGTGTAAAGATGTGTTGCGGGATTTGACAGGCGTTGTCTGTCCATGGCATGTGGCTGCACAAACCACAGTGCTTCTTGGTCCCCCTTTGACATTCGGGCTCAACGTCCTTGCCCAAAAGGTGTGCGGTAACCGGGGGGGGCAGCGCTGCTGCAGCCTGCGGGAGGGCTGAAAAGGCATCGCCGCCAGGAGTGGGGTACAGGTCTCGCAGTGCCATGGCATGTGAGAAACACCAGGCTCTGCAGCAAGAGCCAGTGCGTGACGTGCCTTTGAGCACGATTTCCCCTAAAAACATTTCATAAACACTGGGGGCTTAGTTTGGAAGAGAGAAATGCGAGGAGCGATAAGGCCTGTGCAGTTGCCGTGTTTGGTTTGTGTGAGGTCTGCCCCGTGCTACGCCCAACTCTGCATTTGCTTTGCTTTTTTTTTTTGTGGTCATGCAATATTCTGGGAAAGGCCTGTAAATATCTAAATAAAATAAAGCTCCTGAAGAGTGAGTTGGACATTCTGAGCCAAAGCCTGTTGAAGGCCACGAAAACTCATCCCCCGAGCTTCCCTGAGTTTCGGGGGGATGAGCTGCGTTTTACCTCCTAACGCGGGTGTGGAGCCAGGCCGTCTCTGGTTACAGGGTGTGTGGGCATGGCCGGATTGCTGCTTGCTCTGAGAAGAAACATCAGGTTAATGCTGCAGTTGCCAAAATGCTTATGGTGGTGCTGGGGTGTCCTTGTCCTCGGTTGCTCCCTGCTACGGACCTGTGTGGGTCTTTATCACCCAGCCCTGAGCTTTTGGGGAGGGGAGAAATGCATCAGGGAACACCCCCCCACACCACCACCACCTTTTCTTGCAGTGTCCTTTTGTCTTCCGTTCATAAAAGCACGGCTGTGGAACAGGGCAGACTGCTGCACGCCCAAAGGAGAGGTTTGCCGCGTTGCTTCTGCCCGCAGGGCACGGCGCGCACAGACAGCACGGCCGGGAAAGCCGAAGTGGTCTCACATTGAGCCATTTGTTTTTCATTATGCTATGCTACTCTAATATAAACAATAAGGTATGTGGACATTGCCGTGGACAGAGAGCCAGATGCTGAAAGCATTCCTCCAAGGCTGTATAAACTTCAGCAGCTAAATATTTTAGGAACTGTTTTCTAAGGCTAGCCTAATAGTTTAAAAATATAACCTAGATTCCAGATATTAAAAAATGCCTTGAAAGGCACGCAGATTGCTGCAATAGATGGAAACAACTAAACCCCTGAAGTAAGCAGAAGGCTCCCATTTTGCAATATCTTCTGTTACTTATCCTTTTTGTTATTTTTCTTAATACTGAGATTAAATTCAAGAAGGCTTTTAGCAGTGTAGTGGTAGTGATAGAAATTTTCAGCATATATTAATGGGCTGACTCACACTTTCAAAGTGAAGCTGGGTTTATGATGAAATAGCTGGGTTCTTTTAGCAATAGCATAATCAGAAAAGTCAGTGGGAAGAGGAAGCCAGTATCTTAAAGATGTGTCTAATCCTACCATGCACCGTGAAGGGGCAGCATTGAGATCTCCCACCCGTGTTTGAAAGCAGTCCTGACCCTGCATTCAGTGGAGGTATTCAAATCTTCATCTCAGTGATGTGCAACCTGTCATGATTAGTTAGGACTTGACTTTAAAGCACTGGAACTGTTTTTCTGCTTGAAAATACCAGAGTTGCTTTGTGTGGATTACAGATTCTGTCATTGCTTTGCTTTGCCTAGCAAAGTTAAACCCTGCCTTAATCCGCTGCTGTTAGAAAGCTCATCTCTATGAGCATCTTCAAAAACACATCAGGAAATGTGAGAGGTTTGGAAGAAAAGCCTGGCCGTGGGGGAGGATGTTTGTAGGTGCTCCTGTCATCACTGTGCTGACTGCCTTAGGCAGGGCTATGCCAGGACAAGGGCTCTTTGAACCTCTGCGGTAGGATTCGTGATGTATGGAGCTGTCCTGGTTGCCCAAAGTGGTGTCAGTGCCCCTGGAAATGTTGAGGGCATTACTGGGCCAGTACTTCTGGCTGAGATTGAGAGCAGCTCTTTGTTTTATTTTCTCGTGTCCACTCCATGCTCTGCCAAAGGACTGAATGAGTGGTCCGTCAGTCTAAGTCTTCTCTGGAAGTGGTGGGCTTGATTTTCTGAGCTGCTCTTTTCTTGCAGATCCCAAAAACTTAGACTAGCATCCTCTGTACTTCAAGAGTAAAGAATGAGATTTTTAGGTTATTTTTGTGGGGCACCATACGGATCTGAGAGATCTGTCATTTCTTTTCACACATGTTACTTCTCAGATAGGTGATAATCCATGACAGCCACGCAGTGTTGTCTTCCAAAAGATCGCTTTATATTGAATTGACAACACGAAGACCCATGGTGGCACAGCAGTGACGAAGCCCGGGGCTGAGTTCAGCTGCTCCCTGTATGTGAGTGGGTGAAGGATGCTTGCTTCTGCTTGCCCTCCACCACTGACTGCGGCTCAGCTGCACCGTTGCTTCTGTGCCCAACTTCCAGGGGAAAAGAAGAGCTTCATCCTGCCGCTAGTTTTTGTCGTGACAGTAGGACTCAATCTGGCTCAACTCTGGAAATGCGTTTGGCTGCTGACCCCTGGGCTTTGGTGGCTGGTAGATGTCCTCCAGCCTCTGGTTCGAGGCTCAATGGGGAAAAGCCAAGGATCAGAGATACTCAGTGTGGTTTTGTTTCCTCCTCCTGTTTCTTCCACTGAGGTTTTGTGTGTGGTTTTGTCCATGAATGAACCTGAGCTCTTCAGTGCTTTGATACAAGGCATGCACTGGGGTCCTGGCTCACCATTCTGGCTTCACCCAGTCCTGTCCCCTTCTTGTCACCCAATCCCTCTGCAAGTGTGAGATGAAGAGGTAGGGAGGGTGGCAGAAGCTGTTAAATGACTGTCACATCCTGTCTTTCAGCTGCTCAAAGGGATGGCTCTGCCCCGCCAAAAAGCCACGGGCAAAACCACGGAGGAGGAGGAGGAGAGCGGAGACTGCGATGATGAAGATGACTGCAGCAGAGGCTCTGGGGACGGAGAGCTGCGAGTGAGGAACCAGCTCCGGTTCTTAGCAGGTGATGGGGATGGTGGTCCTGCAGCGGCTGTCCCTCTGGGGGTTGTAAGTCTGGGTGACAGCACGAGGAGCTGCTCAGCTTTCCACTGCCATGGCCCAGAGGCTGTTTGCACTCAGCGTCCTGCTGGCTAGCCTAAGTGCTGCTGAGGCAGCAGCTAGAAAAGTAATGCGGTTGCTTTTCCAGGTGGGTTTTGCAGGGTTGTGTTGAGGGTGGCCTGGCTGTAGGTATCAGTCACCTTCTTCTCTCATTCCCTCTGCTGCCCACACTTGTGAGTTTAAAGGTGAGCTTCTCTGCTTTGTGGAGGGCTTCAGAAAATCAGTAAAGATGGCTTGACTGCAGAAAAACATCTTGGTTGTTTCTGATGTAGGGTTTAGAGACTTAGGGTAATTTAAAAACAAATGGGAAAAAACAACCAACCAACCAAAAAAACTCAGCTTCATTTTTCAGAAGTGATTTAGGTACTCAGGAGCCTAAAATTGCATTGACTGTCAGTATGATTCATGTCTTTGGTTGCTTTGAAGATGGCTACAAAGCATCCTGATGCTTCAAGGCTACATTATTAGTAAGGTCAGCCATATGATTAGTAAGGTCATTATTAGTAAGATCACCCGGTCACCCATTGGGGCGAGGAAGTCAAGGTCCATTTGCTACTTGGGGAGTCACAAATCTGTTGGTGTGTGCCTTCTCCCTGACCCCCTAACTGCTGCTGTCCTCCTTCTGACTCCGTGGAGCTCAGCTGCACCGTCTGTTGTGCTCACATGAGCAAGACCAGGCTGCTTGAGGCCACGTCCACTGTGGATGTGTGGTGTCTGCTGAACGTGGGTCTGCGGCTGGGGGTTTGGTCCAATTAATGCTGGTTCCAGTGCTGCGCTTTGCTCTTCGAGAGACCAGACAACTGAACCTGGATAAAATCAGCTTTACTGCTTTGAAGTTTAAGAGGCAAATTTGGGCTCTTAAATGAAGCACAGATGTTTATAAATTCCCTTCCATTGGTCTGGGATAATTAAAATATCCTTAATGAAGTGAGAGCTGAAATATTAAATGCCAGTTTCATATCAAAGATTATTGACACATTATGTAAAATATATAAAATACATATATTCAAATATTGGTTAAGGGAAGGAAAAGGCTTTTTAAGTCCTCCAATCCAGGTCTGAAAGAGAAATATGTAATTCGGAGAAGGATAAAATGTCCTTTCTTTCATCCAAGAACTAAATATCAAAGTGTATGTTAAGGAAATGCAGGTGATCCACATTGTTCTGAGTTGAGAGCAGAGATACGTGTTTCATTTTCCATGATCTTTGTGTCACACTTTTATGCTATTTTAACGTGTTTCTAATTTCCTCTTATAGCTTTCTTTATAATATCATCAGTGATCTCTGAAGCTGTGTATATAATCCTTTCTGCCTTCTTCTGTCTCTCTAGTCTAGTTTAATCACTGTATTGATCTCCCAGATAACCTGCCTGACTAGCAATTTAGACCTCTCTTGTCACTGTGGTATGTGAACATGTTACATGAAAAGAGGGCTTATCCTCCCTGTACTACTCTGCTGGAGGGTGTTTGCTGCTGACTTTGCTACAGATTGGGTAAACATTAACTTTACATAGTGAAAAAGCAGCAGTGGCTTGGGGCATTGTCTTCTCATCAGGTTGAGCCTCTCAGGCTGCTAAGAGCACTGGGTTTGACCAGCACAGCTTTTAGGCGCTAGCTGGCCTTGGAGGACGTGTGCTGTGCCATCATGGTGGCCAGAGAGACTTTCTGGATCTTCCTCAGCTGAGCATGCTATTTTGAGTGTGTGTGTTTTGTCTTAGAGCAGAAAGGCAAGTTGATCTGACAGTGGCAGACTCATATTTGGTTGGTATTGGATATAAATTGTGACTCTGTTCAAGTTTTATGTTGGAAACAAGCCCAGGAAAAGTTGCTGATGGTGTGGAAATACACACTTTCAACATTTTGAGAATATTCCTTTTCACTTTGAAAAGGGTATTTTTCAATTAATTTTTTCCATCATATCATAAGTACATAAGAAAATAAAAGGGACCAGAAACCATTCCACATTTCCCCCGTTCCACAAATTCTAAATTTTAGGTTAGCAAGCCGATTTGAAATGATGCCAGGCTTTGAAATCTGGAAATACTTTGTGAAACAAACTTTTACATTTAGCATGGCTTTATCTCCCTCTTTCCCAAGGTGGTTACCCTGTAATAGAGACACAAAGGACTGGGAGCGGCTGGGATTGAGCTGCTGACGGTTCCCTGCTTTTATCACATGCTGGATGCTATGCAGTGCTCAGGCAGCGAGGCGGCTGGATGGCCAGCAGTGCATGTGTCCTAGCGTGGTGACCAAACATGCAAACCCCCTTTGAGCATGTTTCCCTGCTGGTCCTCAGGTTTGCTGTTGGGGAATGCATCTGGGTGCTTTGCTTTCTTTTTCTTAGAGGTCTGGTTCAGCTCAAGAGGAAATATCCCTGGCCCTGTGATAGCAGCAGAGAACTCCTCCCTCGCTAAGGGTTGACTATGCCGTACAGATGGACTTGGCAGGCAGCTCTGCAGCGTGTGTCGTCCTGTTATCCAAGGGTAACAGGATAAAAATCATGTGGTCCTGTGAAGTGAGGTTGTGGACCGCGTCTGGGCCATGTGCCCCGGGTTCTTGGCTCTGCCTTAAAATCTCATTTGTAATGGGATCACTCTATAAGATAAAGGCTTTAACGAGGCACATAAACATCATGCTGCCACCGAATCTTTGCAGCAAAGTGGAGTGCAAAAGGATGTGCATCCCACTGCGTGTCCTGTCGGTGACACGAGGAGCAGGAGAGGTGGGTGACTCCAGCTGAGTGCAGGCAGGCACTGGGTCTGCCTGAAGGTAGAATGAAAAAGTTGTCAGTTTGCCACGGCCTTTGCATGGGAAAGCTCAGCACTGTCTCACCCAAAAGGCAGGTCGTTTGGATAGTGCGTCTGTCCTGGCAGTCAGACTTTCTCCCGCTCCCCGGCACGGGTGCCGCCGGTCCTGCCGGGTAATAACTGCAAACAGCTGCTCGGTGCTGGCCTCAGCGAGGTGTCCCTCCGAAGGGTTGGAAAATGTGGAGACTAAAAAAGAGCAAAAGGAGGAAAAAAAAAAAAAAGTCAGTCTTGAATACAGACTAGTTTTGATTTATCGCCTGTTGTATAAAATGTAACCTTTGTTTCCTATTTATAATGACCCTGTAATAACTGGACAGTCAACTTAAACTTTAATGATTTAAACATACTTGTAAACTGTCAAGTCAAAAGTTTGTGAGTGACTATAAACATATGTTGGTGAGCGCTATATGCTAATAAATTCATTATTATGTTGCCCCAGTGGGAAACATGGAGATGGCAGACTTTTTTTATGATAGGTCTTTTATTGTTTGTCACATCTGCAACACATTAAGGATTTTGAAGGCAGATAATGTTTACAATAAGAGGAGGATTGAAAGCCTTCCAGCTCAGTGAAGAGCGCTTCCTGTTTGTCAATGGAGTAACCGTGGAACTGGCACCCTGTGCACGGAGCTCCAAAAATAGGGATGTGTACATACGCATGCATATATTTATGCCACACCAATGGCAAATCATGCCAGCGAATAAATTATAGTATTTTCCCCCAAATTGCGAGTCAGTGCAAATGTATTCCAGAATCTATGATACAAACATGTCCTCGCACACTGCTGAGATCAGTCATCCTACACCACGTACCCAAAGCAAACAGAGCCTGGGGAAGCTGGCGCTTCACTGCTGCTCCAGACAGCCACCCGCTAATTAGCTCACCTCCGGCGTTCTCACTCAAGATGCCACTTATAACTGACAAGCCGGTTGCCAGGAAGCCTGAAAATAAAACATGGATGCTGGAGACGATCCTGTGCTGAATGGCTTTAGCAGGGGCTGTGGGAGAGGAGGTGCAGCCTTTTCAGGTGGTTTGCAAAGGTGGCGGTGGATGCAGTGCCCTGGGCAGCTTGCAGGCTATTGGGGAGTTTGTTGGGATGGAAACAGTGCCTTTAGTGGCAGGAGCATCACCCGGGAGCATCCTGAGCAGTCCAGCAGCTGGGGTCAGGGGAAAAGGGGAAGATTTACCCTTCCAAAATATCTGTGTTAGGCAGTAACAAAAGTTGTCTTGGGAACAGATGGATTTGGCAGAATTAAGCAGAAATAGTTTATCCTGGGAAGGGAAGTTGGCCTCATCCCATGAGATGTATAAGGATAGATGTATGCAATAAAGATATATAAAGATGGCTTGGCAGTGTGTGTGTGTAAAACAGCTCCCCTGCCTGGCTGTTCGTGCAGGTTGGACAGCAGGGAGTGTTGCCTTTCTCATCTCCCTTGGTTATTTATAAGGGCAGAGGGAATTTGCAGCTTGAGCCCCATTGCTGGCACGGTGCTCAGAAAGCGCCTTGTTTCTGCACCCTGCTTTCTGCTGCAGCTTCTGCTGCCCAGCCAAGCTGGCTGTGTGGTTTTCCAGCAGTCCATGCATGCTGTACCTGGGTGCTGGATGAAAGTCAGGATCACCACCAGGTGTCCCTTGCTTTTCCAAGTTCTGTAACTTTAATAGCTTCTGCCTTGTTTAGCCACTGATGTGTCCTCTAGGCTGGGTCATCTCAGGAAGTCTTGACAAATTTCTTTGGTTGCGTTCCTCTCATTACCCCCATTTTCTCCCGGTTTTGTTTCTGGACATCCTGGGAATCCGAGCTCCTTCTATTCCCAGGCTGTGGCAGGGAACAGGAGATGCTGCTGCTGCCATGGCATCTGAATTTCTTTTCCATGAAGAGCAGCAGGCTGCTTGTTTGTGGTCAGAGAGGGGGGGTGTGGGTGCCGGGCAGTGGCAGCACCAGAGGCCAGGCAGGGTCAGTTTGTTTGCAGCCCTCATGGTTTCTACAGCCCATTCCTGTGGGAAGGTTCCCTTTAGAAGTGGGTATTCATGCTAGAAAATGGTTGTCCTCAGGCTTTTTGGCCACCTTTGCTGCTTGGTGGGTGTATCTGCATGTAACAGGACAGCGTGGTGGATGCACCAAGGGTGCTGTGAGTGTGTGGGCATCTGCTGGGGCTCTCTCATTGCTTGTGCTTGGAGGCAGCCCAGCAGCATTTAAAATATTTACAAGATCACCTCTTCGGATTCTTTATTATGGCGATTGTTTCTCTGTAAATGCCTTCAGGGTGCCCGTATCTGAGCTGCAAGTGTCTGCCGATGCTGCTCTGCCTGATTTAGTGCCGAGCCTGGACAGTCAGTTCATTTGGATGTTTATCTGTCTGCTGAGAGACACGTTTTGAAATACCCAATTTACTTCAAAATACTCCTTCAGCAGGTGGAAAACCCTGTCTGTGTGGATTCTGCTGACAGTGTGGGGACACGCGGCTGTTGTGCCTTCCTGCTGTACAGCAGGAAGATCTGTTGCAGGACCCACTTACTGTGCGGGGCTCTGCCCCACCTTCAGCAGAGGTGCCCTGTCCCTGTCTCCTGTGACTAGGTGAGCTGTTCTGGTTTGAAGCAGTATCCTTCTGCTATTTATTTTTTTCCTATTCTAATAAAAGCTTTAGGACTTTTAACTGTATTTTTTGTAGCAGCAACGTTTTTTCCAAAGACGGTGCTGTTGAATGCTTGACTGAAGCGAGGATAGCAGAAACATGCTGTTTTACAAGACATTCATCCTGTCCCAGGGCAAAAATCCGACAAGGCCGAATGTCAGCTAGATTATCCTGATGGAAGAGCTGGAATTGTACCAAATAAAACAGTGCAATAGCTTGATTATTGCTTTTCTATTTCAAGTGTTTGTGTTTGTTGAAATTTCTCCTATTAATGAAAATTTGGTTGGAAGTCAAGAATTCTTTGTCGCTGTTCAAATATAAGCAAGAAGATAGAGGGGGGGGGTCACGCAAAGCAGTTGGCTGAAACTGTAACTGAGTATCAAGTTCACTAATTCACTTTTGAAATCAACAACATTTTTTTGGTTTTTATTTTTTAATTGACAGACTGGAAAAATTATTGGTGGCTTTCAGAGATGCGCTTGTTTATAGGACCCTTCAGATGGCTGTTTGTGATGGTGTGACTGTTTCAGGCCTCACAGGATATAAAATGTGTATATTTTAAAGGTTGCTTTTAACTTTTATGCTGAGAGTTCCTCCAAAGCAATGCTAAATCCACAGCTGAAAAACTAGAAAGTTCGTGTATTAGTATAAGTATGCACTTTGCAAAGTGCTGCATATATACAAAAACACCTATGAAATCAGTAAGTAAATCCACTGGGTATGTTAATCCCATGTTCTTACTTTTCTGGTCTTCAGTTGTGTTTTTTAAAAATATTTTCAGTGTAGTGGTAGCAGGTCTAAATCTGACTGAGATATTTGTATGTTGCATTTTTAGGAGCTGGTTTCCACTTCCTTGGTCCCCTTTGACCAAAAGCGAAGAATAATGTACCAGGTTTTTTAAAGCAGGATCAGTGCAGGACATTTAAATCCTTGATAGTTGTGTAGCCGTAAATCAAATGCATCACATTCACAATGTGAGAGGAAATTGGTCTAAATACTTTTGGAATCTCAAATCAATGCAGACAAGTCTGGTTCCTGGCCTCAGTATATTGTGACCGGGTGAAATCTAACAGTTTGAGATATATCGAAGGTCAGGTGAGATGATTTGCTGCTCTTACACCGTACAAATGCACAAGTCTTTGTAAATCCGTGGTTGCTTTTTAGTCCCAGAAGTTTGTAATGCTACTCTTCTGGCAAAAGGTTTTCCCTCTATTCAGGCTTAAACATAGATTGCAAGTTTGAGTAACAGTTTGTGTTGTTCCAGAGTGTCTAAGGAGACATTTTTCAGCAGTGTAATTTGGGAGCTGATGTATCTTTAAAGTGTTACTGAGTGCAACATTATACTTGACTGAACGCATCAAAACAATTTCAAGTATGCAAAGATCTGCCCGGTTGCAATAGTGATAGTCATATTTATCTTTAAAGAATGATGAGTCTGTTTTTCTGTGGCTTGAAAATGCATGAGCTCTTCTGAAGCTGGGAAACACACTTCCTGACTCAATACAAACTTCTTTCTGTGCTGTTTTTCGTCAGGGAGAGACAAAATAGTTTAGATGGATTTCTTTTTAAGGGACGACAATAAAGGGATATTTCAGACAGAAGCAGAGCAGGTGGTACTTGCTAATGGACTGACAAGATAACCTTACACTGATAGTCAGGGCGTCATATCTGTGCCGGTTTGCCGTACAAAGAGAGGTTTGTCTGTAAGCCTGATAACAATACAACGTGTTGATTGACTTTTCACGTAGGAGAGGGTGCCCCTTTCATGAGTGGCTTGGCTTTTACTAATGCCCTACTGCAGGTAAGCTGATAAGAGTGATTACTGTGATGTAATAAATGAATCTGTAGCGAGCAGCCCTTCCTGGTGTGGCGGGAGAGGACTCCTGCTCCAGAGCATGTCCCAGCTGTGCCAGCTGCTGTGTGTGCCCAGCACTTGTGTCGGTGTGCTGGCCCTCAGCTGTAAAACATCCCACAAATGTCCTGTGTGTGTTGGGCTGGGCTGTCCCACATCCCTGTCCTGCCCCGTGTCTGCTGGGGCTCATGGTCTCAGAAAATGATGGATGTGTCCTGTGTGAAGAAGGGCTGCCTTCATTACTGGTAGTGTTTCCACTCCTCTGCAATCCAGGACAGGCTGGCACAGCCTATGTCCTTTCCTTGTGGACTGCTACGTAAGCACACCTCACTGCATTGTCTTCAGCCCTGATACGGAGCAAAGGTGGGTGCCCTTGTTATCTCATCCTTGTGATCACATTGCAATTTGTTGCTTCTGGTTATACCTCAATGGCCAGGTTCTTTGACCACCGGAGTACTGCCGAAGGAGAGTAGGCATGGGACAACACTGCAGCTGATCTGTGGCTGCAGTGCTGCAAAACGGTGGCATGTGGAAACCACAGCCACTGGTTGAAAGCATGACTGGGTTGGCAACACTTGGGATCCTTTGGAGCGTGCCACTGTAATGCTGGGGACTGGACTTCGGGCAACAAGTATTGAATGTGAAGGACATCATGCAGCAGGGACACCCCGAGGTTGTGTGGGGTCGAGAACACAAGAAGGGAAGCTCATGGAACTAAGATCCATCAAGGACTCCTAAACAAAGCTTGGCTTAGGATGGCATTGATATGCATCTGCCCGGAACACATCTTGGGGAAACTGTGTGGAAAAACTGCAAACACAACTAACATTGGTCCAGGTGACCCTGTCTCATCGAAAGGGTCTGAGAGGGTCCTGGGCTCTCAGCTGGGGCTGTTGCATTGCTGTCAATCATCTTGGCCTGAGAGAGGTGTCCAAGGGGATAGATGTTGTTTCAGGTGGACCGTGGAAGTCAGCTCTTACTAGAAAACTTGTGTACAACTTTCACAGTACCTTTGAGCCCTAAAGGGAAGAAGATTGGAAATGCTGAAACTCTCCTGACTGCCTGAAAAATCCTGGCATCTTGGTTCCCTTCATTGAATTTGAACAAATATGTGTTTTTACATGGGATATCACGCCAATGACTTAGCAGTGCAAGCTGCAGCGTTGCATTATGGCAGCAAGTGAAGGCTCTGGGGAGCTGGTGTTTACTTAGATGTGGTTGAGTGAGAGCCTACACGGTAGTGATTTCCTTACCCGAGATCCATCAGGTTAGGATGGATGCAGACGGAGCATTGCACTCTTGAAAACTGTTTTTTTACATTTTTCTATGAATACAAGTGCATGCACATGGACCTGATCCGAGCACCTGGCACTGGTGGTTGATACTCTCTATGCCAGCAGCTGGAAACACAAACCTGGCCTGGAAGGAGCCTGTCTTTTTAGCCCTTGCGGAAAAGATAAAGGAAAGAGGGAGAGGGATGCTCCTCCAGAGAAATCTCCCAGGACTTGGTGTTTTCATGTTTCATGAAATTCATGTCTCTTTCTCTCTTCTCCCCAACCCTTGTCTTGCTGTAATTGCAAGTAAAAATAGCTTGCATTTGGGTCTGGACTGCAAATCACTCGTCAGTTCGTGTATTACCAGGACACGATCGGTTACTGAGTCAACACTGCTCTGTTCACTTTCAGTGCGCTTCAGAAACGGGGGAATTCATCATTCGTCAGGAGGAAGCTCTCTTCAACTGTTCTGCATTAGCTGTGACCTGTGTGTGCACATCTGCCGTCCTCACTGGGGCCAACACCAGTAGTAACATGAACTGAACCAGGTGTGTCCGAGCGCTGGCTCCACCAATTCCCTGATGGACCTCCACCAGCTTCCCGACCCCTCACGCAGGGAGATAAATGAGCTGTGAACTGGAGGAGAGAGGTCCTTCCCACGCAGTGGATGCTGGTGGGCTGCGCTCTGCCTTCACCATGCATCCCTGGCCCTTGTGGTTTCCAGGGCTTTCATGGCTCTAAGGAGAACCCAGATGGCTCTATTCTGTATCAACAAATTTCATGCAGCTGAGTGCTTCTGAATTGCAAAAGCCAGGTTTGTCAATCTTGCCAGCTCTTGTGGGTCTATGGTATATCTCACTTTGGGCTAAAAAGGGCTGACCCCAGAACTTAATCTTCTGTCGTGGTGCTTCTAGGGCAGGTTGGAAGTTTTCTGATGGGGAGACTTCGATTGGAAAATGCCTCTCTGCTGGAACTGAGATGTGGTGAAGTATGCTGGGGTTTTGGACAGGTTTTCTGTTTTGGAAATAAATTCAAACATCTTTCTCTGCTCCTGCAGTGGGGAAATGCAGAAACAGCCTGTTTACCCATACTGGCATGTGTAATATTGTCAGCTTTCACTCCAGAGTGGCTTTTTGTCCTTGTTTGAGATTATGTTTTAATTACACCACAGGAAAAATGAAATCTAAATGAGTTGATTGGACTTTGTTGGAGTGGTATGTTTTGGCCTCCCCAGTTCAACTTGCCTTTTTTTTTTTTTTTTTTCAAGCAACAGAAAATTTGGACACATTTTGCCTTTGTTCTGCTTTGGAGCAGTAGCACATTCCATGTTTTCTGTGGGAATGGAAATCTGGCATTTTGACTAGCTTCTGTTGTTTCAGAAAATGTCTTCAGCGGTATTTAGAGCTCTTGACAATATCTTGCTGTCCCAGGCGCTTCCCGCATGGGTCGCCCTGCACAGGGCAGCTGCAGCAGGAGGCTGGGTCTGCGCCCAGCGCGGGTCATAAATACAAACCCAGCCCGAGGACGTTACTTGCTAGCAGTGCCTTTATTTTCTGAGACCTTACTTCGAGAAAAAGCCTTGTCTGGTTGTCCTTTGCTGGATACTGAAAGTCCCTGCATGTCCAGGGTCACTGCATCCTATCTATGGCTGGCTGCTCTCTTGCTTGATGATATGCCATTATTTGCTTCTAACCAGGCATGCTGGGATGGATGCACTGCAGTGGCAGGTACTGCTGGTTGCTGTGGGACCTTGTTCACTCCAGGCTGTGGCTGCTTCGGCAGCTGGACAGGCTGCCAGGGTGTATGTCACCATCTAAGGTCCAACACAGGACTCCCAGCAGGATTTCTAAAATGTAAATTGCAACTGCAATGTGATACATATCCTTTGTTTTTTCCCTTCCTGTTTTAATTCAAATGCAGTCAGTATCTTGAGTCTCTGTAAAATCATTGGACTTGAAGCTATTTTGGAGTTGCTTGTGTCCCATGGATACTGGAGACGCTTCCTGCTTGGGGAGTCAGACATCTGCTGAAGCATGTTTTTGGACTTTTGTGTTACGCAGACTGCAGTTGGCAGGTGGGAGCTGGTGGTTATTATCAGAGTCTGAGTAATATCCTTTGCCTCGCTGATAACTCTCCACCGGCTGCTCTGCAGCTTTGGTACATTTGCTTGTCCTGTTCTGGTTTCTGTGTAGATCGTTCTGGTAAGAAGTAAATAAAAGTTGTATGCTCCCCAAAATCATAGCAGAACACAGCCTGCAGTATTTCTTCCACTTCCCTTGTCCACATAAATCATCTGCTAAGGCAAGCTCAGAGAATGTGAAAGAATGCATTTATACCAGAAATGCTCTCCTTTCCCTCCCTTCCAAGGGCAAACTCTCTTGCTTGTGATTCAGTGTCTGCTGTCAGGGAACACCTGATGTGCTGTCGCATTTGATTTCTGTTCCTGGCACTTGTAGCTTTATTTCTGCTGTTGCAAAGACGAAAAGAGGCTCAAGATGTGCCCAGCACCACGCAGCAAACACGTGGCTGCATGCAGGGCTGGCTCTCCCCTCCGCGTGGCTGATGTGGTGCTCTCACCAATACACTGATTTTTTTCCAGATGTGGGGCAGTGGCAATCATCAGGTTGGGTAGGTCGCTGCTGGAGCCTGGTGTGTTTGCTGGAGGTGTCTGTCCGGAGGGGAGGGCTGTGCCAGGAGCTGCTGCAGCCGGGGGTGGTGTTTTGGGTGCGCAGAGCAAAAGCTCTGCGTGCCCTGCATTACCGCTGTGGATCTTGTGGGGAATCCTTTCTCAGCCATCTCCTTGTCTTTTTGATGCCCCCTTCCCGCTCCCTGTTTACTTTATTTACCCCTGAAGCATTGAGGGAACTAGTTTGCTCTTAAGCTACTCTAGAGGAAGAAGCTGTGTGGTTTCTCCTGCCTGCTTGCCCAGTGCCTGAAGTCTGCTGACTGTTGGGTTTCCAGGGAGAAAGCGCCAGCTTGTGGGCCAGGTACTGATCTTGGAGGTTCAGCTGATGCCTTTCCTTCTACTCTGCTTTTCTAAATGCTTTGAATGGCTGAACACGACAGAGGCAGCACGGGACTGCAGGCAGAGGAAGGTCTGGTAGTCCCCCACGCACAAATAATGCCACTGAAATCAGTCCTTGGGCATGTGTACAGCTGGGCACCGGCTGAAGTACCTTGCTGAACTGAGCCAGGTACTTCAGGCTATTAGCAGGTGCTAAATAGGTCTTTCCTATTTAGTGGCCTTAATTTATTAAATCAGTCAGCAATACTCTACGAGAAATAGTGCTGGAAAAGGGAGCAGAGTGAGCACTAAGTTTCCAATTTCTGCTGGATCAGGCCCCTGGAGATCTGTGTGATCTGGTGGATTGGAGGCAGTGCTATTGCAGTGACTCATAAACAGATGTGCCCAATTTACATTGCAGCTTAATACCTTTGTTTAAAAAAATGTTTTTTCAAGACAAATGTGTTAAAGCAGATGTTTCCAGTAAAACAAATGCTTGCGTGATTTACAAACAACTTCCCACCGCCAGAACTCATTAGAAAATGTGGAAAAAAGAAAAATGATTCTGTGTACCAACAAAAAAGATAAAATAAATCAAAAAAATAAGCAGACTGCGAGGAGGTATTTCTACATGTTGAATGAAAAGAACTGCTGTTCTTGGGTGGGGAAGCAGGAAGTTTGAGAGTGATTTCGGTTGCTAATGGCAGTAAGACTAACCCTGATCAGCTGCATATATTAAAGAGCAGAAACTTGTCTGTAAAAATACTTATCCATGTCCTGTTATATAGGATATAAGGTAACTGGGACCACTGTGTGGGATTGCCCAGAGGCTACCAAATCCCTCACATCCCATTGAAACCTCCTACAAGCCTCCCCACACTGACCAACTTGACTTCCAACATGCCAGCTCTGGCCAGCAGAACCTGAGTCCGGGTTTAATGCTCCAGGGCTCCCTGGGCATGGGGGACTATATAGAGCTGTGGGACATCCCTGGGTACCCGCACTGCTGTTGCTCTCTGCCTCATCTTCCAGGCAGCAGGGCCCAGGGGGAGTTTGCTGACCAGGGACCATGTCCTCACCAGTATTTTTGGGCTGTTGGGGAAGGCTCCCGAGGGCAGGGGACGTGGGCTGGGTGGCCCATGTCTCTGCAAGGGGGCACCCTAGCACCTAACAGTGGTGTTTCCCTCTTGCTGGCATTTGGGATTGAAATGCTTTGGGTGCTGGGTGGGAGCAGGGCTGTGGTGCTGGTGGGTTGCTCTCTCCAGGCACTGCAGTGTTTGCTCTGCTGCATCTTGCAGCAGGTGATGGGGAGTGAGGGCTTTTTTCTTTCAATCAGTTGTTATTAAGCCACACCATGGCTTTGTGGTAGCCAAGGAGTCCTCTGCAGCCTGTGCAATCCCTCTGCCACCTAAATCCTTCAGTTTCTGAGTCCAGTGCCACCCACTCATCTCCCCACACCAACAGGAGATGTCTTTCTGGGGAACTGGATGGCTGTGGGACTGCACTAACCATAAAGCAACACAAACAGATGCAGCTCCTACAGCAAACCTTGCTCCACAGGTGGACACCTGCATCAGCCTGGGTCTGTCCCTGAGATCCTTCTCTGTGCATCCCATGGCAGGGGCTGGAGGATGTTTCCTCTGTCTGCAACTGCTCAGGTCTCTTGGAGCAAACTCACAGTGTCTTTACATTTCCTCAGGGGGCTGCGCAGGGCTGTGCCTGTTCACCTGCTCCTCCATGGTTTTGGAGGCAAAGGCAGGCATGTGCTGAGAAACTCTGTCATCTCCGGTCTCTTTGGACGTGCTTTCCGCCCGGCTCCATTGTGGGGCTGCCATCACACGGTGCCTGCAAGTCCGGCACTCATGTTACATACAATTTGACACCCCATGTGGTCTTAATGGGTTTCCCAGGCTACAGCTGCAGCACAGCTAGCACTTTTTGTTAGCTGAGGGGGCTGGCCATCCCCCTTTGCTGTCCAGCTTTCTGTTGCACCAGTATCATTTTTTATGCATTTGTGTTTTTGTTTTTTTTTTTCGCATTTGTTACAAAAACCTAGAGCTAAGGAAAAAGTGTGTTTGTGGGTCTGCAGGCTGCTCATCTAAATCCATTGTTTCTTGGCACCTGTGCCCAAGGCGAATGGTTTGTCTAAGGGCCCTGCTCACAGTGCTGCTTCTTGGGGCTGGAGGGGTTGGGAGGATGGGCAGAAAAACACAGCTGGGGCATCTTCTGCAGCCTGTCCCACCCAGGGTGGGGTGACACAGCTGCCTGGTAGCCAGCGGCATGTAACAGGCAGGAGCGAGGATGGTTTGGGGACCTTCTGTTGCTTCTTGGCTAATTTCTCATCAGGGCTGTGGAGTTCATCCTTAAGAAAAATGACCAAGGTCAAAGACTGGCTGGGGTCCTGAAGGAATAAGGGCTGGGCGGGTGCACTGAGAGATGGCTGCGGGACGTTGCTCCCTGGTGTGTCTGTTTCCCATGCCTCGTCATAAAGGGCATTTTCAGAGTAAAGCCTTGAACGGCTGCCTTTGCAGGGGGACTTGCTGGGACCCAGCCGGAGGAATTAAAAGCATGCTATAAAGAGGGGGATGCTGCTGCAAAGCAACTTGGGGCACTCAGGGGTGCTTTTTCCAGTTTGCCCATTGATGCTCATGGACCCTCCTTGCAACGTCAGCTCAGTTTTAGCCATTAGCTTGTGCTTGGCTCCTGAGGACCACGAGGCTTCAGTGCTTAATTAATCTCTGCAAAGCAGGGAGCGTAATTAATGCTGGTGGTGTGCTGCAAGACCTTTGGGTGAATGGCAGCATGCAATCTCTACGCTTTGCTTTTCCAGAGCAAAACCCCACGGTCAGGTCTGTGGAAGCCATTACTGGCCGGTGCCACGCATCGTGCAGAGGCTGTCCTGGGAAGGCCACTCGTCGCAGCTCGGTGTTTTGGGATTTTGGGTCTCTGCCGGTGCAGATGTGGCTTGATGCGTCTCATCTCCCCTCCGTGCTGCTGCACTCCTGACAGGTGCAAATCGTCACAGGGATGTGGAGCTGAGTGGGGAAAAATCCCACTGTGCTCTGTAAAAAGGAGTGATCAGGGGATAACTCCATCTGCTTTCCTATTGTTTCTACACCGGCTTTTGTAATTTCTTCCTGAATTACCATTGGTCTTTAGTCACTTCTTCAAAATAAAGGGTCAAAATTACCCCTACTAGTTTAGTGCTACTTTTTGTTAAACTGTCCTGCAAAGACTAAGCAAACTGGGTGAAAAAAATAGTAAGTTTTGGTAGCTTAAGGACAGCCAGGCAGATTTCCTTCCTGATATCTCTAAAGCTTTTTTTTTTTTTTGTCGTTGTCAGCTTTGTTTTTGTGGATGTTAAACATAAAGGAGAGGAGAACAGATTGCAGTTACAGTGAGTTCCAACACAATTGACTGCCATTATTAAAAAATGATGCTTTTAACCAAGTCTATAAAATCACCTCCTCATTTATAAATTGTCAGGTGTAAAACTGCGTGTTGTACAGGATTGTTCTGTCACACACCATCCTGACGCTGTCACGCACGCTCACGCTTTGGGTGATCCGCAGACATTTTACAACACTTGCCACTGAGCGCTAGCAGACATAAATCAGCTCTTTAAAAGTGTAAATGTTTTATTTCCTATCAGTTGGGCAAGATGTTTTGAAGGGAACGAAATGTAAATAGGATGAAATTCTTAAGCAAGATTATTGATATGACAGGACTAAGGAGCTTGGGATTCTGTGAAAAGTGCCTCTTTTCATCCCCCTAATAAGTCCATTACTTGCACTCGGGAATATTTTAAGGTCCTTTTCATGCTGAATCTGGAGTTGAGCATGCTTTGCATTTCAAGCTTTGTCTATGAATCAGTAGAAGCCAAAGTTATTTCTGCTTTAAAATAACAGGAGCAGGGAACAGCTAATCTCTTTTCATTCTGAGTCCTTACATTATTTTACTGGACAGAGTTTGTGTTGGCTACAAAACAGGGCATTCACAAAATCTATGAGAAGGAATTTAGTCTAAGAATGAAGCCTAGATTGCAGTATGCATAAAGGCTCCTTCTCCTAAGGCCATTAAGAAATTCCAAATCTGAGCTATTTTGAACAGTGACATTAAATTAGCCTTGCTAATTCCAGTAATTCAAGCTGATAGCTGAGTTTACAAATCTACTAGATGAGGCCTTCCCATAATTACAATCTCAATGTGCTTTTCAGCTAAGGTGAGTTGGCACAAAAAAGATAAATAAATAAAAGGGGGGAAAATGCTCTTTCTGTTCTGTCTTTTGAGATGAATATCTCTAAAGAACAGTTAAATGGCTGTATTGCACCAATAAGACATTCCCTGTCCTGGACTAGAAAGTTCATTTTTCCTCTAATGTGCAAGTATAAGAGCAGAAAAGAGACTGGATTTTTCACTGCTTTGTTTTTTCTGTTGTCTGATTTCAAAGGAGCATTGATACTGCTGGTGCTTGCAGTTCAGTTTTTAATTGTTTATTTACAGATAGTTATTTCTACTGGGGAAAAGAAGGACTATGACTATTTTAGCCTCTTTTGTGGTGGACAAAAAAAAATAAACCTTTGGTGGATAAATCCAGGTTGGAGCAGGGGGAGTAATAATACAAGCAGCTACCCCTCTTATTCTGCTGGAGAAGTTGATTTCCAGATCCTAACACAGCTGGACATTCTCAGGGTGATGGAAAGGTTTTGAGGATATGTTTTCAAAGCCATAAGGCACAAAAACATGAAACAAATAAAAACTGAGTGCATTATTTAAAAGGGTGTTAATTTTATTAGAACTAAGCTGAGCTAATATAAAGGCGAATTTAAGTATTCACATCAGCACTTAACTCTGGCTGCAATGTTCATAAAATGTCCTTTTGATCAAGCTGTAAGTGTTTTGATCCTTCTTCTATGAGCATCATTCAAAGTGACCTAGCTGTAGCTCAAAGCAGGCATCTGCAGCTGCAGAAGTCCTTGAGCAATAACAGGTCAGGAACTTAAATGCGTGCTCTGCTGGGAATGCTAATATTGCAATTGTTTTGTTTGTTCCAAGTAAGAACGACAGTACAAAATCTCTCACAATATAAAAATTCCTAACAGAAAATTGATCCACCACCATTGACTGTGGATACTTGAGTCAAGATTTTGAAATGCTGATTTTAATCTATCAGAATAATAATGGTATTGGAGCTAAATATTTTGATACCGTTGGCATGTGAGTGTCTGGGCTTTCTTCAGCTGATAGCGTTGTCACCATTGGCACAGCCAGGCAAGATACCTGGATTTTTACAAGACTGCCCTGATTCAAGAGGACACTATCCTGCTGAGCACCTGCAGGCCTGGGCGTGCTGCAGGGGTGCAAGTCCCTTTGTGGCTGTTGTTGGGCTCCTGCAGCTCACAAAACCACAGCAGTGCATTGCACTGTCCCCCAGAGCCTGTTGGGGTCCACCTGGAAAGGGATGAACCAAAAAGTATGTGGGAGGCTGGCAGGCATCTCCCCCTCTCCCTGATGCAGGGAGACTTCCTGCCACTGCTGCATGTTGCCTTGCCCATAGGCTTGGGTAAATGCAGCAGATAATGCCCCAGATCAACATCTAGGGCAAAATCGCGTAGAAGTGCACAGTTTGCCATCTGCATAGAAGGGCCTGATAGGGAGCTGCTAGGAAAGAGCGCTCAGTGCAGGCACATCGTGTGTGGGGAGGAGTGCCGTGGGTCACTAGCTTCTTTTCCCTTTTTTGGGAGGGTGGAAGAGGAGGGAGGCTGAAATGCATTTCTAGATTTCCAGGAAACATCTCTGTAATCCATTTTTATAGAGGATTTTGTGTTTTTCAAGGGCTTTACAAACTGGATTACATAGCTTTTTTATTTTGATTTTCCACTGTGATTGTGACATTCCTGAGATTGAGCCATGAGTGTTCAAGATAGGATGGAGGGGGAGGCATTCATGGACTTGGATCATGGAGCCCTCTTTCATTGCCACCTTGTCTCACTGCTTGGCTTATACCTGCCTGCTTGCAGTGCTGATGGATGTGTCTCTGTGCAATCGGATGCTCCTGTGTGACTGTCCCCAGTATCCTCCATGGCTGCACGCCCGAGCTGACCCAGGGAGGTGCAGGGCAGGAGTCCAGGGTCGATCCCCTCCCTCCCTTGCTGTTTCTTCCTGGGGGAGGGCTAGCCAAGGTGGTGTACTCAAGCTTCACCACGGTCCCAGCCATGGGCACCAGCTAGACAGGGTTCAAAACGCAGGTCTTGGAGAATGATGGAGAACTAGGAAAGAGCAAGCGTGTTGAGCTGGATCCTTCGCAGCACCACAATCTTGGTGTCCTGGTGCTCAGCTGGGATGATGCTGGGTTTCCCATGGGAGCTGCTGCCACCGTCCAGCTTTCAGCACAGTCATTCGAGCAGTGTGTTGGGACCAGGCTTTGTGCTCGGTCCAGGAGGGAGGCAGGGAGCAGGAACCAGCCCTGGTTTTGCGTCAGACATTACGTTCACTCGGTGAGCAGCTGGGTTTAATTTGGGTCGGTCTCTCTCTGCAGCCGTGCAGAAGTGCAAAGCCAGGTCCTGGTTTCAGACTTCAGTGACTGTTCCTGGGGCTCCTTCCAGTACACAGCACAGGGAATACGACCTGGAGCCATTAAAAAGTTCCAGTCTGTGAACCCAACCATTCTTCTTCTATATAAAATCGGAAAACCGGTCATGGTGATGTTTCCCAGGGCCTCCTGCATTACTCCATTTTTATGGGTTGAAGTTACTTAGTGCTGTTTTAATGCAGAGCCAGGGTTTTATTTATTTATTTATTTTAGCAGCTTAACGCAATTAAAAAAGCTGGGCAGTGCTGGAGCCTCTCAGCTCCCTTCCCTTGGCAGTGCTCTCACCTCAGCCCGTGCTCTGCAAATGCTCCTGGGCCAGCCAGGCTCCGGGCAGGGGCAGGGCAAGCAAAATATCTTCCCCTCTATGCCAGCAAGGCTGGGCAGCTGAGGAGCGCAGGACCTCAGGGAGCCGCTTTAGGAGCAGGGCAGGCTGGGCAAATAAGTGCAGCAGTGCCCAGCCCAGATTCTTGGGTTGTGACCTGACATCTCACTCCAAGTGTTTTCCTTGGCATCATGAATGGTGACCTGGTGGAGTCTGGTTTTTGAGTGAGCATACACGTTGCACAAAGTTGTGTTCCTTTCTGTTTGATGAGGCACGTTTCTGGTTGCCTCTTTGGAGCATCGATGCCAAGAACCCCAATCTCTGCGGCCTGGGCATGGTTCAAGCCTGGTTTCCGCATGCAGTGAGTCACAAAGGAAAATGTCAGATGTTCCTGGGTACCGTAACACCACCATGAGTTTTCTGATCAAGCATTGAGAAACATCCTAATGCCCCGAGGGCTGCTTTTACCGGCTGGCATCTGGGAGCCAGGGACCATTGGCATTCCCCTTATGTTTGCATTTTGGTGGGTCTCTCGAGTGCATGCATGTCACTAAATGTCCACAGCTTGGAGAATTGAATGTGAGGAAGAGCTGCCTGTCACGGTCACTCTGTAGCAAAGAGCTTTTGCTACGCATGACAACAGCAGTTGAAGGATCAATCGGTGTTGCACTTTTCACTTGACTGTAATGCTTATGGAAAAGATGTAAATCGTCTATTTCAGGACCAAGTCAGACTTGTTGTGGAAGAAGAAATGACTCTATCCTGCCCCCTGGTTAGACCATTGATTTCTATGGCAGCAAAATCTTAGGGAGCAAAGATGAAGAAGAAACGTTTGGTGTGATGAGTTGGTTTTGGTCATTAGAAGAAACTTGGAGCATTTCATTTTGCTCTGCTGCCACTGATAATGTTACCTCCCAAAATCAAGACTGTCCTAGATGTCACAGGTGACAGAAGACTGATCAGAAGGGATCAGTTTGTGGGTTTAGAACTTGAAGGTCTCCAGAGATAAGTGCAGGGAGAGGGGTGACTCCATGTCTGGAGGGGCTAAGGTGCACAGGGGATCTGGAGAGATGTTACTTGACCCTGTCCTACATTCTTGCCTCACTTCATATCTGTTCATCGTCTTTTGTTTCCAGCTTTTCTGCTCTTTCTTTCTTATTCTGCCTTTGTAGATGCTGTTGGCTGTCCATGTTTATCTCTCAATTTTTCAGTTCTTCTCTCCCAGTTCCTTGAGGTACCGGCTCTTTTCCTGGACAGTACACCTGGATATCAGACAGGGGAATGCTGCTTCGTCATCAAAGTACAAGGACTCTGGTGCTTTCTATTAATAATGCTAATGAGATTTGTTAATTTTTAATAGATTACATGAACGTGTTTTGCTAAACACGTTTTTGTGGCTCCACTCTGTGAGTACAGTTCAGAAACTCTTTCACTTGCTGCCAAAGGAGAAATGATTAATGCAATTGCAGACGCCAGATTCTCTTCAGGGTAAATCTAGAGAGAACCAAGGAGTAAAGACATTTAATGAGTATGTTTTCAAGGTAAACATAGGTCCAGGTCACAAATGATGGTCCTTCCTCCCCTCCAGCCTCTGTTGAGGTGGGGTGGAGGGGTAGTTGCTTGAATTGGGATCATGGTGCAGCCTTTCTGCCCCATTCTGTGTGGTGTGCTGGGCTTTTTTGCCCCACTGAAAGCATGAGGACATTCTTGGACAAGACTTCTGTGGTGGTGCTGTGGGTTGGACAGCCAGGGTTCGCGTACAGGCTGTTCCGTAGAGCTTGTGGCCAATTGCCCTGCATACCCTGGGCACACCTGGGTTGTGTCATGACTTGAAGCTCCTCATCTCTCTGTGCTGGACAACCTGGACCCTTCCCAACTTGGCTTCAAGTACTCCCTTCTCCATGTGCTGGTGTCCCCCAGACAGCCTGGTTCCTACCTCCCTGTTGCTGTGATCATGGAGGATTTTCTCCCCAACCAGCATTGCTTTGCAGTGGTGCCTGTGGTCTCCGGGTTGCCCATGAAGGCACGTGCTGCAGGCTGCGGGCCATGCACAGCACGCCAGCAGCCAGGAGGTGTTGAGCAAGCGAGTGGAGAAAAGTCTTGGTTTGCAAATCAGCAATCTCAAACCTGATTCCCTTGGGTTTCTGCCTGGGAAGTCGGTTTTACCGCGCACTGCTGAGCTGCGCCAGGCTCCTTTGGCCACATCGCCGGTGGCAGTGGGATGATGCTGAGCTGGATGTTTTGATTTTATTTTTTTTTTCTGTCCAAATCCATTTTGCCAAGAGCCGCACCTCCTAAATTGCTGCGGAGGAGGTAGAAAAGCAGAGGCACAAGACCATGCACATGCTGCGCATCCATCTTGGTGATCTCACAACCATGCCAACACAAGCGCCGCGGCCGGCCCCGGCTCAGCGCTTTAATTACGCGCCGTCGCGGCCACACCTGCGGCTGGGCTGTTGCAGCTCCTTGCGCAAGAAGATGACTGGCAAACCTGTTGGTGCTCCAGGATTTTAGTGGTAATAACCCACAGGGCAAAACCTCCCTGGTGAGATGAAACCTTGCTTGGCTAGACATTTAGAAGAGTTCAAGGTGTTTTGGAGAAGCAGAGGGTTGAAGATCCCAGCTCCCTCCACATAGTTGTGGCTGTGTGTGCAGTGTAACTCCGTGGATGTGTTCAGATGTTGCCTTTGTGGAGGCAGACGTGTGTTTGTAGTATGAAAGTTTGTATGAGAAAGCTAGGTAACTAGAGGCTGAGGTGAGCAGAGCTTTTAGTGTCCAAACAGGACTGGTTTGTGAGGGAATTGGGCTGTTCTTCTGGATTTCAGGTGCAAACACCTGTGATAATGAATCAGTTGGTGCTATAGAGATGGAGAGATGGCAGCCAGGGTCAGGCAGTCTGATCTGTAGTACTCTCCAATGATTCACCTTGTAATGAGCTAAATAACTTGGGATTATTGAGCCCAGTAACACCTTTCCCTTTTAGAAATAGTCTTGCTTTGGAGACAGCCAGAGTCTCTTGCATCCACGGGCAGTTAGTTTGTTCCCCAGACTGATAAGGCATGCTGCTTAAAAAAATTAAATAAATCAGTGCACTCCAGAGATTGTAATACTCGTCCACAGTGGTAGCACATGTTCCTAGACCAGTCCTGAAGGATTCACAGGCAGATGTTCACAACTGACCGTGAGAACTACAGGAGCCTGAAGCGCTGCCCCGCTTGTCTATGACCTTCCTACTGGACGTGTTCTGCACTTACTGGAAACACACGGTCACGATCTATTCCCTGGTCCCGTCACACCACAATGTCCATCATTTGCAAACAAGGACCATCACCACATCCCTGTAAGTACTTTGGCCTGCTTGGCAGCCCCATTTTGTGAACACACTGCGTTAGGCATGATGCTTTTGCCCGTGGGAGCATCCCCTTTGCGACCCCTGCCACTGCACAGGCAGCAGCAGAGCTATCAAGTGGTTCCATTAAGCGGTTTTCATGCATGGCCATCAATTATGAATATGTTACTATATTAGGTCCATTGCTGGAGCCATCTGCCTTAGCAGGCAGGCAGCCCAGATGCCTGGCTGTGAGATGACATTCCCTGCCTCTGGGCTCTCCTTTCCTGGCTTGGCCAGCAGAGCTGCCAATGCAGCCTGTGAGCCTGCTGGAGCCGGGCACTGCCCACTTTGATGTCATTTGCCGGACTGGTATTTGCTATCAGTTATTTTCTTAAGGCTCTCTTGTCCTTTTAGGGGTAGGAAGGGATGTTTCAGTAGGCATTGGTGTGTTTTGTACAGGAATGTGCGTGCCTGCTGTAAGGCTCCTAGCATGCCAGTACTTATCCTCCTGGCTTTTTTCTGTGCCAACTGCAGTGGAACTTATTATGCCAACTCCAAAACAATCCCTTCCTGGTTTAGCCGACTTTTGTAGCTGTGTCCAAAGCTAGTGCAGTTCAGGAAGAAGAGCTTCTTAATGATTTGTGCCCAGTAAGTTTGTGCAGAGGAGGTACACCTAGTTCTAGTCATAATCCATGGAAGAATGTCACTGCTTCATATTGTGGATGTGGACTTTAGCAGGGGTTGGCAGTGGTTTTGGTCATCCACACTGCGAGCTGAGGCAGGAAAGACCATTAAAGCTTTTGCTGTCCTGTGAGCATTCTGCGCGGCAGCTTTGTGCTAGAGGGGCTTTGGTTACAAAAGATGCTTCCGGGGGGAGTGGTCTGTGTTCAGCTGGAGACCTTTCACAAGCTGCATGGGGACTCCAGGAAATGGCACAGCACGCTGGGCTTGCAGGTGAAAAAAAAAAAAATTAGCAGAGCTAATGATTGACTATTATTTTAAGGGTATTATCTAAACCACAACCCAGAGGACAAGAGGGGCCAAAATGAGTGAAGATTGAATATGTAATTAGTGCAGATTGTTGGTAATACCCTCTGGATTCCAACTGATTATAAACAGAAACAGATTTTTTTGAGTCATTTACTCCTCCCCACCCCCCACCCCCCCCCCCCCCCCCAAAAAAAAAAAAAAGCATTTGCAGGCCAAAGGGCCACTTTACAGCAAACTTAGAAACTACAGAACTTGCAAATTAGGGTATCACAGCTGGGGCAGTTCAGCAGAATGTGTCTGGGAAGTGGGGCTGTCAAAGCAGGGAGGCAGAGGAGCAGTCTATCTCTGATTATTTTGCGGTGTTAAAGGCAGAATTTGGGATGGAAGAAACCAAATGGCATGTGTGGTAGTTTAGCTTCTTTTACCCTACCCGCCATCCTGCGGTTCCATATCTGTCATTCCCAGCAGCCATGGGACCCCACGGTACATCACCATGCAGTGATGCAGCGAGTCCTTGGGGACTAGCCAGGGAGCCTGACAAAGGCTGGGACTCATAATGAAGCCCACCCAGGAAGTACCTGATTAGGAATATTTCTTAATCTGCGTTTTGAAAAGTGATTGTTATTGTCATTTGTTTTTAGTGTTGTTGTTGCCTGGACTTGGTTGTCAGCTGGCCTCTCGTCAGTTATAGGATAATACTTTTTTTTCTTTTTTCTTCCTTCTATGTACAAAAGGTCATTAGAAATGAAATTAAATGGATTTGCTTCAGTTAAAGACCCATTATTAATACAAAATAAAAGATGTATGGCTAAATCCATCAGCCTAAAAATACAATTGAATATAAATAAGCCCAGAGAAGGAAACAGGGCAAGGAATATTTAAAACAACAAACATCACACCCGAGCAAAAACTTTTGAAGCAGTTAAAGAAAGCTAGGAAAGTCCCTAATCTCTGATGACAAGAGGATATCTATTCTTTTCTTTTTAATTTGGTCAAAGAATGAATGACAGAATCGACATTCTCACTGGGGTGAGGGTTCATGATTTCAAAAATTGCCTTTACTCAAAGTTCAGGTAAAATCTCAGAATTTGAAAATTTCCTCAGTTAAAAAAAAAAGTGTGAAATTGTCATTTTGGTACACTTGGACCAGACACTTCCAACCCGATTCAACCACTGCATCGTGAACCAAACACTTTGATCTTGTAAGTTACAACATTGCAGAATGAGACTTTAAATGGGAACCTCACAACCTTGTGTGCTGCTAAGGAGCCTGCTGAAACACTCTTTTGTTTCAAATGACTTTTCTGAACTGAAGGCAAAGGTAGTTACTCAGTTCCCCAGGATATTTTTGGTTTTGCCGTAACGTCTGAAAGCCCTGCTGATGGGCTGCAGATCGCTGGCCTGGAGGTAGGCTGGCATGGGCCAGCTGGGGATGCCATCATTGTGGCCCCGTGGGGCTTCTTTCAGCTTTCAGGAGACTTTGAAATATGTGGGAGCACCTTCCGAAATGCAGCAGGGCAGACAAGTGACTTTGTCCTCTCCTGTGTTTGGAGCTGGTCAGTGTCACACAGTGGGAGCCGTTCCCCACCACCACAGTCAGGGCTTGGTCTCTCATCAGCTGCTTTTCTGCCTTGCTCCCGAGTCTCACAGTATGCTGCAGGTCTGTGCATTAGATAAAAGCCCGTAGGTGTGTGCTGCCCTGTGCCTTCAGAGCCCTGCGGGGCTGGCTGCTGGGGCAGGGGCTGTCCTTGTCCCCCCACCAGGGACATGGTCCCAGAGAAGCACGTGGTGCCTCAGGGGCAAGGTGGCCTCTGGGCCTCCCTTCCAGGGTGGCACTGGGGCCTGCCCTGCCCCACAGGGGATGTGCGTGCATCTCTGTGGGGAAGCGGCCTGAGAGGAACAGCAGGAAAGCTGTGGGGAAGAGGAACCACAGTACCTGTGGGAATCTGATGGAGACGTTATAGATCAGTTTGCCAGGCAGGTTTTGCTTGCACCTGGCCCTTTGTGCTCCTTGTCAGCCATTTCTGACCCTCCTTCGTGGCCCTGGCTGCCTTGCTTGTCATGCTAATATTGTTATGCTTTTGTTTTGTAGTGTTTTGGTATTTTTATTAAGAAATACTGCCGGCGTGTTTGCCTTGGCAATGGTCCTCATTGGATTGATGTGGCATTTTTAGCTGGAGTGTTTGTTCAGCCTCTTGGATTCTTTCTCAGGGGTGGGGTGGGATGATCCAAGCCCATGAGTATGCTGGTGATCCACAAGGGCTTGTGAAAGGCTTGAGCCACAGTCTCATCTGATGGAAACCACCAGCTTCCTCTACTTCCAAAGGCCAAGCTCTGGGGATGAGACTGGCAGGCTTAGAGGAGCCCCATCCAGGTGAGAAACCTGGATCCCAGAAGGAGATGGCGGCAACACAAGAAAGGGAGCGAGTGTCCCATCGCCCTCAGTCCAGATGCTCTGCAGGTACAAACACCCCATGGCAGCACCGTCAGCAGCACCTTAAAACACCTTTTGCACTTTTATTATTGGTCCTAAGAATTGCTGGTTTCTTGCCCTTCCACATTGCCTGCTTGGACTTTGTTGTTCATCTTTGTCCCGGGGATACCAGGGTGACTGTGGCTTACTGCTCAGCAGGTCCTTTGCAGCCAGTGATGGCTTGTTGCAAGTTTTTCTCTTGCTGATGATGTTGCAAGTGTTTCCCTTGCTTATTTTCCCCAGCTCCCACACTTCTGTGTGAGCTCGGCCAGGGCTATCAAAACTTTTATACTGGATGTTTTTTTGGGTTGGAGCTCCCATGTGCTCCATCTCAAAGTCCCTATGTTGCAACACCAGCGTGCTGGTGGCATGAAATCCTTTCACATTCTTTGGTCTCCGGTGCTTTGATGAGGTGGACAGGGGATGGAATGGGTGTGTTGAAAGTGCTGTAAGGAACATATTTTGTACACACTTACGAAAGACTCCAGTAATACAGAGATCCTCAGGTCCTCAAACCAGAAGGTACTTGGTGAGCAAGGCCTGCTGCTGGCTGTGGGTTCACGGGGGATATTTGTGCTTGCCAGGATTTCCTCACTCCTGCATCCATCCTTACAGTGCGTGGGGTGCAGATGCTTTTTACTTTGCTAAACACCCACTCCAAAGCTTGGCTGTTTGTTGGGAGTAGCTCTTCAGCAAGCCAGACCCCAACATCTCTTCTTACTGGGGCACATTATAGTTGTGATTTTTTTTGGTCTTTCAAGCCTCAGTTTTGTTGAGGGGTAGTGGGAGGTGCTCTAAGACTGGGGCTGACTGGAGGGCTCCTGAGATGTTTGGTGAGCTCTTCTGGCCCATTCACCCATGCCAGGCCTTAGACTCCCCAGTGGCGGTGGGGCTGGATGCTCCCTGCGCCAGGGTGCTGGCTCACTTGTCCGCTAACCAATGCTCTCCTTCTGCTTTCAGAGCTGGCATACGACCTGGACATCGATGACACCTCTGCCAACAAGCAGCTGCTGAATCAGCAAAGCAAAGACGGTGCCGTGGTTCCCAGCAGTGACCCCGGCAGCGCATCCCCGCGCCCTGGCCCTGCTGTTGCTGTTGCCCTGGCCCTGCTGCTGCTGGGCTGCTGGCCCTGAGCGATGCCAGCAGTGGCACTTGGTGCCTTTCCGTCCGTGTTTTTTCAGTGAGGAAAACATTCTGAACCTCTCCTGGAATATATACGCATTGCCAAAGACAGGGCAAATGACTTGAGTCACTTTTATAAAATAATATGGTATCTTCACACACCCCCCTCCCCTTTCTCCCCCCCAAAAAAAACGTTTGTTCATGGTAAACTAGTAAATACATAACAGTGCTTTTTAAAGATAATCCTGTTTAATATAAGAAGGTTGATATTAAATTGTTCCTAGCAGTTTTTGAAGACTGAGGTCTGCCTTGCTGTTAAATTGAAGAGCATATTTCATCTTGAGTTGTTTGAATGTGCATGGGGTAAAGAATACTTACGATTTATGAAATACTCTCAGCAAATATCAGGCCCCTGTTCCCAGTTGACTTAATACAGATTTTTTTTCTGTAGTTCAATAAGTTTTTGTACTTACTCCAAATTCGAGTCACCCCTAGGAATCGGGCCAGGCGCATAACATGGAGGGCATGTGAAGACAGGAGAGAGAAGGTCAGATGTACAGCAGGAGGCAAGATGCTGCGGAAGAGGAATGGCCATGCGCTGGGATCGCCAGGTATCCGCCATCTCCTGGTGTGGCTCCTCTGCCATCAGCCCCAGCCACATCCTGGCACCACCGCTGCTGGCTCCTGTGTGCAGAGGGGCCAGACCTGCCCTGCTCCAGCCACAGGTCCCCACGAGTCCCCGAGTGCTCCTGGCACAGGTAGGCAGCAATGGGAGGAACCGGCACAGGAGCTGGGGACGAGCATGAAGGAGGAGGTGCCTCGCCAGCGTGCTGCAGGCAGAGCGCAGGCGCCTCTCCTCTCTCTGAGCTCTGGCTGGAGCCGTGGGTGCCCACCAAGGATGCACACATCAGGCTGCTGTCTCCAGAGCAGATGGTTTCCAGACACTGATGCATGGGGATGTGCTCCTGCAAAGCACACCTGCAGCATGACAGGTTGCAGGTGGTTTCACCACTCACCTCCCAGCTGGGTCCTGTGAAGTCCTTCAGTGCAGACAGCCACATCCCCTACATCTTCCCTGGCAGTGGTGCGTGGGGCCCTGTGGCCCATGCAATGCCCTGGTAGTACTCTTTGAAGCAAAGCACCCCCTTTCCCATGGGAAATCTGCGAACATAGCTTCAGCCAAAGGACAGACAGCATGGATGTACACGCCGTGCTTTATGGGGATGAACAACAGGCGTCCAACACATTGTGCTACAAAGGAGGAACAGAAAAGGATTTGCAGAAGCCCAGAGGCAGATGAGACTCTTTCTCAAATGTGTTTTTTTTTTTTTTTTTTTTGCATGTTACTTTGCTTAAGCAGTCTCTAAAATAAAGGTCAGTTGCTCTATAAATGGTGCGCTGCAAGTCACCTCCCCTGTGAGAGAGGCGATGCTCTGCGTTGTTCCTGGAGTGGGCAGCCTGGAAAGCCTGGCTCGGGGCTTGGGGCACTGCAGAAGGGCTTCTGTTAGGCTGATTAAATGGATGGGCAGGGGCCAGGGAATGTTTGGTTTGATTCCTGGCCAAAATGGTTACATACTTCAGTTTAAGATTCTGCTTTTACTGGAGTGATTATATCTGCAGTATCTTAAGCTGCAATATGTGTGTGTATGCATGCACGCACACTCACACGCACGTGCATGCTTTAAATATTTGTGTGCCTCTGACCTTATAAAACAAAGAAAAAACCAACGATGTTTGAGAGAAAGTACATAAATCCAAACCACGCAATTAAATGGTTTGGAGAGCGGAAACTTCACCTCTCCTTACTTTGAAGTGGTGGGGCTGATCTCGCTGACACTGATTTAAAGGCTTGCGACTGTCTGCCGTGCTGTGATTCATAAGCCATGGCAGAGAAAGAAGAACGGGCTGCTCATCACACGGCTCTGCATGGGGACGTTAACTCCCAGCCACCCGCTCCTGATGGAGGGGAGCGGGGCTGGGCTGAGCTGCTGCGGGACCTGCTGGCTGGCAGCCGAGAGATTTCCTCCAGACCTCAGACACCCCCGTCCTGCCTGTGTTGGAGTGAACTCAGGGGAGGTTGAGCAGCGCTGGTGCCGTGTTGTTGCCAGCAGAGGCATTTCCTGACCCTCTTGCTCTTGCGTTGGCCCAGGTCTCCCCATCACCCCTGTTTGCACCGCGGCTGGCTGTGCCAATGAGCCTCTGCTCCACCAAAGGGAATATTTTATTAGAGCCACTTGAATTCCCGTCACTTCTTCCCTTCTTATCGTTTCCTTTCATCCCCCTGGAGCACTGGGGGTGGGAACAGGAAGGCGGTTGTGTTTGCTTGGAGGCAGTGTGCTACGTCTGCCCTGGCACGTGTCTCTGGTGCCAGAACAGGAGACGTTCTTGCTTCCAGTACTGTGTTGGAAATATTGCATGTACTGTTTTTTCCTTGGATAAATAGCAGGATGGCGCAGCGCATGGCACCAGCTTTTCTGCAGTGAACATCCGGAGTGCTTTCTCTCAGGAAGGCAACGCAGGCTGTGCCTCACTGGGCGTTTTACAAAGGCTGCTTGGTTTTCCCACTCTGCATCATTGCAGTGTGATATTGATGCTTGTCAACAGAAAGCCCCTCTGTAGCATGCTGAGCCCATTTTCTCATTGCATGGACGTGCTGTTTAGCAAAGCTATGTTGTTTGAGACTTTGTTATGATAAGAGATCACAAAAAAAAGACAGTTTTTGAGCCCTCTATCTGCCAAGTTTCTAAAATAATGCAGTATAACTTGGGAAAAGCTGTTGATTTATGCCCTGCAGTGGGTTTGTGTGCGTATGTTTTCACAGGGGTTTTGCAATAGTTTGTAAGCTTCATGCAAAATTTCCTTTTTTTTTTTTTAACCATAACTGAGAGTTAACTTACCCACCACTCTCCCTGTTGCCATCTCAAAGTGCTGCAGTGCCCTGTTAGATGACGGGATGAAACTTCCCTTCACTGATCTCTGTATGAGCAGACTTCTGCTCTGTAACCACCTCCTTGCTCTGCCATTGGCAAGATACGCCCTGGCCACTAAGGTGAAGTGAAGCTGGGATTCTGTTTTGGTCTGTTGGGCATTGTTTTACTCCAGCGCCCTGGGAAATAAGAAATTCTTGTTTCTGCACGCCACTGCTGCTTACTGTCCCTTGTGTTGCCATGGGGTGGAACATCTTCATCAGGGTATGGGGACTGCTACATCCCCTGTGCACATAGGTGTGCCACGACAGGATAACCCAGCAAGGGAACACAGGGCTTGAGGCAACAGGAGCTGCTGGGGCAGTGGCTCGGCTGTGCTCCCACTGCCGTGATAAAGTGGCAATGGCTGTGTCTGGCCAAGGAGGCATGTGCCCAGAGTAAATACCTGTCTGGTTTTCTGCCAGTGGGAAAATCGACACAGGGTTTTATGTCAAGGATGTGCTCCTGGGAAAAAAAAAAAAAAAAAAAAAAAAAAACTAAACAAACAAAAAAACGTTCTAGATAATGTCCATCCCTGCAGTGAAACGCAGAAGCCAGTCCGTGGCTCTTCCTAACTCTGATCCTCAAGCTTCCACCTGCAGAGCTGTGTGGTTGGTGCAGTCTGCCTTGTGCAGGCAGAAGGACCTGGGGAAGGTTTCCAGCCTCGTGGCTGAGCTCTTGACACTTTCTGCTTTGCAGCTCTTGTTGAACACTGGCAGCCAGGAGCTGCTGCTGCCGCCGTGCCCAAGCAGGATGGAGCAGCATCGATGAGGCTCTGGGTGGGTTCGTGAGCAGCCTGGAGAAGGTGGCAAAGCCAGCACCTTCTGCTGATGTCTGGGGGTAGGGCCGAGATTCAAACACATGCTTCACATGTGTAATGTATTTCTGTACTAACCATGCATCAAATTATAATTTAAAACCAAAATATTTTTGTTGGATGGGAAATCCCAGTTCATTAATCAATTGACTAATAGTTTAGAGCCTGGAACGCTGTAATCTAACGCACGTAACAGCTGCTTGAAACAGCTGGTGCTTATGGCTCTTGCTGTTTTGAGAAGTGAGATCTAGAATATCTCAGTTTTGTTTTTCAGGAGAGTTTTTCAGAACTGCTCCTTCATGTCCACGAGCAAAGAGCTGAAGCACTTGCAAGCAGGGAGCCAGTGGGGATGTAGGACTGGGTTCACTGCTGGTGCTTCCTACCAAAACAAAGCATCGCTTACCCAGGGGCTGCAGCATGTACCAGGCATGTCTGTGAGCATGGCAGCCAAACGTGGGTGTGTTCCTGCAAGTTAGAATAAGGGGGACATGTAAGCATGTGCTGTCAACTGTTCGGATTTTGAGTCCATACCAGTGCCTACTGATTCATGGGTATGGCAGAGGGAAAGCCACCAGCCAAGAGGGCAATTCCCAGCTGCTCCCTGGCCTCAGAGGAGGGTGCTCAGTTCAGGCACAGGCCACAGTGCCGACTAGGCGGCCCACTGATCACTGTTGTTTTGCAAGGGGGAGAGATGTCTGCCTGTGCCCAGCTTCCTTGAGAGTTTTGTTTTCTTTCTCCTTCGGTTTCTTGGCAGCTGCCAGGCCAGCAGTGAGAGCTTTGCGGCCTCAGGGGAGCCGGTGGCAGTTGCAGGGGCGGTGGAGGAACAAGGAGCAGGGGCTGAGCAGGCTGCTGGCAGGGACCGGACATCTCATAAATCTGTCAGATAAAATCCAGGAAACCACAGGGACCTCAAAATGCTCGAAATAACACGTGTGCTGCTGAGGTGCCTCCTTCGAACCTCGTCACCAGCTGGGCATCGCCAGCATGCAGCACCACGCTGGTTCCCAGCTCGCTGGTGGGACCTGCCGGGGCATCGGTGGCCATGTGTCTCAGGGCAAGTCCTGTCCTGAAGAGCCTCTCACCTAAGCTAAAGCATCTCAGAAACATCATTTGCTTCCCAAACCTTCGGGCACCTTGCTGGGAGTTTTCCTAAGCTTTTCAGCAGCAATGCAGCTTAATGATTGACAAAGCTGCTAAAACTTTACCAGATCACAAGCCACAATCCCAGAAGCAGGTGTCTGTTCCCATAAACCCAGTGATTTTTTACATGAGCAGCAGCAAATCTATAGCTGAGGTTGACCCAGCTGGGTGTCAGCAGAATTACAGATCCTGCGTGCGCATTATTTGTTGCTTTAGCAAGGACCCAGGTATAAAGGTGTGGAAATGTGCAGCCGGAGGTGAAGCATGTGAAACCATCCCATTGGAGGAGGATGCTTGCTGGTCCTCAGCATGGGAGTTTGTTTTTTCCGCCTTTTATTAGGGACACTGAAAAATCTTGGTGTAAGGGACACGTTGCACATCGTAAAAACAGTGAAGCTCTCTGCAGGAAGAGAGGCAGTGGGTTTTGTTGGGATCAGGTAGCGGGCTCCTGCCTGCTGCTTGGTCATGGGAGACCAAAGAAGTAAAAGTGGAGTTAAAAAAAAAAAAAAAGGCAGCAAACAAAACCCTAAATAAGCTTGTCAAAATGTTACTGAAGGACATTCCCCGGAGATGAGGTAACCGAAATTTTGATATAGGCAGATGAAGCAGTCCTGGCATGTTTATACAGTCAGCGAATTTACTGCATTCAAAAAAACAGAAAAGCAGTCGGCATTAATCAAATATAGTTTATTTTGTCAAACAGTGTGTGCTTTTGAAAATAAACATGGTGGTGTTGTTTTGCTGAGAGCATGCTAGAGCTGAAATACACAGCCTGCCCCTGGGTGCAAGGGGCCGCGTCCCCTTTCTGTGCCCGCCAGTCAGTGCCCTCCCAGCAAAAGCCTTCATGCTGGCACCAGGAGCACTCCGTGGGAAATAAAGGGCACCGTTAGGGATTATTCAGTGTTATTTCTGATGCTCCAAGGTGTCCAGAGGCACATAGGAGACCTTACTTGACTGCCCCACCACATTCCCAACGTCGAGAACCACGCTTTGCCATAGCGGAAGTGCAGACCTCACAACAACCCCCTGGTTTTGTGGCTATTGCCTCTCTCATCAGAGCCTAGCAGAGACCTTAATATTTGCTTGTAATGAGTCAACACGTTTGGGAATTCCTGCCAGCAATTTCTGTTTGCTTTTGCTGTCCTTTTTGCTATTATTATTCCAGTGCACAAAGATGCTGCACATCCAGAAAGGAAATAGCTGCTGGATCCAAGCAGCAGAACCACCCTTCAAATCTACCTCTCTGCAGGCAAATCACTAAAAAAATTGAAAGCCTGTCTGTAGCAGCCTGTACCCCTTCAGTGTCATATTATATTACCATCCACCATGTTAGCAAATGGGAAAATAAACATAGGGTGGATAGCAAAGCAAGAGGCTGTTTAATTACAGATGTTAAGAAGAATGACATTTGTGTACATTCCTCCGAGAAGTGGATTAAAGTGGTGACCTTTCCCGTGGTGTGAAATCGGTTTGTTGTGGAGCGCAGGCATCTCGTGTCACTTCAAGATCTGCCAGACATTTCGTTGCCCCTGTTGTTTATGGTTAACATTGGATGATGTCTCTTGAAGCTGAATCTCGGCAGCTGACACTGTTTTCTGAGAACTTGTCATCTGGACTTTATCTAGCAAAATTCCTAGTATTGGGTGTATTTGTTCCCATTTGAAAGAAAAACAATGTGTTTAAAAAAAAAAAAAAGTAAAGGGAGGATGGTGGCATAAGTGGCTTATAACATTGATCTGAAACCCACAGAACAATCTGGGATTTGGTGCAGGGTGTCAGACCTGCAGCAACTCACTGCCATTTCCCATCAATGTATTTGGGGTGACCATGTCAGAGGAGAGGGATGCTATTTCCAGCCCACCAAGGTGCATGCATGTGCCTGGCTGCACATCAGAGAAAGCCCGTGCCAAGCAGTGCAACCGAAGTGGTCCGTCCCTTTTGCAAGCACTTCCAGCAGCTGCTGCTGGCACAGGGGGCCTGGCTGGGCAGCACAGAGATGCTACTGACTGAGCAGCAAGGGTGCTAATTGGCTTGGGTAATTGCAGCAGGGGCCAGAGTCTGCGGGAGGACACTGATTCGGTGGTGGATGACTGATGACAGTGAGGGGGCTGGTAGCTCTCGCCTTAATTACTGCCTCTCATCAAACTACAGCATGGGAACGTGCTGGGTGGTGCTGCTGGGTGCCACCCAGCTGCTCTGCACAGCGAGCACTGCCCTGTGTGTGCCCCTTTGTGCTGTGTCCTGCTGCTCTGGGGATGGCTTCTGCATTTCGTGTCATCGTGGCATTACCGTTTCACCTGTGGCACAGCCCTAGAAGTCACTCCTAGGGCATGCAGCTTCCTACATCTGCCATCCCTCCCTGCTACACACTTATCCCATGCCTAGTGGTGTTTCAGGGAGCAGCGACTTGCAGGTGCCTAGAAAAATATAAATCTTTCCTACTGGACACACAGAAACCCCTTTTCAAAACCTCTTCATTTTCCTTTAGCAAAAATTGCATAGAAACGTTTCTATTGGCACCACAGGGTGCCCTCACTGCGGTGGGCAGCAGGATGGGGGGGGGGAGACCCCATGCGTGGGGGCCCCATGGTTGCAACAGCTCTCGCCCTTCCCGCGAACACCTTTGGTGCGACACGAAAGGTCAGGGCTGTGCTTCGGAGAGGCACCAGTGGCATTGTTAGAGCTCATTGTTGTGGGCTATTGTTCCAGGTCCCAAGGGAGCCATTAGAAAGAGGATAAAGCGAATTTGCCGTTGCAATAGAAACAAGTTGAGAATTAGTACATGAATCACTCTAAAGTCAAACATATGGGGAAAGAGTGGATTCATTTACAACTTCCTTGTGTTCTCTCTCTGTGCAGCAATCCCCCGCCGCTGGACTGTTGCAGAACACTGAGCTACATGCTCCTGGGCTGTGCCACAGGTGCACTTGGTCGTGTCTCCATCCCAGCAGTGGGGGGAATTTTGGGGACCTCGCACGGGCTCTGCTTTCCCAGAGTGCAGCGGCAGTGTCCTGCCTCTGTAGCTGTGCCTGCTCCCAGCCCCGAGCTGCTGCTTTCTGGCCTGGCGTGTGGCTGGCATGGGAAGGGCTCAAGGGTTTTTGGCCCTTGTCAATGCTGCTGTGAGGCTGGACCAATCCCCGTGGGAAAGCTGCACTCTGGTTCCCACCTTTCCCATGAGATGTGCTCTGATTTAAACCTGGTAAGGAAAAGCAAACACTTCGCCTCTTCGCAAAGCAGAAAGTAATTAGAGCTTGAGACTATGTGCCTCATCCAGGGCTTGTCCCCGGCAGGGCCAGGTCCGCCTCCAGGTGACAACACAGGTGCTCTGGTGGTGTGCTCCACACCATCTGTAATGAAAGGCTGTTTCAGGACAAAAAAAAAAAAGATTCATTTGCACAATAGGGATTTTCTTCAGATCTATGGTGCTAGGGCAGAAAGTCCAGACAGGGAAATGAACTGTAGCTGTGTACAACAGCTTGGAGACAAATGTTTAGCAGTCATGTATCTGCTGGTGAAAGGATAAATATAGACATGGGTCTTGCACCTTTTAAACACTGTCTGCGGACTGTGAATGTGGATATGGGATTTGCATGCTGCTTTATTTAGTATTACATATGCTGTATGATGTTTACAGAAACTGCCCTGCAGACACCAAATGTGTGACCGCCAAAAAAAAAAAAAAAAAGTTAAAAAAGAAATAAAATAGGGCACAGAAACAGAGGCAACCTCTTGTCACCAGTTCCCCAGCTCCAGTGTCTGTGGTGATATTCGAGGGGAAGCTATCATCTGACCTCCCGCTTCCTCTTTGTTGCTGCACCATGAGGCCAAAGGTTTTCTCCACAAATTATTTTTGTCTTTCTCAGAGAAGCTTGCTGAGCCTGGAGGCAACCTCGTTCTCTCACGGGGCCATCACTTGGGGTGCAGGTGCCAGGTGCCGGGGAGAGATGGTAGCGGCTGCCATGGAGTGCCACACGCCAGGTGTCACCTCCACAGGGACTGTCACAGAGGTCCCTTCTGGGGAGGAAGAGAGTGTTTGTATGTGCTGGCGTGATAATAATAACTGTAATAATAATAACTGCTCTGTAGCTTAGCCCACATGCTTCCTCAAACCTCTGTGTGCCTGCTTCTTGCCCGAAACCTTCTTTCACAGCGCTCCAAGGCTGATCGTTTTAGGGAAGATAGATACACATCATTTATTTATTTTTAAGGAGCCGGAGTGGTCCCACTGCCTGATGGGCTGCCAGACTGCACCTCTGGCAACTCTTTGATGGAGCACCTGGTCGTTGTGGTTCTGACCTGCTAATCCCGTCTCTAAACCCAAGCTCCTCAAGTCCCTCCGTCCACTGGCTGAGATAGGTGGGTTCCCCTGACGCTGCTGCTGCTGCTCAGACAGCTTTTGCCACCTCTTTTACACCACGTCACATGGCATCTCAGTTAGCGCTCTGCTCTGCTCTTTGCTCTTGATCTCACTCCTGACAGCGTGGGCGGGTGAACGGATGTCTTACAGGGCTGCTGCGAGTGCCTGGCCGCTGGGCCAGGATCAGGGCTGCCAGTGAGCGGCCGTCTGATGCTCTCCTGTAGCCCCTGCCAGTGCTATTGCTGAGAAACCCAAAAAGGACCTGACTGCATAAGCAGGGGCAGCTGCAGTTCAGGCAATAAAATCAGCATGGGAGGGACAAGGGATGCTTCCTGAGTGCATCAGTCTGGCATATTTTGCATGGGGGGGGGTCTTCTCGCTGGTCCCTGGGCCTTCCCCACCCAGGAAAGTGCCACAAGTGCTGCTCGTCCCCGGGAGTCTTTGGCCAAGGGATTTGGCCATCACACTTTGGGCTGGGCCACCAGCCCAGTCTCTCTGTGCCAGATCTGCCTCCTGCTTGGTGTCTGAAAAACCCAAAGTGGCCAGTTAGCAGGTATGGGCTGCGCTAGGGAGTGAGGATGGCACAGTTGGAAAGTCTGCAAGTGTGCACAGCCACAGAAAGCGCGGGCTCTGATGGGTGCTTTGTGATCTGCTGGGAGCGCTCAGGTGAGCTGCAAGCAGCTGAGCAGGGGGGGGGCGCTTGGGTTCGTGCACAGCTCTGCCAGCACTGACGAGATGCTGGAGAACCCTCCAAGTGTTGCCCAGACACAACAGGGCCAGGCTGTGCCAGGTCCTGCACTCGGGATGTGGCTCGAGTGACTCAGGAGTGCATTTGTGTGTCTGGGACGAGTGTGCTGGTTTAGGGGCTCTGGAGAAAAACGCCCATGGGAGCTGGTGTCGTAAATGTCACGGTATTGTCATCCCAGCAGTGTGCGAGTGTTGAGTGAGGCTCCAAGGCAGACAGGCCTGCTTTTGGAACCTAATTAAGTTTAAGAGAATTTTTAAATTAAAAAATAATTAATTTGGAGTTCCATTCCTACCATCTGGTTTTGCATATTTTGGGTGTGAGTTTTTAGTTTTTACACTGTAGCTGTGGGACCTCAAAAAAAAAGAAAAAAATATACTCTTCAAAAAGCTAAGACAACAATTTCAAGTGCTGGGCACTTCGGTTAAGTATTGTGAAACCTAAGCTGCAAGAGCTCAGCAGCACTGAGCTCAGTGGTTACTTTCAGACCTGTGTTGCAGCTACCTGGTGCTTTGCGTTCTCAACTGAAGTGAAGGTGCTGTGAGTCAGAACGAAATTTTCCATGGGGAACTTTTGCTTGGCTGTTAATACCAGAAAATGCTGAATATTTTTCCCCTCATTCAAGAGCTGGGGAGGGGTGGGGGTGGGGGGGGGGGGGCTGGTTTTGCTGGCGAGGACAGGACCGTGAGCGTGCTGCACAGAGGAGAGCCGGCCGTTTGGCATGAAGGTGGTTTCAGAAGTGAGGCATGAACGTGGCAAGTGTGCCAGCACAGAGGGGACATCCTTGAACTTGCCGTTTTGCTCTGGGTTGGAGCCAAGGGGGTGCAAAGCGTGGCTGTAGCACCCTGAGGGATGCCAGCCTCACCCCGCGGTCATCTGTGCCTCTGCGGTGGGGACATCCAGGGCAGTGCATCAAAGGGCAGGAGCTGCTCCTGCCGTCCCCATCTCGTGTGGGGCACGCTCCCAGCCCCGTGGCGCGGGACCACCCATGTCGCTGCGCACATCAATCAGCCCTGCTGAATCTCGCCACTGGCCACCTCCCTGACCCCACTATCTCCCTCCTTTTCCCTGCGGATTCAAGTGCAAATGCCTCGGGGCTGCATGCTGGACAGCCCCTGGCACTGCCGGACATGGCCCTTGTGGCTGGCGCGGGATGTCCCATGTCCCTCCAGCTGTGTGACCACACATCCCGGGTGATTTACAGCAGGAAATGTTGGCCTGCAGAGTAACAAATGGCTGAGTTTTTTCCTATTCTTTTTTTTTTTTCCCCATTCTTCCTCCCGATCAACGATTGCAATAAAATGACTTTCATTTTTTCCCCTTTCTCTCCAGTCTATGCCCAAACCTCAGTATTGGTTAAAAATATCATCTGCGAAAAGGCAAATAAATGAGCGCATCAAAGCCAGCTGCCTGGGGCCATTCTGTTGGGAGCAGCAATAAGGCTAGGCACTGGGCCCATTATCTTGCTGATATCTAATGCCACCACTTCAGAGTGTGAGAATGGAGCCTTTTTTTACCAGCCGAGCATACCGGCCTCGCTGCTGTTTGGGAGCACAAAGGACACCATCCACTGTAGCTCCCAAGACAGACTGTTGACATGTTGCTCTCAGATTTCATTCCTGAAAATCTGGAACTTTACGCTGAACAAATAACATGATCTTTTTCCTTCATCTGGAAAGGATAAAAACAATTGCTGGCTCTTGGATCAGATCTCTGCCTTTTTCTCCCTCCTCCCTCCCCGCTTTCCTTGCAAGCTCCGACTTGCTACCACAAGTCACAACTTGCATATTTTCATTTGAAAACTTTAAACCATGGGGGGTGAGGGGCGAGAGTGGAGGGGAGTAAAAAAGATAAAAAAAAAAAAAGGACTGCAGACATCACCAATATAACCATGCATGTCTGGAAGCCCTTGTGCCTCTCCTCTTTGCCAGGCAGGGAAGATGGAGCAAAATGCAAAGCGTTTGCAGTTTTGGGGGAAGAGGGCAAGGGCTACCAATGCCCCTTGTGGAGGATGGGCATCCTGCCTGTTTTGGGGATTGGTACTGAAGACATTTATAAGGCAAGGCTGGGACAAGTTCCCCGTGCCAGCAGTCCCTCTGCCATCCTGCTGGCCTGTTTTGCATCCTGCCTTGCTGGTGAAGTTAAAGGGCTTAGCCACTTCTGCTCTAGTCTGCTAATGACATGCTCACCGCTGTAACGCATCCCTGCCATAGCGAGGGAGATGCCTCCGAACAACGCACTTGCTGGACTGGTGCCCAGGTAGGAGCGCTCTGAGGGAAATGAAAGGGCCCAGATTAAGTGCTGGGTGCAGTAATTAGGATCAGCAGAGCTCACCTTGGCAACCCCACTTACATATCCAGGTCCTAAGGACCTACCCCTTACTTTTCTGCTGACCACCACAGTGCAGCTCCAGCCCTGGAGAGGTGCAGCTTCACCCAGGTGGGGCAGAGGAGCTGGTGAAGCACCGTGCCAGCACTGATGGTGGGAACCAGCCTCCAGCCCCAAGGGAGAAAGCACTGCCCAACGGTGATGCCCGGCATCGGAGGGGACTGGCATGGTCTTGCTGGCCACAGCAGAGCAATGAGCTCCCTCTTACCCCGGCTCTGCTGCATGGGTCTTCATTGAAGAAGGATTTGGGGGTGAATTTGCACAGAGGGGAAGGTACAGCTCAAGGTTGGTCCTGCCGGGCCAGAGGGAGGCATCGGGTTTCTGAAGCTTTTTCCAGGTCTAATCTCTGCGACTCCAGGCTTTTGTGAGCCCACCAGAGGGGTGATGTGCTTATCTGGGGGCTGGGAGGCTCCACATTTAATGGGCAAAGCACAAAGGTTGGAGCATGTGGCCCAGCTGAACTCTGCCCTGCTGATGAGTGAGGGTTTACCCTTAACCATCCTGATTTCCCTCTTTAGTCCTTTGCCCCTTGCTGGATATTTTCTTGTCATTCATTAATACCAGCTCACCAAAGCTCTGTGTTATGATTGACCTCCTCTCTGGCACCAAGGTCTGGATGCATGTGGGGCTGCAGGAGCTCCTGTGGCCATTCAAAGCCTCTCTGGTGGCCGAGGCAACCCAAAAACCTCATTCTACCCCTGTCTTGGCTGTACCCACCTGGGGCTGGACTGGCACCATTGCTGAATGAGGTTTTAAGAGGGAAAAAATATAAAGTTCAGCCCAGGCAGTGATGTCTGCTGTAAATATAGCCCAGACCACCTGCGGTCTGGGGAAGGGCTGAGCGAGTTGCTGCCGCTTGGGAGGGATGAAAATGCAAGAATGACTTGTGGGATTGTTTTCCCTGTCATCCCTGAATTATGCTATTCATCTTCTCCCCTGCCACGTAAATGCTGCTCCCCCTCCAGCCGCCCCGCCCTATGCACTCCCACCCCCTTTCACATCCACAATACGATTGTGTGAGTACGGGCAGAGAATTAGATGTCCTGGTGGTAATTTACACCGAGGAAGGCCCGCATGAGGCAGATGCAGGACCTCATCCTGCCACCCAGCCTCCCCGCTGGCAGTTGGACGTGCTGGCAAGCTAACACGGGCATGGGGCATACGGCCCCCCAGGGCGGGGAAGAGTGGGGACGAGGTGCAATCCCCCTGCAACGTGTCCCGGGGATGCTGGGCATGGCTGTGGGGAGAGGTGCGGGTGGGCCTCATGTGCCACCGTCGTGGAGCGGGGCCACCAGCCCTGCTGCCACATGGTGGCAATGGGCAGGATGCGGCCCGGGAGCCCGCAGAGGAGAGGAAGCTGTGGCCAGCTCCGGAGTGACAGTGACTGACGTGAGCTTGCCGGGAATCTGTTGGGGAATATTTTTATCTGCTGGGTGTGAGTGTGCTGCACGTCAGAGCCATCTGCTGCACAGTCGTTTTGGGGAGAGCTGGGAAGTGCAGGCATGAAAATCTGTGAAAGTGAGTGCATTCCTGTGCCCTTCAAAGCTCTGTGTCCCCAAGTCTCTTCCACGTGGTGTCCGGGGACAGGGCAGAGATGACTTGTGCTTCTCTGGGGGAAAGACAAGTGCTTGCATTCCCTAAAATGGAGATGGTCTTGAGCTCCACACAGCAAGCCCCATGCCTCACAAACCAGTTTGGAAACAGGCAGCTGAGTGAAACAGTGGCAGCAGCCTCTTTGCATCGGCCAGCCTGTTCCCCACTGCCCTCCTAACATCTTCCCATTTTGCATCGTTTTGCATTGCTTTGGGAAACATGCACCGGGCATCCAGCATCTCCCTGCTGCAGGAGGCACAAAGAAGCTAACCCACACCTTAACCCAATGCCTAGCAGCTACTGCGGGAAGTTTCTGTGCACTGGATGAAGTAAAGGAGCCCTGGGATAAAAATAAGTGATAAAAATAAATGGAGACATCAGCCCAAGCTGAAACACTGTATCTGCTTGCCCTGAAATATCAGGCCATTGACATTTGAAACCCATATTCAAAGCCTCATTTTGCAACAAGCAGAATCCCCCCCATCCTCGTGACACATGCCCCGGATTAAGCACCCTCTGAATTTGTGGTATTTGGGGTTTTATCAAAGGAGAATGTTTCCACTTGAGCTGCCCTCGTTCCAGCCCGGCTCCTCCACTGCAGGAGAGCGAACACGCCTGGTTCAGGGTTGCAACGAGCCGGCTCCTGCTGATGAGCGGTGTCTGGGAAGACACGCCTGTCCAGCTCCTTTTCAACACTTTCTAACCTTCTTGTGGCATAGGCTTTCCTGCCAGAGCATAAGATTTAATCACCCTTAACGATAGCCAACCCAAGGGCTGTATTCAGCCAGGTTTTCCTAAAGGGCTCCGTCTGAAATCTTTATCTACATACAATCCCCCAATTAAATTCCCTGACAAATGACTGGAAACACTGCAGGACTGTGGCAGGCTTCTAGCCAGGACCAGAATTAAACAGAATAGATAGCTTAAGCCCTCCTAGGACCCCAGTGGGGTTTTTGGATGTAATTGGTGCCGGTTCTGGGTTTGGGCTGCTCTCTAATGCTAAGAATTGTTGATGCTAGAGGACTGTCCTGCACTGACCAACCTGAAGTTAAAATGGAGCCAGCGAAACCTGCATACATGGGAAGGATTTGATTTTTAGCCTAAGCTGGTATATATTTTAGCCTAAGCTGATGTGAACTTCGTCAATACCAATAAGATTCGCACTGACTTACCTACATCCCCCTGAAAGGTTTGTCCCAACTCCTCCAGAGAGGATTTAAAGTGACTTTAATTAATTTGAGCCCTGAAAAAAACCCTCAGCGTCCTTTTAAAATTAAAATGCAAGTTTTTCCCTTCACTTTTCCCCTTTTTCTCCTGGGAAACAGAAAGAAATGGGAAAGGGGAATCACTCAAGAAGTTTGGGGTGTGGAGGCTGAGAATGTTCTGCCAGAAACAAAAAAACACTGAAGAAATAGAAAAAAATAAATCAGTGAAAATTTTCCTTTTGAGAGAGGCCACTTTTTCATTCCTTAAAAAAAAAGTTTTTCATGAAAAATTTCAGGCAGTCCCATTGTTTTGTTGCAGCCTTTGATTTAACTACTTGATCAAGTATTCGACAAAACCCTCCGTGTTTTTCAGGAGGTTTCTTAAATCCTGCCGAGGTATGGGATTATGAGAAACAACAAATGGCAAGCTGTCTCTAACCCCACAGACTTTCTCACTCTCGTTTTCTCTCTCACTTTGGAATAAAAAATGCAGTGCTCCCTGCTGAGTTCTCTTTAAAATTCACATTGTCTCTTCAAATAAAGGCTGGGAGGGTGAGGTAGTGCTTTGAAAACCAGAACTCAGTCATACATTGCAGGGCCAGATCCTAGAGGATTATTCTCTCTCAGGACACTTTATAACTTCATGAGAACTTCTGGCCTGGCTTGTCTCACCGGCCAAGCGTGAGCGGCCTCAGTGGATGGCAGGGTGACCCTCTCCGAGCCCACAGGTCGGAACCAAGCTTTTCACCCTGCTTTATCCTCTCCACCGTGGCTGTCCCAGGCCGGGCTGTGGTTATGTGTCTTTCTGTGACTTTTGGTGCGGTTCCTCGACTGCAGCATCCTGCAAGCTGAGAGCTGCTGGCTTCACTGCTGAAAGGCTTCAGCTGAAGCACAATTCCTGGTCCCCCAAGAAGTGGCCGGTGGGGCAGTGTGACCGTGCCTTGCTGTCTGAGATGCTCTCGCCGGGGAAATGACTGGAGGGCCCTTTCCTCCGCCCCACCTTGCACTGCATTGCACTGACAAAAGCTTCAGAGCTGGGGAGGGTGAAGTTGGCAACTTCCTTTGCCATAGTTGTTCTGTGTCTTTCCCCAGTGTTGCAAAGGGAGAAATGAGCATAATAAATGAGCATACTAAAACATGTGTTTCTTTGTTTAAATGATGCTATCGCTAGGCCATTACTCTGCAGCAGGGCGATTTACCCCTTTGGGCACTGTCCTGGCACAGCACCTGGCACAGACACAGGCACACTGAGCCCTCACCGTGCCAGACACTGCAGGGAAAAAGCAACAGCCGACAAAGGACAGGCAGCCTGCTGCTTTGCAACCTTTCCAGATGCAGGGGACACTCCACCTTTTTTGAAAAAAAAAAAAAAAAAAAAAAAAAAACCAGCAACCAACACCCCGCTCCAGCATGTGCTGCGTTCCCCTCCCTGTGCTTTCCACCCTTGGCTCACTGAGAGCCAGGCCTGTGCCCGAAGGCTGCCAGCTCCTGTCCTGCCCCTGTCACAGGTGTGGGGCCACAGCTGGGTTTGACCAAGGGCTCTTGGAGCACTGGGGGACCTGGTGTTAGTGTGGGACAACCGAGTTCCCCTGTCCCTCGCCTTTAGAAATCCTCTGTCAGAGGCTAATGATTTGCTTTTAATAGTGGAGCATCTTCATCTGGGCTTAAGCAGCCTAAGTGGCATCGAAGCCCAGTGAAATTAGGATGGTGCCTGCCACTCTTGCAGTACTCTTTCCGTGCTTTTCAGTGAACAGCAGCAAGCAGCAGTTGTTGGGCTGAAACCGCTGGTGCCTACGCGCAGGCTGCCCCCGGCACCCCAAGGCAGCGTGTGCCAGACGTCTGCCTTGCTTGTTTGCATTTATTGCCGTGCCTGTTTGTGGGGCTGGAAGGATGAGGGTGGAAGAGTGTCCAGAGCAGTTTGGGGGCTGTGCTCATGAGGCCTCTGTCCTGCCAAACTCTTGGAAACAGAGGATCGGTGGGGAAAAACAAACAAACAAACAAACAAAAAAGCACCACAGTCGGTTTTGACGAGTCTTTCACGCATATAGTTCAAACCTGTCACAGCGCCGTCAAAATTCACCGGCTTAGTGGATCTGGTAAACCTGGGGCAGAGCTGCACCATCTACAGCTCCGGCCACAAAAGAACAGCCAACCCAGCCGTTCCCAGCCCGGAGCGGGGCATTTCGCTTTCCCTCGTGGGGCATTTTGGAGCCGGCGTGGATGTCCGGCGGGACGCCCCCAGGGCCCGGGGACGTTCAGCCCTGCGAGGCCCCGGGGAGGGCTCGGGGCCGGGGGCTCCCCGCGGGGTCTGGACAGGGGGACACGGGCAGGGGGCGCCCGCTGGGGGGGCCACGCCGTCGGCGGGCAGGCTCCGCTCCGCTCCTCCTGGCCGGGCGGGCGGATCCCGGCTCCTGATTTTCCCGGGGGCTGCAGAGGCTTGTCCCGGCCCTGCGCGATCCTGCTTGGCTGCCGCCCTCCCCGCCTCCCTCCTCCTCCTCCTCCTCCTCCTCCACCACCCCATGTGCTTCCTGCCGGGCCAAGTTTGCAGAGCGCCGCCGCACGCCGGGCCAGCGGAGCGGAGCCGCAGCGGAGCGGGGCTCACGGAACACGGCGGCGGGGCCGGGCCGAGCCGTGCCGGGCTAGGGCAGGGCAGGGCAGGCTCGGCGGAGGGGCCGGCTCCGGCTCCGGCTCCGGCTCCGGCCTCGGGGCGCTCTCCCCGGCCCCTGCCCGCCCGCACCATGCCGCGGCGGCGCGGCTGCCTGCCGCCCCTCGTCTGCACTTTAGCCGCCCTCAGCCTGCCGCTGCTGCTGGCCGCCGAGCCCCGCGCCAAAAGTTGCTCCGAAGTGCGGAGGCTCTACGCCGCCAAGGGCTTCAGCCAGAGCGAGGCGCCCAGCCACGAGATCAGCGGTGAGTCGGGGGCAGCGCCGCCGCCTTTGTGCGAGCGCCGGACGGGCCCCGGGGAGCGACCGCGGCTCGCCCAGCCCGGCACAGCCCGGGGTGCGGGGGCACGGCACGGCCCGGCCCGGCCCGGCCCGGCTCCCCGGGAAGCACCCGGAGCGCAGCGGGGGCGCCCGGCTTCCCGGCACCGGGCTTGAGGCTCCCGGAGCTCGGCGCGGCTCCTCCGGGCTGCCCCCCCTTCCCCGTGCCGTGCCGTGCCGTGCCGGGGCGGCGGGCGGGACCGCGCCTGTTGCCGGCTCCCCTCCCCGCAGCCGGCTTCCAGCGCTCCGTGCCCCCGGGCTGCCGCTGCCCCGCGGCCGGGGGGCGACGCGGCGGGGAGCGAGCCCCGGGCAGCGCTGCGAGGCGGCCGGGGCCGGGCAGGGCAGCGCAGCCCCCGCCGCAGCCGTCCCGCCCAGGTGCCTGCTGCTGCCGAAGTGAGGGAGAAATGATCCTTTTTTTCTTCTTCCTTATTTATTTATTTATTTATTTATTTTACCTTCCCCTTTTTCCCTCCACGTTCGTCCCGAGTTACTTGCGCATCCCGGGGACAGGAGTGCTCGCAGCCGGCAGCAGTAGGAAATGGTAGCTAATGTGCTCACACCCAAAACATTTTATTCTTTTTGTTTCATCCTTCATCTCCCTCCCAGGGCTGCTGCTTTTATTTCCCCTTCTGAATGACCTACTGGACCGCATTCTCCGCGGAACAAAGGAAGTGCCTTTTTAGCTGGAATCCTCGGAGACCACCAAGGACTCCAGCTCATGCACTGCAATTTCGCACTACTTTCAACAATAACAAAAATGCATGACTGAATGGCTCAAAAATGTGGAGTGTTAGAGGCATTCATTTCAGTCTAGGACACTGTCACAACACAGACAGACCCCAAGTAAATACCTTTAGATGGCTAATATAGGAGCTGGGGGTAATCTTTACCATCGGTGTGCCCTCCAGATATGCATACATTATCCTTTTCACTGACAAACTAAAATGATTTCAGTCGGTTCCACTTTTATATTGTCAGACTAGTGATATGCGTTTAGCCTACATCTGTTTGAGTAAAATTGAGGGTCCATTTACTTCTCCAAGAAATATTTTAATGAGAAACGTCTGACTGGTTGCACTTAAAATACTCTCTCCACTTCACCCTCCCTGCTTCGTAAAATAGTCTCTAATAAATAGCCTTGTATTTGGTTCGAGTCCAGCCCTCGTGGGTGTAGGATCAGGGCACGGGCAGGCTTTCTCATATGCCCGGTATCTGGAAGGTTTGTCCCTTTCCTTATTTTGTGTATTGTTACTTAAGATGACTTGGCTAGCTTTGGAGGATGTCAGGACTAGATCCTGCTGGCAGGGCTTCCATCTGAGGCTCTGAAGCTGTTGTCGGTTTGACCCTGCCCTTTTGCAGTGAGGGGGTCAGAGAAATGTGATGAGCAAGGTAAGATTATTTGACAAAAGAAGGGCTTTCTGCAGTGACATGCTGAAAATCTCAGCCGGCTTATATTGCTGTTCCAGGGGAGTGGGAGGTCGGTGTCTGGCCTCGCTTGGAAAGCAACAGGTCTCGTGAAGTTACGTTTTAAATGTCATCCTACCCTGCGGGGCATTTCGGAGGGGATGGTGTAAGTCCTTAAAGGAAGCATGCTGTGTACACCTCAGGTGTGATTGCACTTGAAATTAAAGCTCGCATGGGGTGCATCACCTGCTATAGTTTCATATTGCCCCTGCAAGTTTGGTGGTTTTGGCGCTGTTTTCGGTTTTGGTGTGGTGTTTAAAGGCTTCTGATCTCCCCTCTTGCTGCTCAGCCATTGTATGCAAACAGGGAGATGGTAACTGCTCATGCTGCTGCTGGCAGTTGACTTCCTGAGCATGCAGATAGTTCACCTGCTGCGGTGTCTGTGGGGGGTGCAGGATTCTGGGGGGGTCACATCGAGCAGGGAACTAGGTCCTGATAATGCTGAATGGAGGCTGAGGTCTGACACGAGGTCTAAAGGTCCCTAGTGCATATTGCATCTCAGAAATGAGTCACCCACCAAACCTGTGATTTCAGGTGGTGTTTCAGGTGATAGCGATGTGTTTTCACTCACCAGGGTGAGCTGGGAAGGCAGTAACCCATGAGGTTGGCTAATCAGGGAGAACGAGATAAATGCGTGTGAGGGAAGGAATTGTGTGTTTTGACGCGCATGGCATTGGAGTGGCTCTGGAAATGAGATTTCTGCTTGGTAGCATCGCTCCCCTGGCTGCGATGTGGCTGAGAACAGGTTGGGGAGTGTTCAGTGGGCTGTAGTGCTGGTGGGGGAGGTACAGAAACATGGTTGTTACAGGGCATGAGTTCAGTCCAAAGTCTGTCAAGTTCTGCTTCAGATTTTAGTGCTGTTTTGGTAGATTGTCTGTTATTCTGCTGCAGAATTGCTTCAGAATGCAGTGCACGGGCAGAAACTTCCTGGCACCTCTCCAAAAAAGTGCCCTAAAAGCTGTGGCAAACTAGTTTCTGTAAGTCAGGTGAGTTCTTTACTGTTAAAGCAGGGCTTACTGATGTACAAAACTGTTGGCCTTGAATTGTCAAAGCGAAGCAGCATGGGCAGATATGTCCCTACCCTGAGCTGTGAGACAGTGAGTGAAGCATCCTCACTTGATGGGCTCAGGAGTCATTCCAGGATATAGTGGCGTTTCTTTTTTTTTTTTTTTTTCCTTCCCATTTTTGTGTTCTTCTGGAGCAGTAGGTATGTGCAGTGTTTTTCCTTGCTGGAATGGGCATTTCCTTTAATCTTTTTATCTGTCGTTGCTGTTTTAGTTTCATTAAATGACTATTGTTTGTTCATAATTACCTAGGAGTTTCATTTAATATTTGTTTAGACTAGGTTTGGGACCTAATTAGAGTATGTGTAAATGATAGGTTATGTCTTACAGACATACATAGGCATTTCTGAAAGAAGTGCACAGCTGGTCAGCTCATGGCTTGCTTGATAAGAGGTGTATAATGTATTCTTTGTAGTGTGGAATACAGAGAAATTGTTTCCTTTTATGTTAACTTGGTGTTGGAGGTGTAAAGAGATGTTAGTGTGAGAAATCTGCATGGAGGCATTTCATAAGTCGTGGCCCTTTGGTGCTGCTTTACATCTGAGTGATCTTTAGGAGATTCTGCACCTATAGCCCTGTGATGCTTTGTGTCTCAAAGGCAAAGGCTGCAACTTCAGGAGTTCACCCTTAAATCCTTGGGGAAGGTAACTGCATCCTGCCTGATATTTGGTGTGAGGTGCTGGGATGGTGGAGGTCTGGTGTTGCTCTGCAGGAGCTGGCTACTATTGGTGACTCTGAGGTAACCTGCAGATGGGAACGGGGCAGTTCCTGCAGTGCCTGTTCCAGGGGGCTGGCCTGTGAATCAGTAAAGGGTTTCTTTTTTTTTGGCTGCATTTCCCCAGTCCAGGCAGGGATGACTTGAAAAGATGTAGGTGAAAGTCTCAACTTCTTTTTGTTGGAAAAGTGGAGACTTCACAAAGCATATGTGGTTGGGATTTTTTCATAAATTTCCTTTAAAGGCTTTCTGTGCAAAGGGCACATCCCAGGAAGGTACTAGTCCTGCAGCCTGTTGCTGCTCACTTTGTTCATGCGCTACCCAAAAGTATTGCTCTGTATTGAATCCACACATCTCAGGGCTGTGGTTGTGGTGGAGCATAATTCCCTGGGGCAACCGTCTGCAGTGGCTGCTTGCACCAGTTGGTCTTGTGCAGGTTGAAATGCAAAGCAAGCTGGTGGTGGTGGCATCTGTGATGTGAGACCATGGTGGTGGCGGCATCCATAAGACCTTAAATAACAGCCACCTATCAAAAAAAAAAAATACAACATTCCTTCTAACTGAGGCTCTTTCTTGCTCTAAGGTGTTAAATAGATGGAAATTTCTTCCCTTTTCCTACTAAGTGGAGGGAATAGATGTTTCTTTTCCCTGATTAAAAAGAAAAAAGACCTTGCCAGTTAGTGGAAAAATGTTATGAGTTGGCCGGTAAGTGTCCTATAGAAGTGTAATGAGTTCCTTCAACGGCACTGCTGTTCTGGTTTCTTCTTGTGTGGATTTCATGAGGGCTTGGAGGCAGACCTGGGGGAAACGCCAGCCTTTGCAGGGAGCTGAAAGCAGGCAGCACTCTGTGTGCTGTCTTAGCAGAGATACTCTTTGTCTCTCTATTTATACCAAGTAAATGGAATAGCTGCATCTGTTTGTCTGTGGTGATTGAGAGAGGTTCTTTCATCGTGACAGAGAAAATTGCTTGTCCTTCAATTTTGGGTTTACGGGATTTAACAGCTACCCAGGGTAGCTGCTGGAAGGGTGCCCTGCTGCTTGCTCACCCCTGTTGTGTTTATAGTTGTCACCTGAGTGCTGTCACCAGTGTGTCCCTCAGGTGTGCCTTGGTTGATGGGAAAGGCCGCTCTCTCAACATATAAAATTCTGCAAACGCTTCTTTACTTCTTCATGTGCTTCTCCTCGGTGGGAAGAGGCCACACGGAAAAGCTGTTGCTGGGTCTGGTCCTGGGTGGCGTTACTCGTGCCGCCTGGCGCTGCTGAGCCTGCTGCAGGATGTCTGCACAGAACAGCTCTGGGACCCGGAACCACAGAACAGCCCAGGCTGGAAGGCGCCTGTAAAGATCGTGAAGTCCAATCCTAAGTAGAAGGAAGCCTAGACGAGATTATCCAGTAGCCTGACCAATTGCATCTTGCAAACCTGCAGTGATGGGGATACTGCCACGTCCCAGGGGAGGCTGGGCCAGGCTTGGTGCGCTACGAGGAGCACCAGACAAGGCCGCGTCCTCCTCACCTTCTCTTCGAAGGTGCAGAGCTCCCTGCCCACCAGCAGCAGCTCTGTTGGCGATGGCTCTCATCACACGGCTGTCCTGGCGGGTGGGGTGGGTTCTCGTGCCTGGCATGTATTAATAGAGCGATTGTCCGGCCACCCGTGGGTGGGGAGGTAGCTGTCAGAGAAGGCCCTTGCGGCAAATGCGAGCGCTGGCACGGAAAAGTAAACGAGAAAATCGCTTGAAGTATTTTTAGCTGCTTCTAATGTCATTTAGCAACTGGAAACAGCGGGGGGGGAGCGGGAGAGGGGGGTTGAGCTGGCAGTATGCAAGCCACCCGTGGCCACTGGTAAGCGCTTGGTCCCGTCCAGTGGGGCCATCGCTCAGCGAGCGCTTGAGGAGAGCCAGGGACGGCCTCTGAGCGCCTTGTTCCTCCAACCGCCGTGCACCCGGGACTCCGCTTTCTCTCTTTCAGCTTCCAGAGCAGCGTCTTGTTCGACTACAGCGGTGCATTGTGTCCTAGCAGACTGCAGCGCTAAGCATGTGGTTAACAGCAACTGCGCGCAGTGGTCCGGGCTGAGTGGGAGTATCGTTTTCCTTGGCAGACACTTCATAGAAAGTTCTGTTTTTTCTGCCAGAATAAGCAGTCATTACATTCCATACAATTCATAGTCAAATTATTATCTATTGTTAAAATTGCCTTAATTATCAGATGTTTCCTTAGACATGTAGCTGTTTTTTAAAAGGCTGAATAGAAGTGTGTACATTGTGCAGGAGGCCTGAGCTGCACAATGTTTCTAGTACTGTTCTGTAATTTCAGGGAGATTTTCTGTGGCTTTCATATGTCAACAGACTTTTTATTCTCACTGAAACTGCACCAGAGCTCGGCCGAGGCGGCGGCGAGGCGCTGGGCAGAGCTGCCCTGCTGTGGGATGCTGCCTGTCCCTGCCACCAGCAGCCACTGTGTGGGGCGGTCCACGTTATTCGCCCCTCGTAGGGGAGCAGTAAGGGGAGTTCAGGCTGGAAGTGCTGTGCAACCTATGTGGACAGAGGAGGTTTGGGCAGCACCCTGATGGAGCATCAGGGCTGCCCTATTTTCTGCAAAATCCTTCACCTCCTTCCAGAAGAGGAGTAATCCCCTGGGACTGATTCCCTGCTTTTTGTTCTGCCTTTTTTTTTTTTTTTTTGAAATTCCTTTAAGGAAGTTCTTGTTAGCAAGAAAAAACCTCTGGGTGCCCCCCTTCCCAGCTCCCGGAGGCGCGGGGCTGCCAGCGCCCGTCTCCGGGGCAATAACCTCCTCGCATTCCTCACATTCCTTGTGCTTTCTCTTTCTTCTGAGATTATGAAGATAACTTCCTTCTCCCATTGCTAAGCAATGCAAGGGCCCGGGAAAACTCTTGAATTTTCCCCCCTGCTCCCTGAATTACTTTGTGAGCTCCACTGAGATCCCCTGTAGCAACCACTTCCAGTCTGCACTGTTCACTGTTATTTGTGCATCTCTGGAAGAAAGCTGCTGCTTATGTTGTTGTTATTTTTTAATTATGAAGCACTTTAATTAAAAAAGAACGACTTTGTTGTAGCGTGTCTTACCTGCTTCCCAGTTTAAGGACTTTTCTTAATGTTTTGTGAACTGTTTTGCCTTCCTAGCAGAGGTTTCAAGCTGCCATCACTCTTGTTATTTCCCCCCCACTTCACACACGTGCAGCCCGGCAGAGCCTGTGGCAGAAGCGCTGTGCTTATTCCAGGGGATTTTATTCTGGTTTAGCTCTTTCTGCTCTGAGAACGGAGCTTGGATAGAAGTAATGTGCTGGCAAGAGGGGAGGAGGGATCGGAGGTTACACGCGTGCGGGGCTGGTGCCGGCCACTTGGGCTGTCAGCAGGCTTTGCCTCTACGAGGATGCTGCTACGTGGGTTTTCTTGGGATGACATTGTCTGTTTGCAAATGGCTGCGGCTGGCATCTGTGCCCACACCCCTCCGGTTTGTGCTGTGTGGTCCAGCACCTCTCGCATCCCCACTGTACCTGGGAGGTGCTGAGACACAACCCATGGGTGTGCTGGGGAAGTATTGCAGAGCATCTTACCTGAAGCAAAATGGTGCCAAATCCACCCCCCCCTCCCCGGCTTATTGAATAAAGCACTTCTAAAAATACTAGTTTCCATTCTTCCTGCTCAGTTTTTCTGTGGTTTGTATGTGCAGTGGTGGATGGACCAAGAGGTGTGCGAGTTTGGGGTGAGGCACCTCTCACTCTGCTTTTGGTGTAGGAAAGGTACGTGGTCAGCAGAGGAGCTGCCTGGACTGAAGGATGTTGAAGGAGTGTTTCTCTTAACGTTTCCAATTTAGAAGTTGAGAATTGTCTGGATTTTAAGCAAATTCAGATGGGAGCAAACAATGATGAAATGTTTAAAATATGTTTCAACATTTTTGTGGGAATAGAAACTGTTCTTATACAGGCTAGGCTGCAGCCTTCGGGAGGTGAAAATATGTGGCCCTTACACATTGTCGGCATTGTTACTGCTTTTCTTCCCTTTTTTTAAATGCTCATAGGAAATTGGCTTTGGTAATTGAGTTTCTACAGAACCACAACATCCAATGGCTGTTCCTTTCCAGAGGTCATAGTTAGGTTAGTTTAAGTAATGTGCAGGAGGTTTAACCTCTTGTGGTTTGTAGTGCTATTCTAGAAATTGCTGGTGATTTGGGGTGTGTTAGAGTAACAGCTTCACAGGAAAACCCCAAATGTCAGGGTGTCTGGTTTTTGGAGAGCTCTGACCGCTTGCTCTGTGAGAGCCGGGCACCTTATGGTAAGTCCCTCGAAGGGACGCTCTCGCTTTGGAAAATGCAGTTAAAGTCTTTATGGCCCACTGACTCTCCTTCTGAAAGAAGCCGGAATAACTGTCTGTGTATTGTTTACCCACGTTGACTTATAACATCCTCCTGCTCCAAAACACCTTTGTTTTGGGTCCTGCAGACCCTGTGCTTGCTGCCTGGTGCCAGGTCGCATTGCCCTGCATGTCTGGTACCCCCCCCCCCCCCCCCCCTGAAATCCAGGGATTTAGGGATTTTTCTGGCAGAGAAGGGCCAGCTTTAAGAAATTATGAGTTGGGGCTGGAGCTTGGTAGCATTGACAGTTTGGTATAAAAAGCTCTGTGTTGCAGGCTGCGATGACAGGCAGTGATAAATCACTCTTGGCTGGTGCTACAGGTTCCAATAATGGTGTTTTTAAAAGATTACATGGGTTTTAATGCAAACTTTTTGCGTCTTTGTACTGTCCTTTATGGGCTCCCTTTCTAAAGAGCGGAGCCTGTTTTGATTCAGCATTCTTGGAATCTAAAGATGGAGCCAGGGTTTTACTGGGCTGAAACACTGTTTTTTGCTTTTCCTACAAACACGAGGATCTTGTTGGAGTGTCTTTTTAGCCAGCTGGCTACCAGGAGCCGTTTCACAAAGGTGCCTGTTTGTTTGTTTTAAAGGTAACTTTGCCTCATGGAGGATGAAAGAGCAAGAGGCTTTGCCCAGCTCCAGTGGGTGCTGTTATAAAGAAGTTTCCCCGTGATAGGGAGAGGCTTTGCGTGATAGCAGTGAGGGGGAAAAACAACCTCGTGCACATACCCTTCGTTTCCTTGGCCTGTTCCCATGGGAGGACTGGGCATTTGTATGATCAAAGGAACCATAACAATCAAAGGCCTGGTGGAAAATAACGTACCCTTGCCAGGTACATGTGGGTACCTGGGGCTGGGCAGGGTTTGCCTTTGCTCCAAGATGTGTGGGGTGGCTGTTTTGTTGTTTGTTTTTTTTAATTATTATTATTCCCACTGAGGATTGCAGGAGGAAAATGGACCATTTCTGGGGCCTGCCCTTCATTGTGGCGTGGGAACAGCAGCATCTGTCTGTGGGATGCTGGTGATCAGGGGGTGCTGGGGTGGCCCAGCCGTGCCAGGGCGAAGGCAGGCTCTTGCAGTGTGGTGACAGCTGTGCAGTGATGCTGGGGTAGGAGCAGCTTTAATTCCCTGGCAGCCCGCTGCAGCAAGGGACAGCCAGCGGCTTGCCCACCCGCCCGGCTGCGGGTTTCTGAGGGCGGCAGGTCTGGGGAGAGGACAAGGTGCCTTTGTCCGTGGTGGCGATGGTCTCCTGTCAGGGCACAAACCCTGCGCGTAGATAAGGGGTGGGAGCAGTGCCACCGGTTTTGTTTGGGTTGAAGGAAAACAAGCTGATTTTTGGCTCCGTTCAGACGTGGAGCTGCGAGTGCCATAGGACCATATGTTTTTCTCCTTGGCGGGGGGGAAAAAATGGCTTTGATAGTGTCTGCTAATGATTCAGCGCTGTTTACATAATAATTGTGGTTGGCTTTCATTAGCTCTCGTAAGGAGATAGCTTTCCTTTAGCGCGGTTACTTCTCTGTTTGGTTTCACGCCGTTGTGGCAGGGGGGCGGTGAGACTGGACTGCGGCCCCTCTGCAGGCACAGTGATGGGCTCCCTGCTCCTTGCTGCAGAGGAGAGGGGACACGCGCTGCCTGGGCAGCCCCTGGAAGACAGAGGTAATGGTGCGGAGCATCATAGCATCTCCACAGAGTGGAGTTTACATCCAGTTTGGGTGATTTCTCAGCGCAGTGCTTAATGTTTGCACTAAGAACTCTTGGCGTTACATAGTGGCAAGGAAGGAAATCCACTGACCTGCTTCCACCAGGAGGAAAAAGCTGGGACCTTTCACCTGTCGGAAGAACTGATCTGTACAGCGCGGATATTGGTTGTGTGTGTGACGCTCCTGGATTAGACGCTGCAGCCTCACCTTGGTACGGTGCTTTTTTGCTTTCCGTGTCCGAATAATCGGGGAAGGGTGGTGTTTGTGCAGCATCTGCCTGCCACAGCTACCGCTGCCTGAGCAGGAGAGCCTGGAAACTGCTGGGGGACACAACCTAGCGCTGAGCTCTTACTAAATAAATAATGTTGCTCGATGGAGAATACAATAGCCTGAGTGCTACCTTTTGAAAAGGTGAAGTTGGATGTTGTTACCCCCCCCCCCCTTTTTAACCCAACGGCGGGGTGCATTGTGGTTTAAGATCTGTGCCCACACTGCCTCTGGCATGGCTGACCCTGCAGGCACAGTGCCACTTTGAAGTGGGGTGAGTCCCGCGAGGAGTGGGTGCTCGCCTGTCCCCTTTGGCTGCAGATGACTGTTTCTTTAGGAAAGTGCCCCAAACGTGGTAGGTTAATGGCTCAGATGTTTGAGGGAGATCCCAAACAGAAGATGGATTCACCACCTTCTCCTCCAAACAAAACTTCTAAAAATCTTTTTCCATCCATTGTCTCAGTTCTGAACTGTTCCTGCGGCTCATTGTCCCAGCTGGTCCTTTGATAGGCAAGGAAGGAGCTAGCCCCAGATCTTGGGATTTCGGCTGCTCCTGATGAAGGGTCAGAGCTTGCAGGAACGTTGTGGCCACAGAGCCACCTGGGGCAGGCTCCTCACTGCGATTCGCCTGGGTGGGCTGGGGAAGGTGGCACTGTTCTCAGCTGCATGGCTTCAGGTAATTAAGGAGAGTTAATTGAAGAGCAGTGGCTTGGCGGGTGGCTGGTTGAAAAAGTGAAGGGATGGGGCTCAGTGCTGTTCCTGCCCCCGCTGAAACCACCCTGCTGAAGGGATGCAGGGAGCCCTGTGGAAGGGGCACAGCCAGCAAAACTTCGCATAACTCAGTCCTCTGCTTTATTAAAGGCTCCTTTATAACGTTCTGTCCGAACACCCACCAGAACAGCCAGCCTTTTCAGCAGCCTGAAACCTCCCTTGCCGGGAAGGCTCCCGAGCGGGAGCAGCCCTGCTGGCACGGCGCTGCTCCAGACCGTCGCTGACGCTGCTTGGAAAACCCAGCCTGCATGCGGGCGAGGATGCCAGGCACGGCTGGCGCTCCATGGACAGTGTTTTCCAGGGTTTCCAAAGCCAGAGATGGGCCTGCTCGCCAGGCAGCAAGCTCAGCAGGCAACTGAGAAATAGCTGTGGCGTGTAAGGGTTAATTTCTAGGTATTAAAATATGCACAAAAGGTGAAATGAGACTTCCTCCGTGTCAATGAATTACGGCTTTAAAATATTTGCATTCTTTCCTGAAAGATTTAAGAATAATTATATAGCACTCAGGGGCAAGGCATTGCCAGATAAACTTAACAACTCTATAATTTGTACTCGAGGCAGGGTTTCCTGTAAATGATAGCTTTGTTTAATTTTACAATACTGCTTCCAAATGTTTGCTGGTTATGAATTGCCAACCAAAATGGACTTGTGAATCTGGAAGAGTCTTTGTTTGTTTGTTATTGGAGACAATAAAAGCTGCTGAATTAGGCTAAAACTTGGCATCTCGTTTAAAACTTCTAGGTATCCTCTCCCATGCAGGGTTGTTGGGGTGAGCAGCTGAGGTACGGTGCTTGCAGCTTTCCTGCTTACTGTACAGAGTCCCTGAGCTGCTCCGGGGTCTCTTCCTGCTCAGCGTTTCTTTTTCTGGGTTTGAGAAAGGAGCGCTGCAGTTTCAGTGCACATACTTTATTTCCATTACTCAAAGCCGGAGTCATGCATAGTTACAGCCAGAGACACTTCAGCAGCTCTGGGGATAACAAGATAGCTGACAGATTGGAATGCGGATTTATCAGGGGTAAAAACTGGCAAAATTCCTTATTTCTGATTCTTCTTCTTAAATGGACCCTTCATGTTCCTGCTGTATGAGGCCACCGAAAGTTTTAACCCTTGTGTTCCCCAGCTGAATCTAGGGATACGCACTGGAGCCACATTCGTGTTTTCTCTGATTAAATTGCTCAGTCTCAGTTTATGGGTGTTTCTCGTTTCTCTCTTTTTTTTTTTTTTAAAGTGAATCTCTTCCAGAAATGTGTTCAATGGGTTTTTATTTTCAAGTGCAGGCCTTTTTACCAGATGTGTGGCTGAGCGACCACAGAATGTAAATTTTACTGTATATTGCCTTTGGACTGGCAGTTTGAAAGACTACTGGGCAGTTAACATAGGAGGATTGTGTCACAAAATCCGCTTCCTTGGGATTTGATTCATATTAATTTATTTCAGAGCAAATCACACTTGGCTTCAATTGCATTTTGATGTAGCGCTACTTTTCTTGTGCATTTGTTAGGACCTGGAAATTGTGTACATTGATATGAGAAACAGGTCATCTTTAGCTATGTATATATATGTGTATGTTAATGTTCTGAGACATTGAGCATTGTCTTTGTGGGAAACAAGTTATAAGACAAGAAGCACGCTTGGAAGTTGAATAATGTGAAGTCCCTCAATTACAGGAGTTAGGTTCGGAAGACGCGATGAGCTGTTTAGCAGGAGAGTTTCGAGTTAAATTTTAACCTCGGAGAATTCCCGAAATCTGCTGTGAGCAGCTGCTGGTGCAGCAAGATGTGCTTCGTGGCAGCCCCAGGCGGGGGGCCGGCTCTGGCGCCCCGCTCTGACATAGCTGTCTGCAGGGTGGGTATATTTGGAGCTGGTGGTTGCTCCTGTGGTTGTGCGTCTCGACCGGAGGAGAATGAAGAGAATATCGCTTTTTATTTGAAAAGGAAAGGATTGCTCAAGGATTGCAAAACACTTTGTTTTGGAAAAATATCATTGTTTGAAAATAGCATGGGAGCGGGAGAGGGGCTGTCTCTGGGTGCTTCTGGACCAGTTTTGTTATGGTGCACCCATGGGACAGGTCCTCCATCCCCCTCAGGACACCCGGACAGTGTGGGAGGCCCATGTTACAGCCTTGCTGCAGCCCTGGCAGCATCGCTTTGTGTTGGCTGTGGGTCGTTAAATGCCTCCCTGCTGCAGGGACTTCTCGTTTCTCCTCTGTTCTTTTTTTAGCTCCAAACTTTTTATAGTGTTGCTGCTTCAGGAGGTGCTTGGATAACAAAGCAGCCAAGGGGATGGGAGGAGAGAGACCCTCTCCCAGCTTGGAAAAGACTAACAACTTCTAAACCTGACCGACCCTTCTAATCAGCACTGCTGACTGTCCTGGATGGGTGAGGGTGGCTCTGGCATGGCACAGGTGAATGTCCCGTTGCTCTACCAGCCCCAAGCATGTGGACAGGATGTTCCTCTGTTGCTGCCCCTGTTGTGGGCTCCCCCTCTGGGGTTTGCCCTGCGCCGGGGGCTGTTTACCTTTCTGTGAGCGGATTTAGTGCTGCCTGGGAGAGGGGTGGCAAAGGTCCTGTTTGCACTCCCTCCTCCCCCCAGCTGCGCCAGGCTGCTCAGGGCATGCTTAAAAAGACAAAATTGACCCATTTGATACCTGCCAGTAAAAGCCTGGATGCGGTTGTCCCGTTATGATAAGGTGCTTCCAGACGGGCTTGTTTCTCTTCCACACTGCTGAACCAGATCGCACTGCCCTTGTGTAGCTGTCTGCACAGCCGCTGTGCATGTGCAGTCACTGAGCTGTAGTGTGGGGGTGATGTTGCCAAAATACAGGTTCAGTGGTGGAAAGTCTCTGTGATACCTGGGCTTCTCTTCTGCACTCAGTGCTGAAGTCTCCCAGCTTTGCTTGTTCCAAAATGCCTACGAAGGGATGCAATACCGTGTTGGTTAGAGGGAAGAGACCTTCCTGGGCAGGGAAGATGGGGCATAGGGCTGTGACTGGGAGGCAGACTTAAGTTTTGGTCCCCTTCCAGGCTCAGGGCAGGGCAGGGGTGGCTCAGCATGGGAGGCAGTACAAGCCCTGAGATGGGCACCAGGCAGGAGAGGTGCTGTGTGTCCCTGCACAGCTCCTGCTCCTGTCTTCAGGAAGTGAAATACGAGTTTGGATGGAAGACTTGGGAAACCAGAAGGATGGGCTCATCTTAAGAGACTGAAATGGCCTCCTGTGCTCCCCTGCCCTCCTCGCAGGCAGTTGTCCTCTGCAGCCGCATGCTCCGTCTGGGACTCCCCGGACCATCCTGGGAGGATTTTGCTCGAACAAAGCTTGTGGTGAAGAAGCTGGCTTGCAAATTGTTGAAAAGATGTTGAGATTTATCTATGCTAATGTGATGAGGAGTGCCCGTGTGAACCTGCAGGCAGATAACGCCGGTGTTCACAGCTGCACCGGGTGGCAGATAGGGTTCTTGTCTGCTTTGTGGGGGAGAGGAGGAGGAATTCTTAATTTTGAGATATCCTTATCTTAATCCTTTCTCCCCTCTCTCCTGCCCCCCTTCTCGCCCCTTCCAGGGTGGGTTAAACTACTCAGCTTTGCCTTTTCCACAAATACTGACCGCCGCCTGGTTCCAGACCAGGGGAATATATGAGGGGTCTGTTCCACCAGTGGGATGTTTTTTTGGACATAGGTCACATTACGCTGGCTGAGCACAGTGCGCTGCTTGTGTGAGCTGGGTGGCTTGGACAACAGATACCCAGGCAGTTTTAAAAAAAAAAAAAAAAAAAAAAAGTAATGCTTAGTGGGAGTAGCAGGCAAGGGCTTAAAAGCACATCTTTTAGGTAAAAACCTTATTTACAAGCTCGGCTGTGGTCTTAGCTCCAAGGTGATTTATTTAAGGGGAGATGAAGGTGGGACATGGGAGGTGTAGGTGGTGGTTCAGACTGTCTCTGGGGTTTGGGGTCTGTGCTCTGGTCCCAGAATTTTTCTTCCAGATAAATGCCCCTAGGTAGGTGGCAGCAACCCCAGCATCAGGCTCAGCTGTGGTGGGATCAGCAGGCTGACGTCCTGCTGCCTTGCCCTGGGAGAGGCCTGGATCAGTGCCTCTTGCTTCTCTGTGCTGCGGAAGGGATGTACATCCCCTTCTTCAAGGGGCCAAAGCCATTTCTAGAGGCTTGCTGTTGTGGCATGGGGCCCTGCTTGCCAGAGGGAGGATCTCATCTTGCAGCGGCCCGATTTCAGGGCGTTTCAAAGGTCTTGGGAAAGTTTCACCTCATGTTTTTGGTGCTAGACTTCATCTGTCTCCGGTTGCGCTGCTTATTTGCCTTTCTCCATGCGATGTTCTAGGCTCAGCCGTGCACGTTTTTGGAGGTTTGTCATATTTACACTAGCAGTTCTCAGAAAGTTCAGCTGAAAAGCAGCTTTTCTTCCTGGGAAAAGCCAGGAACCACTAATGTGAAATCTTTGTGTATAAAGTTGCCTTTCTCTGCTTATAAACAGTGGCCCTAGGATGGATGTGTGGTGGACCTGTTTAGATTTAAATCTGACCCACCTCCTTGTTTTTGGTGCTGACTTTCTCTTTGAGGAACGTGTTCTTTCCTGCCTTTTGCAATAACACGTGGTGTGAGTTTTTAACCTTCAAAATTGGAAAGTCATGTCATATTGCAGTGTCCTGCTGTAGACGGCAGCGTATGATTTTCCCCACAATGCTGTATACACGGCTTGCTTGGGAAGTTCCTGTGTAGCCTTCCTGCCACTGGGTAGGCCAGCTGGGCAGGATGGGGGGCTATGCTGTGGGTGGGAGGGCAGACCTCAAGGTAGTGGAGATGATGAATACCATGGTTGGTTTGGCTGTCCTCTATCGTGTAGTGGAAGGAGTGTCTTTATGGCCATCTCTGGCCTTCTGAGGTTGTTGGTGGTGAGTGGAGCAAGGCTGGAAATCTGTGTGTGTGTGTCACTGAATTAATTTGGAGTGAGAGTTTTGCCAGCTTTATATGATCTCTTGGCTGTGTGCAGAAATAGAATATCCTTGGACAAACGCCCTACCCCTGTGAGCTGGCCTCCTTGTACTGATCTTTCTGTGTCTTCTGCCAAAGCAATGTGGCTTTCTCAGGCTGACTGGATTATAAGGATCTGATAGCTACAGAGAGCCCATCACATGTCCTGATAGCCCATGGTAAATCTGCAGGAGAGGGTGAGCCAGGAAGCCCTTGTGCATGCCTTGGCCTTGCAGCTGTGATAGAAGGCGTGAGACCGAGCTCTGATGGCTGTCCCTCCCGGAGCCCTTCATTTGGGCTTGTTTTCCCCACCCTGGTTTGCGTCAGATTGATGTGAGGTAATTATTTCTGAACCCTTTTGGGTTGGTGACTCCGGTCCAGCTGCAATTGGGAAGGAGGTTCTGCAGTGAGGAGTGGAGGGAAGATGTGGAGCAGAGCCACGGCTACTCTGGTCCCATCAAAGTCAGGCTGGCCGAGAATTTGGCAATGTTGGTGGTGAAAAAAGTAAAGCCTTAGTGTGCTTTTGTGTACAGGGCTGAAAATGCCTGAGTCTGCCTTGCTTTCTCTTGTTTTTATTTTGGGAGTGTGCATCCACCTGCACAGACTGACAAAGCTGCTCTGCATCCTCTACAAGAGAAGCCTCCTAACTGAAATATTAGGTCCAAAGCTCGGACAAGCTGTAGGTTTGGCTTTCTGGGGAGAGGGCTTTGCCTGTGTCTGGGCTGAGAAGCACATCCTTGTGCTGAGCTAAACTGGAGAGAAGCCTGTGGAACTGTAGGTGTGGACCAGAGTAGTGCAGTGCCTTCTCCCTGGCTGCCAAAATGTGCGTCGTGTTGCTGTGAAAATGTCTTGTGGAAAACTTTCTGCATGTAAGAAATTTCATGCATGTCTGCCCAAGACCTGCTTTTGGACTCAATGTTGTTTTCTAAACAAATGAGGCTTTTTGGTCCTTGAGGGGGAATGGGGGACACTAACCATTCTGCCGCCTAGCAGCCCATCAGCCCTAGAGGAACAGCTAGCTATGAGCTGGTGAAGGAGATAATTTGTTGAACAGGAGCTGAGCACTGAAGTGAGTAATAGCTCTTCTGAACTCTTATTTTGTGGGCCCCCCTAAAAACCGATTTCCAGAGGAGCCACAGCCCCCTGCATCTCAGGCTTTAGTCTCCTGCCTCTGTGTGTGCTTCCACAGACCCCTCTAGTTGCCCCAGTACTGCAGATCACAAACTGAATATTAAATGTTTCATAAGAGCCAAACTGTCTTGGCGGGGAGGGGGGGGGGTGAGTATGGATTCAAAATGCACTTGAATAATCTGGCATTTTTTATATCTTTTTCCAGTGTCTCTTAACCTGCTATAATTCTTAAGTTATCTCTACTATTACTGTGCTTGGCAAGCTCTGTAGGCAGAGGAAGTGTTTATTCATGTGGGTTTTACATAGATAAATACAGTTGTGAAGTAGTATTGACACATGGAAATGTTCATGGATGCTTAGAGAAGAATCACCTGCTTTGTGATAGCTCTGTGTCAGTTCCTTAGTTTGAATGTCTGTACAAAATCCAGTTCGAACAAAGCATCTTGTAGAAAAGGATGCATATTTCTTTGGCTTAAAAAGAAGAAAAAAACCTAAAACATACACACACGCACGCCCTTAGTAAATGTTTTGTGCACATCAGAAACAAAAGCACCAACATTTGCTTGTCAGAGCTAATAAAGTGTGCTTGGATCTTAATTTTTCTGCTTGATTTCACAAGGTAATTGAAACTTCCTTTTTTGCTGCAAGCTTTTTTCTTTTTTTTCCTTCTTCTTTCTCCTTTAAAGTTTTTAAAAGAACATCTTTTGGTCAGTGAGTTTATGGAATTTTGCTCAGGAGGCAGATGCAGTTCGAACTCACTGAACAAGTGATCACTCAAAGCTCACAGGACAAATCGCTTGTCTCTGCAAGTCATTTCTCCAAGTTGAAAAACACCTAGACCAAATAAACCTTGAACTAGAGGTTTTATAGGAGCTTTTGAGCATGTAAGTGAAGCTTTTGTAATCACGGTAATCTGATAAAACCTTAAAAAACAGGGGTCCCATAAAGAAAATAGTAGTTCCACTTGAGGTGATAAAAGCCACATCTGGCAAACTTTGCTTGCTACCTCCTGATGACCTGAGAGAGAGGCAAATAACCTCTGCTGGAGAGGCAAGGACGCTGTAGCCCTGTGCGGCGGTGCCGTGCCCAGCTGTGGGCACGCGGCCACCCAGCACCTGCCACTGGGCGGGCAAAATAGTTCATTTAAGAATGAAGCAGCGGCTTTTGAGGGAGGAACAAAGCATTTGTCAGTGGAGGAGAGGGGAAGGAGGCTGTGGTGGTGCTTTAGAGGCTGGCCGACTTGAGAGGTGTTTTCCTGCTGTTAGATGCAGCCCATCCTCTAGTTTGAGCTTGCAAATTGCACGAATATTATGTATTGTTATCCGCCCCTGAGTAAGCACCGCATATTGAGTTTTAGAGGTTAGAATAAGGAGGGGCTGCGTAATTGAAAACAAACAAACAGCAAAGACGAAAAAAGAAACATAAAACAGCAAACCCAAACCCACAAATAGAAAACAGACTTTCCAGATTGATTAGTTCAAATTTGTTTATTTGAAGTACCAAAAGTTAGCATCATCACTCTTTTGGGGTGTCTCTCAAATTTGGCAATATGTTGACCATGTGTTTTCAGATGATCTTTTCACAAGAAACTGTTTTTCTTTTTTTTTTTTTTTTTTGTTGGGGGGGGAGGGTGTTCTTGCCTTAAACATTGAATTGAAAGGAGTAGGGCAGACTGCGAAGACTAATTTGCAGTTTTGACATGCAGGTGCTGTTCTTGAAGGAATTATGCTCTGTAAAAACTTCTGTTTCAGGGAGGATTTTCCTTGGGTGTGTTAAAGAGCACTGAGTGTTTCCTGTAACTTCTAAGACATGCTACTGTTAACTTTTTTTCCGTGTCCCTGCTGGAAGCAGGTTTAAGAACAATAATACACTTACTGGCTTCAAGAGGAAGTGAAGAACTGAAATGAGCTGCTGATAAGGTCTAATTTTACTTTTGGTTCTCAGGGTGTTAGGACTGGAAGTTGTTTCCTACCTGCAGTAACAGATCAGTAGCTCAGCTGTAATAATTCACATATTTGGCTGAAACACCACTAAGCCCCCAGATGGAGGAATTACAGCTTCAGCCTATTAACTGTTGGCCATTAATGAGCCAGGTATAAATGCTGTGATTGTGCTTGAAATTTCTAAGCTGAATCCTCTGTATTTGATGTAAGAACGTCTCCTAAGGAAACTCAGTTAACTTCTCAGGGTTTTCACCTTTCCTCTTTGGGACGGAGTAGTACACTTCAGGTCATGCTGATACCATCTCATGCATTTGTGCTATCAAAGCTGGTGGAAGTTCCCCGCCGCTCAGGCAGCCCAGCTCCGATGTTCTCTCACATCCAGGCGCCTTGTTTATCTTTGACCAGAGGCTTGGATAAACTTCCAAAATAAATTAACATAGCAGTCCGCTCAGTCTCCTTTGGCGGAGGTTTTGCGGAGTGACTCAAACGTTATAAATATGAAAGCAGCTAGACTTCAAACACTTCTCTCGGACAAAGTTTTCACAGTTGTCTCCTATAGCGTGAAAGGAGAATGTTTCCTTGAAGCAAATCTTTATTTTATTTAATACTCCCCCCCCCCCCCCCCCCCCCTTCTCTATTCGCTTGCCTCTGGCCTGCACTCTCGCTTCACACCTGCCCTTCTGATGAAGAAGTAATGAGCAGAGATGGATCGGTGTGCCAGGACTGCAGCCCTTTGGGCTGGTGCAGCTCGAGCAGGAACCAAAGGTCAGGCTGCGGGCGGCGGAGGCTGGGCCTCCCTGCACTTGGGCAGCGCTCGCTCGCATGCAGGAATGCGGTAACAGGATTTAAAGGAAGCATACAGAACTAACGAGGATTAAGGCTAATTGTCTGCCCTGTTCCACGAAGGGTGACAGGATGTGGCCATGTGGGGAGTGATGCAGTAGGAAAATCCAGCGGTTACGGTCTCTTCACGGAGGACGTGCGTAGGCTTGGTAGGTTTGCTCTCTGTGTGAAGGAATGGAAAGTAGTAGCTTGGAAAGAGGGGGGGGAAAAAAAAAGAAATAAAGGTTCAGTTCTTCCTTCTCAAAGGTTTTGAGCATGTTGGAGCAAATATTTCTGCAGTTGGTAGCGGTACTCCAAGTGGATGATTCTCATCATGCCTGGGCTCTTTTTTCTTTTTTGCTGGTGTTGCAGAGCTGTCCCTCCGTGGGGAGGTGATGTCCCTCGGCTGCTAGGCTGTAGTGGTGGGGCTCAGCGCCAATGGAGGCCTCTCACTGATGGACCCTGTGTGCCAGCAAGTTCGTTTTGAGAAAAGACACGATGCTGTCAGAGGTGTTTTTTGGGGACCTTGCCTTCCCTTGCAGTTCAGGCTGGTCTCTAGTCTTGCAGAGGCCTCTGGTATCCCTCGGCTTGAATAAGTGGGGATTTGTGAGTGGATGGGCAGCATGCATGCATGCGTTCATTCCTCCTTGGTTCTTGGGCTTTAACCACTTTGAATAATGGCACCTAAAGCTCACCGTTTTGTCTCTTTGGAGTCTCTTAGTGGATGAGGCAGATGTGTGGTGGCAGGGGAGGGTGCCCTATTTTCTAGCATGGGATGGATTTTAGGTTACAGCTGGACTTGGCTACACTTGAAGCCTTAAAGCTTTTCATCTTTTTGTTTATACTTTCCCCAAGCAAGTCAGCGATGCTCTTGCACGTAGAGAAGATGGAGCGTTTCCCCTCAGTAGAGAGCTTTTGCTCACCTCTGTTTTTCCCCAGGGAAGGGTGGTTTTGGGTGCTGTGGCACGAGTGGCCAGTAGCTCATCCGGGTGCAGAAGCATGCCCCTCTGTGTCACCTGTGACTTTTGGGTGGCCCTAGCTGGTCCTGTCTCTCTGCAGAGCCCCTGCATGCCCTTCCTGAACAAGACCAGCCCTGTGAAAGGCAGGGTGGATTAGTACATGCTCAAGGATGGAAAAAAAATTACCCTGCCATTTTTCATGTGTCAGTGTATTTGTAGGCTGCCCTTTAACACAGTGCTTTGCAGTTTGGTGTAGGGACTTCTGTTTTTGTCCCCCTCTAGGAATTTTTGTTGCAGAACTGCTGCAAGCTCTGCAGTCTCTATTACAGGTCTTGCAACAGAGAATTAATCTCTCTGGAAGTTAACTAACGTCTTTCTCTCCTTCTCCAATTTATAGATTAGATTATTGTTTGTATAAAGTCCAGGGTATTTTTTTTTAATTTTACGTTAAGTCAAAAACAGGAAATGGTGGCTGATTTTCATGAGCTTTGTTTCTTATTTAAGGGATTACAAACATCTTTGGGGGCTTTCTTACATTTTTGCTTTTTGCTGCTGACTCACATGCCGCTATTACTTCTGTTCCTTTTGGGGCACTTCAGCACACGGACATGTTAGCTCCATTTTGAGTGATGGTGTGTGCTGGTTTTTGCTTCAACAGAACTTCACTTCTTTTGAGCCCGTGTGGCATCTGAGGGGCAGGGCACTGGGGGGCTGACCGCAGGGGCACAGCACTGCCAGAGCTGAGCCGAGCCAGCAGATGACCGGGCTGCTGGCACACACCGGACAGGCTGGGTGCATCTCACAAGAACCTACTGTGCGATTCTGAAGCATGGTTTTGTGCATCAAGGCTGGAATCAGCTATGTTTATAAAGGCGGCGGGGGGGGGGGGAAGAAGTAGAAGAGCTGTTGCCAACGTTGTATTCCTGTTTTTCTGCTGCCTGCCTGCGTGTGGTGCCACCCTGAACCGGCGAGCATCCTGGGGAGTGCGTGCTGGTGGGTCCGGGCAGCACAGGAGGAAAGGAGCTGGAAGTGTCACGGGAAAATATTGTTAGGAATGAAAAATATTCTAGTTCACATAAGTGTTTGTGGCAGAATCTGTTTGGGTTAAAAGCTGCTTTTTTGGCAAATATCCTGAATCTTTATGGAAAAAAACAGGCAGTTTTTTGGCTTTGTTTGCCTTCTTGATGGGGAATTTGAGGAAAAAATGAGAAGTCTTACAAAGAAAGTAACTGTCTCCAAGCCAGATCTCTTCTATTTACTGTTCCTTATGCCTGAGGTTTCAGTAATTCTGTGTATTTGCTGTTCCCAATGGATTCTCTTTTTTTTTCTTCCCAATTTAATTGCATAAAATCATACTCAGTGGTGATTTGATTTTTCTTTTTAGGGTGGTGGGGATGTGTGTTACCCCTTTAAGATCTGCTGGACAACTTTGTTGAATTAAGAAGTCTGATTACTGACTGTACACAGCTTTTTAATGGGTTTTATCACGACTATCTATTCTTGCCTTTTAGTGTACCCAGTATTACCAGCTGAAAGTGTCTGGCTCTCTAGTTGTTCTTAGTGGCCGGTGGAGGGACAGGGCCACTGCCTGTCTCAGCAATCCTGGAGACAGGTCTCCTGTGCGCTGTGTGCCTTGTCTTCCTCGCCTGAGAAGCTTTTGTTTGTTTTTCCATCACAAATTGCCCATTGTGTAACACATCTCTCATAAGGCATGTATACAGAGATGCATTATGAAAACTATTTCATGTCTAAAGAATTCAGTGATAATAAGGAGAATTTGCATTTCCCAGGTTCTCGCTCAGCAAAGTGAAGTGTTTTTTTTTGGTTTTGTTTTTTTAATTAAGAAACAACTCTTGGTTTTCATTGAAGGTTTCTGTCTTAGCAAGAGCCAGAGAGAATCCTCTAGTTAACCAGAGCTATTTTGCTCCCCAGGCTTGCTTAAATAATAAGTTTAATTATGTAGTGTTGTTTTTTTCTTCTCCTTGACTTATTTGTATATTCAGGTCTTTGTGTGGTTTCTCTCCCTTTTGATGTTTGCAGAAATGCATTATCTTCATCTGTCTGGTTTATGTTTGGTGTGCCACTAATTGACTCAATATCCTGTTTGTGGAAACGAAAGTACTCTATCTTAGCAGAGTTTTCCAAGGTGTAAAACCCTACAATACTCAGGCCACCCTGCCGGAGAGGAAGTCACTGTGGAAACGAAATTGCAGTGGTGTTTTTCCTCAGGTAAACAGGTTTTTGACTTGGAGCTGACTTGTGGGGCTGCAGATGGCATTTGTGCAGGGTGCCGGAGGCCTTCAGGTGAGGCTGGGGCAGCTTTTGGTGGCCTCCGTAGGTGCATCTGGACCTCACTCTTGCCCCAAGACAGAGCCTGGCAGGGTTAACTGGTTATGCTTCAGAGGCGGCTGAGGAGACAGGCAGGCTTTCTTCTTGTTTTGGTTGAAGAGCTGCATTAGTATCCTGGGATGCCCTGTAGTCACGCTGGCCTCAGTGGCAGTGGCCTAGGCTTAGTTGTTCAGGGACATGGCCCTGTCATCAACTGGAAGACGAGCACTACTGTCACAATTTGGACTCAGACGGGTAGAAGGCAAGGGCCCGCTTTGTGTTCTAAGTTGCTCTTTCCAGAACAAAATTAAGGCTCCTAATGTGCATTTGGCTTAATGTACACGACGCACACACATAAATCTCTCTTGTTCTTTTCGGTCCCTGACCCTCTTGGCAGTAAATTTGTGAACCTGAAGCTGTCAACAAAGCAAAATGGAAAAATAAAAGCTAGACAGACCCTGGTTGTGTACATACCTACAGTTACTTAAAATATCACACGATGGAAATAATTAGGATTACTTGTTGTGTTGAGCAGAGGTATGTCACTGAGGTATTGTGTGCGCTGGCATTCCCCACGCCTGCAAGATGGATTAGCAGCTGAGTTAACAGATGCAGTAAAGCTTGACCGAAAATAGTTCACTGTTGTTAAGCGTAGGTGAAAGGGCTTTGGTTTGGGTATCAAAGAGTGTGTTTTGACTACTTGACAAGTTTGCAAAAAGTCATTTCAATATTATAAGCTTTCTCTGTGAGTCTGGGGAATTTTTCTGTGCCATTAGAGTAATCAGCAAAAAGCTGAAACACACATTGATTAATAACCTAAGTGTGGAAGCGCATGGGAAACAAGTGGTTTTAATATTAATAAGGCAAATAAACCATTTATATAAAACGGCTGCTAATTGAGTGGGATGTTAAATACACTGCATGCTGGCATACGCTGCCAAATTTCTGTACTTTCATAACCCGGCTATGTGTGACCATGTCTTCTGGCTTTAAAAACTGCTGGGTGGCTGGAAGAAGGGGTGGACAAACGGCTGTGGTGGCTGGATGGAGGGCAGGGCTTTCGGGGCTGTGAAAGGGCTGGCACCTGGCCCGAGGGTGATGCTGGCTGCAGATCTGGCTGCAGACCACGGTGAGGATCTGGGTTTGGGTTTGCTTCTTCTGGTGCCTTTTGGGTTTCAAATCCCAGGAAGAATTGCGAAAGGAGAAGAAAGGAAAGCTGCGTCTGGTTGTGTGATGGTGGCCTTTAGGATGGGAAGCGATTCACATCAGAAATGGGGCTTGTCATTTTCTGTCTGATGGTGAGAAATATGGGTAGGTGGCTGCACGCAGCACTCTTGGTGGAAGTGAGCAGGCTACATTTGAAATTGTGGTAGCACCATGTGCTCAGGAGCATCGCGGGAGATGTGGTCTGAATGTCCCAGCCTGGTCTGACCCGCTGTGACCAGAGGGTACTGACAGCGCTGCATCATCTGCAGGATGAGAGCTCAGAAACTTCTAATTCCACTGCCCATGGTGGACGCGTTGCCTCCGTTAGCAGGATCTCAGTGCTGTTTTACATCTCTTCCTTCCTGGCACGCGACCATCTCTGCAGGAGTATCCTCCCTAGGAAAATAAACACAAGTGCCGCAGCAGCACTGCTTTAAAGCAAGCAGAGAAGTCTGACCAAGCGTTGGAAAAGGAAAGCTCGGATAAGAGCCATCAACTAAAAATTCAAGTTTGCTGCTTATACTAGGCAACATGCATGCCTTGAAGCATTGTGCATATGTGAGGCAGTCTGGGAGGATTCTCTACAGTTGCTTTGGGTGTGTGGTATACCCCAGAGCAGGATTTTTTTTTTTTTTTACCCTCCCTTTGGTATTTGCAACTTAATGTCATT